>NW_028244111.1:0-600000 GCF_964263255.1 Lissotriton vulgaris
TGGCCCGATCCAAATGACTTTTGAATCATTTTTGGTAGAGTCCAAAAAATCAATTTTCTGATGAAAAACGATGACCCCGGACCAGTCGAACAGTGAAAAAATGGCAATATTGATGAAATTTTAACATTTAATCTTTTGACTTTAAATGATGGTTGGATGTGAGTTATTACTTTTTTCAACTAAAATAAGTGTGTTTAAAGTCATTTCTGTGCCTGAATTGGTCAAAATTGAAGATTTTGAGTAAGCAAAACTCTGTAAAAATGGCAATTTTGGTCACTGTGAGGGTTTAAAAAGTGGTTATTCAACATGATATTAGTATTGCCCCGATCCAAATGACATTTTGAATCATTTTTGGAAGAGTCAAAAATCAATTTTCTGATGAAAAACATGACCCCGGACCAGTCGAACGTGAAAAAATGGTCAATATTGATGAAATTTTAACATTTAATCTTTTGACTTTAAATGACGGTTGGATGTGAGTTATTACTTTTTCAACTAAAATAAGTGTGTTTAAAGTCATTTCTGTGCCTGAAATTGGTCAAAAATTGAAGATTTTGAGTAAGCAAAACTCTGTAAAAATGGCAATTTTGGTCACTGTGAGGGTTTAAAAAGTGGTTATTCAACATGAGGCCCGATCCAAATGACATTTTGAATCAGTTTTGGTAGAGTCCAAAAAATCAATTTTCTGATGAAAAACGATGACCCCGGACCAGTCGAACGTTGAAAAATGGTCAATATTGATGAAATTTTAACATTTAATCTTTTGACTTTAAATGACGGTTGGATGTGAGTTATTACTTTTTCAACTAAAATAAGTGTGTTTAAAGTCATTTCTGTGCCTGAAATTGGTCAAAATTGAAGATTTTGAGTAAGCAAAACTCTGTAAAAATGGCAATTTTGGTCACTGTGAGGGTTTAAAAAGTGGTTATTCAACATGAGGCCCGATCCAAATGACATTTTGAATCATTTTTGGTAGAGTCCAAAAAATCCATTTTCTGATGAAAAACGATGACCCCGGACCAGTCGAACATTGAAAAAATGGATCAATATTGATGAAATTTTAACATTTAATCTTTTGACTTTAAATGACGGTTGGATGTGAGTTATTACTTTTTCAACTAAAATAAGTGTGTTTAAAGTCATTTCTGTGCCTGAAATTGGTCAAAATTGAAGATTTTGAGTAAGCAAAACTCTGTAAAAATGGCAATTTTGGTCACTGTGAGGGTTTAAAAAGTGTTTATTCAACATGAGGCCCGATCCAAATGACATTTTGAATCATTTTTGGTAGAGTCCAAAAAATCATTTTCTGATGAAAAACGATGACCCCGGACCAGTCGAACGTTGAAAAAATGGTCAATATTGATGAAATTTAACATTTAATCTTTTGACTTTAAATGACGATTGGATGTGAGTTATTACTTTTTCAACTAAAATAAGTGTGTTTAAAGTCATTTCTGTGCCTGAAATTGGTCAAAATTGAAGATTTTGAGTAAGCAAAACTCTGTAAAAATGGCAATTTTGGTCACTGTGAGGGTTTAAAAAGTGGTTATTCAACATGAGGCCCGATCCAAATGACATTTTGAATCATTTTTGGAAGAGTCCAAAAAATCAATTTTCTGATGAAAAACGGATGACCCCGGACCAGTCGAACGTTGAAAAATGGTCAATATTGATGAAATTTTAACATTTAATCTTTTGACTTTAAATGACGGTTGGATGTGAGTTTATTACTTTTTCAACTAAAATAAGTGTGTTTAAAGTCATTTCTGTGCCTGAAATTGGTCAAAATTGAAGATTTTGAGTAAGCAAAACTCTGTAAAAATGGCAATTTTGGTCACTGTGAGGGTTTAAAAAGTGGTTATTCAACATGAGGCCCGATCCAAATGACATTTTGAATCATTTTTGGTAGAGTCCAAAAATCAATTTTCTGATGAAAAACGATGACCCCGGACCAGTCGAACGTTGAAAAAATGGTCAATATTGATGAAATTTTAACATTTAATCTTTTGACTTTAAATGACGGTTGGATGTGAGTTATTACTTTTTCAACTAAAATAAGTGTGTTTAAAGTCATTTCTGTGCCTGAAATTGGTCAAAATTGAAGATTTTGAGTAAGCAAAACTCTGTAAAAATGGCAATTTTGGTCACTGTGAGGGTTTAAAAAGTGGTTATTCAACATGAGGCCCGATCCAAATGACATTTTGAATCATTTTTGGTAGAGTCCAAAAAATCAATTTTCTGATGAAAAACGATGACCCCGGACCAGTCGAACGTTGAAAAAATGGTCAATATTGATGAAATTTTAACATTTAATCTTTTTGACTTTAAATGATGGTTGGATGTGAGTTATTACTTTTTCAACTAAAATAAGTGTGTTTAAAGTCATTTCTGTGCCTGAAATTGGTCAAAATTGAAGATTTTGAGTAAGCAAAACTCTGTAAAAATGGCAATTTTGGTCACTGTGAGGGTTTAAAAAGTGGTTATTCAACATGAGGCCCGATCCAAATGACATTTTGAATCATTTTTGGTAGAGTCCAAAAAATCAATTTTCTGATGAAAAACGATGACCCCGGACCAGTCGAACGTTGAAAAAATGGTCAATATTGATGAAATTTTAACATTTAATCTTTTGACTTTAAATGACGGTTGGATGTGAGTTATTACTTTTTCAACTAAAATAAGTGTGTTTAAAGTCATTTCTGTGCCTGAAATTGGTCAAAATTGAAGATTTTGAGTAAGCAAAACTCTGTAAAAATGGCAATTTTGGTCACTGTGAGGGTTTAAAAAGTGGTTATTCAACATGAGGCCCGATCCAAATGACATTTTGAATCATTTTTGGTAGAGTCCAAAAAATCCATTTTCTGATGAAAAACGATGACCCCGGACCAGTCGAACGTTGAAAAAATGGTCAATATTGATGAAATTTTAACATTTAATCTTTTGACTTTAAATGACGGTTGGATGTGAGTTAATTACTTTTTCAACTAAAATAAGTGTGTTTAAAGTCATTTCTGTGCCTGAAATTGGTCAAAATTGAAGATTTTGAGTAAGCAAAACTCTGTAAAAATGACAAATTTTGGTCACTGTGAGGGGTTTAAAAAGTGGTTATTCAACATGAGGCCCGATCCAAATGACATTTTGAATCATTTTTGGAAGAGTCCAAAAAATCCATTTTCTGATGAAAAACGATGACCCGGACCAGTCGAACATTGAAAAAATGATCAATATTGATGAAATTTTTAACATTTAATCTTTTGACTTTAAATGACGATTGGATGTGAGTTATTACTTTTTCAACTAAAATAAGTGTGTTTAAAGTCATTTCTGTGCCTGAAATTGGTCAAAATTGAAGATTTTGAGTAAGCAAAACTCTGTAAAAATGGCAATTTTGGTCACTGTGAGGGTTTAAAAAGTGGTTATTCAACATGAGGCCCGATCCAAATGACATTTTGAATCATTTTTGGTAGAGTCCAAAAAATCAATTTTCTGATGAAAACGATGACCCCGGACCAGTCGAACGTTGAAAAAATGGTCAATATTGATGAAATTTTAACATTTAATCTTTTGACTTTAAATGACGGTTGGATGTGAGTTATTACTTTTTCACTAAAATAAGTGTGTTTAAAGTCATTTCTGTGCCTGAAATTGGTCAAAATTGAAGATTTTGAGTAAGCAAAACTCTGTAAAAATGGCATTTTGGTCACTGTGAGGGTTTAAAAAGTGGTTATTCAACATGAGGCCCGATCCAAATGACATTTTGAATCAGTTTTGGAAGAGTCCAAAAAATCAATTTTCTGATAAAAAACGATGACCCCAGACCAGTCGAACGTTGAAAAAATGGTCAATATTGATGAAATTTTAACATTTAATCTTTTGACTTTAAATGACGGTTGGATGTGAGTTATTACTTTTTCAACTAAAATAAGTGTGTTTAAAGTCATTTCTGTGCCTGAAATTGGTCAAAATTGAAGATTTTGAGTAAGCAAAACTCTGTAAAATGGCAATTTTGGTCACTGTGAGGGTTTAAAAAGTGGTTATTCAACATGAGGCCCGATCCAAATGACATTTTGAATCATTTTTGGTAGAGTCCAAAAAATCCATTTTCTGATGAAAAACGATGACCCCGGACCAGTCGAACGTTGAAAAAATGGTCAATATTGATGAAATTTTAACATTTAATCTTTTGACTTTAAATGACGGTTGGATGTGAGTTATTACTTTTTCAACTAAAATAAGTGTGTTTAAAGTCATTTCTGTGCCTGAAATTGGTCAATCAAAATTGAAGATTTTGAGTAAGCAAAACTCTGTAAAAATGGCAATTTTGGTCACTGTGAGGGTTTAAAAAGTGGTTATTCAACATGAGGCCCGATCCAAATGACATTTTGAATCATTTTTGGTAGAGTCCAAAAAATCAATTTTCTGATGAAAAACGATGACCCCGGACCAGTCGAACGTTGAAAAAATGGTCAATATTGATGAAATTTTAACATTTAATCTTTTGACTTTAAATGACGGTTGGATGTGAGTTATTACTTTTTCAACTAAAATAAGTGTGTTTAAAGTCATTTCTGTGCCTGAAATTGGTCAAAATTGAAGATTTTGAGTAAGCAAAACTCTGTAAAAATGGCAATTTTGGTCACTGTGAGGGTTTAAAAGTGGTTATTCAACATGAGGCCCGATCCAAATGACATTTTGAATCAGTTTTGGAAGAGTCCAAAAAATCAATTTTCTGATAAAAAACGATGACCCCGGACCAGTCGAAAATGGTCAATATTGATGAAATTTTAACATTTAATCTTTTGACTTTAAATGACGGTTGGATGTGAGTTATTACTTTTTCAACTAAAATAAGTGTGTTTAAAGTCATTTCTGTGCCTGAAATTGGTCAAAATTGAAGATTTTGAGTAAGCAAAACTCTGTAAAAATGGCAATTTTGGTCACTGTGAGGGTTTAAAAAGTGGTTATTCAACATGAGGCCCGATCCAAATGACATTTTGAATCATTTTTGGTAGAGTCCAAAAAATCCATTTTCTGATGAAAAACGATGACCCCGGACCAGTCGAACGTTGAAAAAATGGTCAATATTGATGAAATTTTAACATTTAATCTTTTGACTTTAAATGACGGTTGGATGTGAAGTATTACTTTTTCAACTAAAATAAGTGTGTTTAAAGTCATTTCTGTGCCTGAAATTGGTCAAAATTGAAGATTTTGAGTAAGCAAAACTCTGTAAAAATGGCAATTTTGGTCACTGTGAGGGTTTAAAAAGTGGTTATTCAACATGAGGCCCGATCCAAATGACATTTTGAATCATTTTTGGTAGAGTCCAAAAAATCAATTTTCTGATGAAAAACGATGACCCCGGACCGTCGAACGTTGAAAAAATGGTCAATATTGATGAAATTTTAACATTTAATCTTTTGACTTTAAATGACGGTTGGATGTGAGTTATTACTTTTTCAACTAAAATAAGTGTGTTTAAAGTCATTTCTGTGCCTGAAATTGGTCAAAATTAAAGATTTTGAGTAAGCAAAACTCTGTAAAAATGGCAATTTTGGTCACTGTGAGGGTTTAAAAAGTGGTTATTCAACATGAGGCCCGATCCAAATGACATTTTGAATCAGTTTTGGAAGAGTCCAAAAAATCAATTTTCTGATAAAAAACGATGACCCCGGACCAGTCGAACGTTGAAAAAATGGTCAATATTGATGAAATTTTAACATTTAATCTTTTGACTTTAAATGACGGTTGGATGTGAGTTATTACTTTTTCAACTAAAATAAGTGTGTTTAAAGTCATTTCTGTGCCTGAAATTGGTCAAAATTGAAGATTTTGAGTAAGCAAAACTCTGTAAAAATGGCAATTTTGGTCACTGTGAGGGTTTAAAAGTGGTTATTCAACATGAGGCCCGATCCAAATGACATTTTGAATCACTTTTGGTAGAGCCCAAAAAAACAATTTTCTGATGAAAAACGATGACCCCGGACCAGTTGAACGTTGAAAAAATGGTCAATATTGATGAAATTTTAACATTTAATCTTTTGACTTTAAATGATGGTTGGATGTGAGTTATTACTTTTTCAACTAAAATAAGTGTGTTTAAAGTCATTTCTGTGCCTGAAATTGGTCAAAATTGAAGATTTTGAGTAAGCAAAACTCTGTAAAAATGGCAATTTTGGTCACTGTGAGGGTTTAAAAAGTGGTTATTCAACATGAGGCCCGATCCAAATGACATTTTGAATCAGTTTTGGAAGAGTCCAAAAAATCCATTTTCTGATGAAAAACGATGACCCCGGACCAGTCGAACGTTGAAAAAATGGTCAATATTGATGAAATTTTAACATTTAATCTTTTGACTTTAAATGACGGTTGGATGTGAGTTATTACTTTTTCAACTAAAATAAGTGTGTTTAAAGTCATTTCTGTGCCTGAAATTGGTCAAAATTGAAGATTTTGAGTAAGCAAAACTCTGTAAAAATGGCAATTTTGGTCACTGTGAGGGTTTAAAAAGTGGTTATTCAACATGAGGCCCGATCCAAATGACATTTTGATTCATTTTTGGAAGAGTCCAAAAAATATATTTTTTTCTGATGAAAAACGATGACCCCGGACCAGTCGAACATTGAAAAAATGGTCAATATTGATGAAATTTTAACATTTAATCTTTTGACTTTAAATGACGGTTGGATGTGAGTTATTACTTTTTCAACTAAAATAAGTGTGTTTAAAGTCATTTATGTGCCTGAAATTGGTCAAAATTGAAGCTTTTGAGTAAGCAAAACTCTGTAAAAATGGCAATTTTGGTCACTCTGAGGGGTTAAAAAGTGGTTATTCAACATGAGGCACGATCCATTTGACATTTTGAATCATTTTTGGTACAGTCCGAAAAATATATTTTCTGATGAAAAACGATGACTCCGGACCTGTCGAAAGTCCCCAAAATGGTCCATATCGATGAAATTTTAACACTTAATCTTTTGACTCCAAACGACTGTTGGATGTGAATTAAGACTTTTTCAACTAAAATAAGTGTGTTTAAAGTCATTTCTGTGCCTGAAATTGGTCAAAATTGAAGATTTTGAGTAAGCAAAACTCTGTAAAAATGACAATTTTGGTCACTGTGAGGGTTTAAAAAGTGGTTATTCAACATGAGGCCCGATCCAAATGACATTTTGAATCATTTTTGGAAGAGTCCAAAAAATCCATTTTCTGATGAAAAACGATGACCCCGGACCAGTCGAACATTGAAAAAATGATCAATATTGATGAAATTTTAACATTTAATCTTTTGACTTTAAATGACGATTGGATGTGAGTTATTACTTTTTCAACTAAAATAAGTGTGTTTAAAGTCATTTCTGTGCCTGAAATTGGTCAAAATTGAAGATTTTGAGTAAGCAAAACTCTGTAAAAATGGCAATTTTGGTCACTGTGAGGGTTTAAAAAGTGGTTATTCAACATGAGGCCCGATCCAAATGACATTTTGAATCATTTTTGGTAGAGTCCAAAAAATCAATTTTCTGATGAAAAACGATGACCCCGGACCAGTCGAACGTTGAAAAAATGGTCAATATTGATGAAATTTTAACATTTAATCTTTTGACTTTAAATGACGGTTGGATGTGAGTTATTACTTTTTCAACTAAAATAAGTGTGTTTAAAGTCATTTCTGTGCCTGAAATTGGTCAAAATTGAAGATTTTGAGTAAGCAAAACTCTGTAAAAATGGCAATTTTGGTCACTGTGAGGGTTTAAAAAGTGGTTATTCAACATGAGGCCCGATCCAAATGACATTTTGAATCAGTTTTGGAAGAGTCCAAAAAATCAATTTTCTGATAAAAAACGATGACCCCGGACCAGTCGAACGTTGAAAAAATGGTCAATATTGATGAAATTTTAACATTTAATCTTTTGACTTTAAATGACGGTTGGATGTGAGTTATTACTTTTTCAACTAAAATAAGTGTGTTTAAAGTCATTTCTGTGCCTGAAATTGGTCAAAATTGAAGATTTTGAGTAAGCAAAACTCTGTAAAAATGGCAATTTTGGTCACTGTGAGGGTTTAAAAAGTGGTTATTCAACATGAGGCCCGATCCAAATGACATTTTGAATCATTTTTGGTAGAGTCCAAAAAATCCATTTTCTGATGAAAAACGATGACCCCGGACCAGTCGAACGTTGAAAAAATGGTCAATATTGATGAAATTTTAACATTTAATCTTTTGACTTTAAATGACGGTTGGATGTGAGTTATTACTTTTTCAACTAAAATAAGTGTGTTTAAAGTCATTTCTGTGCCTGAAATTGGTCAAAATTGAAGATTTTGAGTAAGCAAAACTCTGTAAAAATGGCAATTTTGGTCACTGTGAGGGTTTAAAAAGTGGTTATTCAACATGAGGCCCGATCCAAATGACATTTTGAATCATTTTTGGTAGAGTCCAAAAAATCAATTTTCTGATGAAAAACGATGACCCCGGACCAGTCGAACGTTGAAAAAATGGTCAATATTGATGAAATTTTAACATTTAATCTTTTGACTTTAAATGATGGTTGGATGTGAGTTATTACTTTTTCAACTAAAATAAGTGTGTTTAAAGTCATTTCTGTGCCTGAAATTGGTCAAAATTGAAGATTTTGAGTAAGCAAAACTCTGTAAAAATGGCAATTTTGGTCACTGTGAGGGTTTAAAAAGTGGTTATTCAACATGAGGCCCGATCCAAATGACATTTTGAATCATTTTTGGTAGAGTCCAAAAAATCAATTTTCTGATGAAAAACGATGACCCCGGACCAGTCGAACGTTGAAAAAATGGTCAATATTGATGAAATTTTAACATTTAATCTTTTGACTTTAAATGACGGTTGGATGTGAGTTATTACTTTTTCAACTAAAATAAGTGTGTTTAAAGTCATTTCTGTGCCTGAAATTGGTCAAAATTGAAGATTTTGAGTAAGCAAAACTCTGTAAAAATGGCAATTTTGGTCACTGTGAGGGTTTAAAAAGTGGTTATTCAACATGAGGCCCGATCCAAATGACATTTTGAATCATTTTTGGTAGAGTCCAAAAAATCCATTTTCTGATGAAAAACGATGACCCCGGACCAGTCGAACGTTGAAAAAATGGTCAATATTGATGAAATTTTAACATTTAATCTTTTGACTTTAAATGACGGTTGGATGTGAGTTATTACTTTTTCAACTAAAATAAGTGTGTTTAAAGTCATTTCTGTGCCTGAAATTGGTCAAAATTGAAGATTTTGAGTAAGCAAAACTCTGTAAAAATGACAATTTTGGTCACTGTGAGGGTTTAAAAAGTGGTTATTCAACATGAGGCCCGATCCAAATGACATTTTGAATCATTTTTGGAAGAGTCCAAAAAATCCATTTTCTGATGAAAAACGATGACCCCGGACCAGTCGAACATTGAAAAAATGATCAATATTGATGAAATTTTAACATTTAATCTTTTGACTTTAAATGACGATTGGATGTGAGTTATTACTTTTTCAACTAAAATAAGTGTGTTTAAAGTCATTTCTGTGCCTGAAATTGGTCAAAATTGAAGATTTTGAGTAAGCAAAACTCTGTAAAAATGGCAATTTTGGTCACTGTGAGGGTTTAAAAAGTGGTTATTCAACATGAGGCCCGATCCAAATGACATTTTGAATCATTTTTGGTAGAGTCCAAAAAATCAATTTTCTGATGAAAAACGATGACCCCGGACCAGTCGAACGTTGAAAAAATGGTCAATATTGATGAAATTTTAACATTTAATCTTTTGACTTTAAATGACGGTTGGATGTGAGTTATTACTTTTTCAACTAAAATAAGTGTGTTTAAAGTCATTTCTGTGCCTGAAATTGGTCAAAATTGAAGATTTTGAGTAAGCAAAACTCTGTAAAAATGGCAATTTTGGTCACTGTGAGGGTTTAAAAAGTGGTTATTCAACATGAGGCCCGATCCAAATGACATTTTGAATCAGTTTTGGAAGAGTCCAAAAAATCAATTTTCTGATAAAAAACGATGACCCCAGACCAGTCGAACGTTGAAAAAATGGTCAATATTGATGAAATTTTAACATTTAATCTTTTGACTTTAAATGACGGTTGGATGTGAGTTATTACTTTTTCAACTAAAATAAGTGTGTTTAAAGTCATTTCTGTGCCTGAAATTGGTCAAAATTGAAGATTTTGAGTAAGCAAAACTCTGTAAAAATGGCAATTTTGGTCACTGTGAGGGTTTAAAAAGTGGTTATTCAACATGAGGCCCGATCCAAATGACATTTTGAATCATTTTTGGTAGAGTCCAAAAAATCCATTTTCTGATGAAAAACGATGACCCCGGACCAGTCGAACGTTGAAAAAATGGTCAATATTGATGAAATTTTAACATTTAATCTTTTGACTTTAAATGACGGTTGGATGTGAGTTATTACTTTTTCAACTAAAATAAGTGTGTTTAAAGTCATTTCTGTGCCTGAAATTGGTCAAAATTGAAGATTTTGAGTAAGCAAAACTCTGTAAAAATGGCAATTTTGGTCACTGTGAGGGTTTAAAAAGTGGTTATTCAACATGAGGCCCGATCCAAATGACATTTTGAATCATTTTTGGTAGAGTCCAAAAAATCAATTTTCTGATGAAAAACGATGACCCCGGACCAGTCGAACGTTGAAAAAATGGTCAATATTGATGAAATTTTAACATTTAATCTTTTGACTTTAAATGACGGTTGGATGTGAGTTATTACTTTTTCAACTAAAATAAGTGTGTTTAAAGTCATTTCTGTGCCTGAAATTGGTCAAAATTGAAGATTTTGAGTAAGCAAAACTCTGTAAAAATGGCAATTTTGGTCACTGTGAGGGTTTAAAAAGTGGTTATTCAACATGAGGCCCGATCCAAATGACATTTTGAATCAGTTTTGGAAGAGTCCAAAAAATCAATTTTCTGATAAAAAACGATGACCCCGGACCAGTCGAAAAATGGTCAATATTGATGAAATTTTAACATTTAATCTTTTGACTTTAAATGACGGTTGGATGTGAGTTATTACTTTTTCAACTAAAATAAGTGTGTTTAAAGTCATTTCTGTGCCTGAAATTGGTCAAAATTGAAGATTTTGAGTAAGCAAAACTCTGTAAAAATGGCAATTTTGGTCACTGTGAGGGTTTAAAAAGTGGTTATTCAACATGAGGCCCGATCCAAATGACATTTTGAATCATTTTTGGTAGAGTCCAAAAAATCCATTTTCTGATGAAAAACGATGACCCCGGACCAGTCGAACGTTGAAAAAATGGTCAATATTGATGAAATTTTAACATTTAATCTTTTGACTTTAAATGACGGTTGGATGTGAAGTATTACTTTTTCAACTAAAATAAGTGTGTTTAAAGTCATTTCTGTGCCTGAAATTGGTCAAAATTGAAGATTTTGAGTAAGCAAAACTCTGTAAAAATGGCAATTTTGGTCACTGTGAGGGTTTAAAAAGTGGTTATTCAACATGAGGCCCGATCCAAATGACATTTTGAATCATTTTTGGTAGAGTCCAAAAAATCAATTTTCTGATGAAAAACGATGACCCCGGACCGTCGAACGTTGAAAAAATGGTCAATATTGATGAAATTTTAACATTTAATCTTTTGACTTTAAATGACGGTTGGATGTGAGTTATTACTTTTTCAACTAAAATAAGTGTGTTTAAAGTCATTTCTGTGCCTGAAATTGGTCAAAATTAAAGATTTTGAGTAAGCAAAACTCTGTAAAAATGGCAATTTTGGTCACTGTGAGGGTTTAAAAAGTGGTTATTCAACATGAGGCCCGATCCAAATGACATTTTGAATCAGTTTTGGAAGAGTCCAAAAAATCAATTTTCTGATAAAAAACGATGACCCCGGACCAGTCGAACGTTGAAAAAATGGTCAATATTGATGAAATTTTAACATTTAATCTTTTGACTTTAAATGACGGTTGGATGTGAGTTATTACTTTTTCAACTAAAATAAGTGTGTTTAAAGTCATTTCTGTGCCTGAAATTGGTCAAAATTGAAGATTTTGAGTAAGCAAAACTCTGTAAAAATGGCAATTTTGGTCACTGTGAGGGTTTAAAAAGTGGTTATTCAACATGAGGCCCGATCCAAATGACATTTTGAATCACTTTTGGTAGAGCCCAAAAAAACAATTTTCTGATGAAAAACGATGACCCCGGACCAGTTGAACGTTGAAAAAATGGTCAATATTGATGAAATTTTAACATTTAATCTTTTGACTTTAAATGATGGTTGGATGTGAGTTATTACTTTTTCAACTAAAATAAGTGTGTTTAAAGTCATTTCTGTGCCTGAAATTGGTCAAAATTGAAGATTTTGAGTAAGCAAAACTCTGTAAAAATGGCAATTTTGGTCACTGTGAGGGTTTAAAAAGTGGTTATTCAACATGAGGCCCGATCCAAATGACATTTTGAATCAGTTTTGGAAGAGTCCAAAAAATCCATTTTCTGATGAAAAACGATGACCCCGGACCAGTCGAACGTTGAAAAAATGGTCAATATTGATGAAATTTTAACATTTAATCTTTTGACTTTAAATGACGGTTGGATGTGAGTTATTACTTTTTCAACTAAAATAAGTGTGTTTAAAGTCATTTCTGTGCCTGAAATTGGTCAAAATTGAAGATTTTGAGTAAGCAAAACTCTGTAAAAATGGCAATTTTGGTCACTGTGAGGGTTTAAAAAGTGGTTATTCAACATGAGGCCCGATCCAAATGACATTTTGATTCATTTTTGGAAGAGTCCAAAAAATATATTTTTTTCTGATGAAAAACGATGACCCCGGACCAGTCGAACATTGAAAAAATGGTCAATATTGATGAAATTTTAACATTTAATCTTTTGACTTTAAATGACGGTTGGATGTGAGTTATTACTTTTTCAACTAAAATAAGTGTGTTTAAAGTCATTTCTGTGCCTGAAATTGGTCAAAATTGAAGATTTTGAGTAAGCAAAACTCTGTAAAAATGGCAATTTTGGTCACTGTGAGGGTTTAAAAAGTGGTTATTCAACATGAGGCCCGATCCAAATGACATTTTGAATCATTTTTGGTAGAGTGCAAAAAAACAATTTTCTGATGAAAAACAATGACCCCGGACCAGTCGAACATTGAAAAAATGGTCAATATTGATGAAATTTTAACATTTAATCTTTTGACTTTAAATGACGGTTGGATGTGATTTATTACTTTTTCAACTAAAATAAGTGTGTTTAAAGTCATTTCTGTGCCTGAAATTGGTCAAAATTGAAGATTTTGAGTAAGCAAAACTCTGTAAAAATGGCAATTTTGGTCACTGTGAGGGTTTAAAAAGTGGTTATTCAACATGAGGCCCGATCCAAATGACATTTTGAATCATTTTTGGTAGAGTCCAAAAAATCAATTTTCTGATGAAAAACGATGACCCCGGACCAGTCGAACGTTGAAAAAATGGTCAATATTGATGAAATTTTAACATTTAATCTTTTGACTTTAAATGACGGTTGGATGTGAGTAATTACTTTTTCAACTAAAATAAGTGTGTTTAAAGTCATTTCTGTGCCTGAAATTGGTCAAAATTGAAGATTTTGAGTAAGCAAAACTCTGTAAAAATGGCAATTTTGGTCACTGTGAGGGTTTAAAAAGTGGTTATTCAACATGAGGCCCGATCCAAATGACATTTTGAATCAGTTTTGGTAGAGTCCAAAAAATCAATTTTCTGATGAAAAACGATGACCCCGGACCAGTCGAACGTTGAAAAAATGGTCAATATTGATGAAATTTTAACATTTAATCTTTTGACTTTAAATGACGGTTGGATGTGAGTTATTACTTTTTCAACTAAAATAAGTGTGTTTAAAGTCATTTCTGTGCCTGAAATTGGTCAAAATTGAAGATTTTGAGTAAGCAAAACTCTGTAAAAATGGCAATTTTGGTCACTGTGAGGGTTTAAAAAGTGGTTATTCAACATGAGGCCCAATCCAAATGACATTTTGAATCATTTTTGGTAGAGTCCAAAAAATCCATTTTCTGATGAAAAACGATGACCCCGGACCAGTCGAACGTTGAAAAAATGGTCAATATTGATGAACTTTTAACATTTAATCTTTTGACTTTAAATGACGGTTGGATGTGAGTTATTACTTTTTCAACTAAAATAAGTGTGTTTAAAGTCAGTTCTGTGCCTGAAATTGGTCAAAATTGAAGATTTTGAGTAAGCAAAACTCTGTAAAAATGACAATTTTGGTCACTGTGAGGGTTTAAAAAGTGGGTATTCAACATGAGGCCCGATCCAAATGACATTTTGAATCATTTTTGGAAGAGTCCAAAAAATCCATTTTCTGATGAAAAACGATGACCCCGGACCAGTCGAACATTGAAAAAATGATCAATATTGATGAAATTTTAACATTTAATCTTTTGACTTAAATGACGATTGGATGTGAGTTATTACTTTTTCAACTAAAATAAGTGTGTTTAAAGTCATTTCTGTGCCTGAAATTGGTCAAAATTGAAGATTTTGAGTAAGCAAAACTCTGTAAAAATGGCAATTTTGGTCACTGTGAGGGTTTAAAAAGTGGTTATTCAACATGAGGCCCGATCCAAATGACATTTTGAATCATTTTTGGTAGAGTCCAAAAAATCAATTTTCTGATGAAAAACAATGACCCCGGACCAGTCGAACGTTGAAAAAATGGTCAATATTGATGAAATTTTAACATTTAATCTTTTGACTTTAAATGATGGTTGGATGTGAGTTATTACTTTTTCAACTAAAATAAGTGTGTTTAAAGTCATTTCTGTGCCTGAAATTGGTCAAAATTGAAGATTTTGAGTAAGCAAAACTCTGTAAAAATGGCAATTTTGGTCACTGTGAGGGTTTAAAAAGTGGTTATTCAACATGAGGCCCGATCCAAATGACATTTTGAATCATTTTTGGTAGAGTCCAAAAAATCAATTTTCTGATGAAAAACGATGACCCCGGACCAGTCGAACGTTGAAAAAATGGTCAATATTGATGAAATTTTAACATTTAATCTTTTGACTTTAAATGATGGTTGGATGTGAGTTATTACTTTTTCAACTAAAATAAGTGTGTTTAAAGTCATTTCTGTGCCTGAAATTAGTCAAAATTGAAGATTTTGAGTAAGCAAAACTCTGTAAAAATGGCAATTTTGGTCACTGTGAGGGTTTAAAAAGTGGTTATTCAACATGAGGCCCGATCCAAATGACATTTTGAATCATTTTTGGTAGAGTCCAAAAAATCCATTTTCTGATGAAAAACGATGACCCCGGACCAGTCGAACGTTGAAAAAATGGTCAATATTGATGAAATTTTAACATTTAATCTTTTGACTTTAAATGACGGTTGGATGTGAGTTATTACTTTTTCAACTAAAATAAGTGTGTTTAAAGTCATTTCTGTGCCTGAAATTGGTCAAAATTGAAGATTTTGAGTAAGCAAAACTCTGTAAAAATGACAATTTTGGTCACTGTGAGGGTTTAAAAAGTGGTTATTCAACATGAGGCCCGATCCAAATGACATTTTGAATCATTTTTGGAAGAGTCCAAAAAATCCATTTTCTGATGAAAAACGATGACCCCGGACCAGTCGAACATTGAAAAAATGATCAATATTGATGAAATTTTAACATTTAATCTTTTGACTTTAAATGACGATTGGATGTGAGTTATTACTTTTTCAACTAAAATAAGTGTGTTTAAAGTCATTTCTGTGCCTGAAATTGGTCAAAATTGAAGATTTTGAGTAAGCAAAACTCTGTAAAAATGGCAATTTTGGTCACTGTGAGGGTTTAAAAAGTGGTTATTCAACATGAGGCCCGATCCAAATGACATTTTGAATCATTTTTGGTAGAGTCCAAAAAATCAATTTTCTGATGAAAAACGATGACCCCGGACCAGTCGAACGTTGAAAAAATGGTCAATATTGATGAAATTTTAACATTTAATCTTTTGACTTTAAATGACGGTTGGATGTGAGTTATTACTTTTTCAACTAAAATAAGTGTGTTTAAAGTCATTTCTGTGCCTGAAATTGGTCAAAATTGAAGATTTTGAGTAAGCAAAACTCTGTAAAAATGGCAATTTTGGTCACTGTGAGGGTTTAAAAAGTGGTTATTCAACATGAGGCCCGATCCAAATGACATTTTGAATCAGTTTTGGAAGAGTCCAAAAAATCAATTTTCTGATAAAAAACGATGACCCCGGACCAGTCGAACGTTGAAAAAATGGTCAATATTGATGAAATTTTAACAATTAATCTTTTGACTTTAAATGACGGTTGGATGTGAGTTATTACTTTTTCAACTAAAATAAGTGTGTTTAAAGTCATTTCTGTGCCTGAAATTGGTCAAAATTGAAGATTTTGAGTAAGCAAAACTCTGTAAAAATGGCAATTTTGGTCACTGTGAGGGTTTAAAAAGTGGTTATTCAACATGAGGCCCGATCCAAATGACATTTTGAATCAGTTTTGGAAGAGTCCAAAAAATCAATTTTCTGATAAAAAACGATGACCCCGGACCAGTCGAAAAATGGTCAATATTGATGAAATTTTAACATTTAATCTTTTGACTTTAAATGACGGTTGGATGTGAGTTATTACTTTTTCAACTAAAATAAGTGTGTTTAAAGTCATTTCTGTGCCTGAAATTGGTCAAAATTGAAGATTTTGAGTAAGCAAAACTCTGTAAAAATGGCAATTTTGGTCACTGTGAGGGTTTAAAAAGTGGTTATTCAACATGAGGCCCGATCCAAATGACATTTTGAATCATTTTTGGTAGAGTCCAAAAAATCCATTTTCTGATGAAAAACGATGACCCCGGACCAGTCGAACGTTGAAAAAATGGTCAATATTGATGAAATTTTAACATTTAATCCTTTGACTTTAAATGACGGTTGGATGTGAGTTATTACTTTTTCAACTAAAATAAGTGTGTTTAAAGTCATTTCTGTGCCTGAAATTGGTCAAAATTGAAGATTTTGAGTAAGCAAAACTCTGTAAAAATGGCAATTTTGGTCACTGTGAGGGTTTAAAAAGTGGTTATTCAACATGAGGCCCGATCCAAATGACATTTTGAATCATTTTTGGTAGAGTCCAAAAAATCAATTTTCTGATGAAAAACGATGACCCCGGACCAGTCGAACGTTGAAAAAATGGTCAATATTGATGAAATTTTAACATTTAATCTTTTGACTTTAAATGACGGTTGGATGTGAGTTATTACTTTTTCAACTAAAATAAGTGTGTTTAAAGTCATTTCTGTGCCCTAAATTGGTCAAAATTAAAGATTTTGAGTAAGCAAAACTCTGTAAAAATGGCAATTTTGGTCACTGTGAGGGTTTAAAAAGTGGTTATTCAACATGAGGCCCGATCCAAATGACATTTTGAATCAGTTTTGGAAGAGTCCAAAAAATCAATTTTCTGATAAAAAACGATGACCCCGGACCAGTCGAACGTTGAAAAAATGGTCAATATTGATGAAATTTTAACATTTAATCTTTTGACTTTAAATGACGGTTGGATGTGAGTTATTACTTTTTCAACTAAAATAAGTGTGTTTAAAGTCATTTCTGTGCCTGAAATTGGTCAAAATTGAAGATTTTGAGTGAGCAAAACTCTGTAAAAATGGCAATTTTGGTCACTGTGAGGGTTTAAAAAGTGGTTATTCAACATGAGGCCCGATCCAAATGACATTTTGAATCATTTTTGGTAGAGTCCAAAAAATCCATTTTCTGATGAAAAACGATGACCCCGGACCAGTCGAACGTTGAAAAAATGGTCAATATTGATGAAATTTTAACATTTAATCTTTTGACTTTAAATGACGGTTGGATGTGAGTTATTACTTTTTCAACTAAAATAAGTGTGTTTAAAGTCAGTTCTGTGCCTGAAACTGGTCAAAATTGAAGATTTTGAGTAAGCAAAACTCTGTAAAAATCATAATTTTGGTCACTGTGAGGGTTTAAAAAGTGGTTATTCAACATGAGGCCCGATCCAAATGACATTTTGAATCATTTTTGGAAGAGTCCAAAAAATCCATTTTCTGATGAAAAACGATGACCCCGGACCAGTTGAACATTGAAAAAATGATCAATATTGATGAAATTTTAACATTTAATCTTTTGACTTAAATGACGATTGGATGTGAGTTATTACTTTTTCAACTAAAATAAGTGTGTTTAAAGTCATTTCTGTGCCTGAAATTGGTCAAAATTGAAGATTTTGAGTAAGCAAAACTCTGTAAAAATGGCAATTTTGGTCACTGTGAGGGTTTAAAAAGTGGTTATTCAACATGAGGCCCGATCCAAATGACATTTTGAATCATTTTTGGTAGAGTCCAAAAAATAAATTTTCTGATGAAAAACGATGACCCCGGACCAGTCGAACATTGAAAAAATGGTCAATATTGATGAAATTTTAACATTTAATCTTTTGACTTTAAATGACGGTTGGATGTGAGTTATTACTTTTTCAACTAAAATAAGTGTGTTTAAAGTCATTTCTGTGCCTGAAATTGGTCAAAATTGAAGATTTTGAGTAAGCAAAACTCTGTAAAAATGGCAATTTTGGTCACTGTGAGGGTTTAAAAAGTGGTTATTCAACATGAGGCCCGATCCAAATGACATTTTGAATCACTTTTGGTAGAGCCCAAAAAAACAATTTTCTGATGAAAAACGATGACCCCGGACCAGTTGAACGTTGAAAAAATGGTCAATATTGATGAAATTTTAACATTTAATCTTTTGACTTTAAATGATGGTTGGATGTGAGTTATTACTTTTTCAACTAAAATAAGTGTGTTTAAAGTCATTTCTGTGCCTGAAATTGGTCAAAATTGAAGATTTTGAGTAAGCAAAACTCTGTAAAAATGGCAATTTTGGTCACTGTGAGGGTTTAAAAAGTGGTTATTCAACATGAGGCCCGATCCAAATGACATTTTGAATCAGTTTTGGAAGAGTCCAAAAAATCCATTTTCTGATGAAAAACGATGACCCCGGACCAGTCGAACGTTGAAAAAATGGTCAATATTGATGAAATTTTAACATTTAATCTTTTGACTTTAAATGACGGTTGGATGTGAGTTATTACTTTTTCAACTAAAATAAGTGTGTTTAAAGTCATTTCTGTGCCTGAAATTGGTCAAAATTGAAGATTTTGAGTAAGCAAAACTCTGTAAAAATGGCAATTTTGGTCACTGTGAGGGTTTAAAAAGTGGTTATTCAACATGAGGCCCGATCCAAATGACATTTTGATTCATTTTTGGAAGAGTCCAAAAAATATATTTTTTTCTGATGAAAAACGATGACCCCGGACCAGTCGAACATTGAAAAAATGGTCAATATTGATGACATTTTAACATTTAATCTTTTGACTTTAAATGACGGTTGGATGTGAGTTATTACTTTTTCAACTAAAATAAGTGTGTTTAAAGTCATTTCTGTGCCTGAAATTGGTCAAAATTGAAGATTTTGAGTAAGCAAAACTCTGTAAAAATGGCAATTTTGGTCACTGTGAGGGTTTAAAAAGTGGTTATTCAACATGAGGCCCGATCCAAATGACATTTTGAATCATTTTTGGTAGAGTGCAAAAAAACAATTTTCTGATGAAAAACAATGACCCCGGACCAGTCGAACATTGAAAAAATGGTCAATATTGATGAAATTTTAACATTTAATCTTTTGACTTTAAATGACGGTTGGATGTGATTTATTACTTTTTCAACTAAAATAAGTGTGTTTAAAGTCATTTCTGTGCCTGAAATTGGTCAAAATTGAAGATTTTGAGTAAGCAAAACTCTGTAAAAATGGCAATTTTGGTCACTGTGAGGGTTTAAAAAGTGGTTATTCAACATGAGGCCCGATCCAAATGACATTTTGAATCATTTTTGGTAGAGTCCAAAAAATCAATTTTCTGATGAAAAACGATGACCCCGGACCAGTCGAACGTTGAAAAAATGGTCAATATTGATGAAATTTTAACATTTAATCTTTTGACTTTAAATGACGGTTGGATGTGAGTAATTACTTTTTCAACTAAAATAAGTGTGTTTAAAGTCATTTCTGTGCCTGAAATTGGTCAAAATTGAAGATTTTGAGTAAGCAAAACTCTGTAAAAATGGCAATTTTGGTCACTGTGAGGGTTTAAAAAGTGGTTATTCAACATGAGGCCCGATCCAAATGAGATTTTGAATCATTTTTGGAAGAGTCCAAAAAATCCATTTTCTGATGAAAAACGATGACCCCGGACCAGTCGAACATTGAAAAAATGATCAATATTGATGAAATTTTAACATTTAATCTTTTGACTTTAAATGACGATTGGATGTGAGTTATTACTTTTTCAACTAAAATAAGTGTGTTTAAAGTCATTTCTGTGCCTGACATTGGTCAAAATTGAAGATTTTGAGTAAGCAAAACTCTGTAAAAATGGCAATTTTGGTCACTGTGAGGGTTTAAAAAGTGGTTATTCAACATGAGGCCCGATCCAAATGACATTTTGAATCATTTTTGGTAGAGTCCAAAAAATCAATTTTCTGATGAAAAACGATGACCCCGGACCAGTCGAACGTTGAAAAAATGGTCAATATTGATGAAATTTTAACATTTAATCTTTTGACTTTAAATGACGGTTGGATGTGAGTTATTACTTTTTCAACTAAAATAAGTGTGTTTAAAGTCATTTCTGTGCCTGAAATTGGTCAAAATTGAAAATTTTGAGTAAGCAAAACTCTGTAAAAATGGCAATTTTGGTCACTGTGAGGGTTTAAAAAGTGGTTATTCAACATGAGGCCCGATCCAAATGACATTTTGAATCAGTTTTGGAAGAGTCCAAAAAATCAATTTTCTGATAAAAAACGATGACCCCGGACCAGTCGAACGTTGAAAAAATGGTCAATATTGATGAAATTTTAACATTTAATCTTTTGACTTTAAATGACAGTTGGATGTGAGTTATTACTTTTTCAACTAAAATAAGTGTGTTTAAAGTCATTTCTGTGCCTGAAATTGGTCAAAATTGAAGATTTTGAGTAAGCAAAACTCTGTAAAAATGGCAATTTTGGTCACTGTGAGGGTTTAAAAAGTGGTTATTCAACATGAGGCCCGATCCAAATGACATTTTGAATCATTTTTGGTAGAGTCCAAAAAATCCATTTTCTGATGAAAAACGATGACCCCGGACCAGTCGAACGTTGAAAAAATGGTCAATATTGATGAAATTTTAACATTTAATCTTTTGACTTTAAATGACGGTTGGATGTGAGTTATTACTTTTTCAACTAAAATAAGTGTGTTTAAAGTCAGTTCTGTGCCTGAAATTGGTCAAAATTGAAGATTTTGAGTAAGCAAAACTCTGTAAAAATGGCAATTTTGGTCACTGTGAGGGTTTAAAAAGTGGTTATTCAACATGAGGCCTGATCCAAATGACATTTTGAATCAGTTTTGGAAGAGTCCAAAAAATCAATTTTCTGATAAAAAACGATGACCCCGGACCAGTCGAACATTGAAAAAATGATCAATATTGATGAAATTTTAACATTTAATCTTTTGACTTTAAATGACGATTGGATGTGAGTTATTACTTTTTCAACTAAAATAAGTGTGTTTAAAGTCATTTCTGTGCCTGAAATTGGTCAAAATTGAAGATTTTGAGTAAGCAAAACTCTGTAAAAATGGCAATTTTGGTCACTGTGAGGGTTTAAAAAGTGGTTATTCAACATGAGGCCCGATCCAAATGACATTTTGAATCATTTTTGGTAGAGTCCAAAAAATCAATTTTCTGATGAAAAACGATGACCCCGGACCAGTCGAACGTTGAAAAAATGGTCAATATTGATGAAATTTTAACATTTAATCTTTTGACTTTAAATGACGGTTGGATGTGAGTTATTACTTTTTCAACTAAAATAAGTGTGTTTAAAGTCATTTCTGTGCCTGAAATTGGTCAAAATTGAAGATTTTGAGTAAGCAAAACTCTGTAAAAATGGCAATTTTGGTCACTGTGAGGGTTTAAAAAGTGGTTATTCAACATGAGGCCCGATCCAAATGACATTTTGAATCAGTTTTGGAAGAGTCCAAAAAATCAATTTTCTGATAAAAAACGATGACCCCGGACCAGTCGAACGTTGAAAAAATGGTCGATATTGATGAAATTTTAACATTTAATCTTTTGACTTTAAATGACGGTTGGATGTGAGTTATTACTTTTTCAACTAAAATAAGTGTGTTTAAAGTCATTTCTGTGCCTGAAATTGGTCAAAATTGAAGATTTTGAGTAAGCAAAACTCTGTAAAAATGGCAATTTTGGTCACTGTGAGGGTTTAAAAAGTGGTTATTCAACATGAGGCCCGATCCAAATGACATTTTGAATCATTTTTGGTAGAGTCCAAAAAATCAATTTTCTGATGAAAAACGATGACCCCGGACCAGTCGAACGTTGAAAAAATGGTCAATATTGATGAACTTTTAACATTTAATCTTTTGACTTTAAATGACGGTTGGATGTGAGTTATTACTTTTTCAACTAAAATAAGTGTGTTTAAAGTCAGTTCTGTGCCTGAAATTGGTCAAAATTGAAGATTTTGAGTAAGCAAAACTCTGTAAAAATGACAATTTTGGTCACTGTGAGGGTTTAAAAAGTGGGTATTCAACATGAGGCCCGATCCAAATGACATTTTGAATCATTTTTGGAAGAGTCCAAAAAATCCATTTTCTGATGAAAAACGATGACCCCGGACCAGTCGAACATTGAAAAAATGATCAATATTGATGAAATTTTAACATTTAATCTTTTGACTTAAATGACGATTGGATGTGAGTTATTACTTTTTCAACTAAAATAAGTGTGTTTAAAGTCATTTCTGTGCCTGAAATTGGTCAAAATTGAAGATTTTGAGTAAGCAAAACTCTGTAAAAATGGCAATTTTGGTCACTGTGAGGGTTTAAAAAGTGGTTATTCAACATGAGGCCCGATCCAAATGACATTTTGAATCATTTTTGGTAGAGTCCAAAAAATCAATTTTCTGATGAAAAACGATGACCCCGGACCAGTCGAACGTTGAAAAAATGGTCAATATTGATGAAATTTTAACATTTAATCTTTTGACTTTAAATGATGGTTGGATGTGAGTTATTACTTTTTCAACTAAAATAAGTGTGTTTAAAGTCATTTCTGTGCCTGAAATTGGTCAAAATTGAAGATTTTGAGTAAGCAAAACTCTGTAAAAATGGCAATTTTGGTCACTGTGAGGGTTTAAAAAGTGGTTATTCAACATGAGGCCCGATCCAAATGACATTTTGAATCATTTTTGGTAGAGTCCAAAAAATCAATTTTCTGATGAAAAACGATGACCCCGGACCAGTCGAACGTTGAAAAAATGGTCAATATTGATGAAATTTTAACATTTAATCTTTTGACTTTAAATGATGGTTGGATGTGAGTTATTACTTTTTCAACTAAAATAAGTGTGTTTAAAGTCATTTCTGTGCCTGAAATTGGTCAAAATTGAAGATTTTGAGTAAGCAAAACTCTGTAAAAATGGCAATTTTGGTCACTGTGAGGGTTTAAAAAGTGGTTATTCAACATGAGGCCCGATCCAAATGACATTTTGAATCATTTTTGGTAGAGTCCAAAAAATCAATTTTCTGATGAAAAACGATGACCCCGGACCAGTCGAACGTTGAAAAAATGGTCAATATTGATGAAATTTTAACATTTAATCTTTTGACTTTAAATGACGGTTGGATGTGAGTAATTACTTTTTCAACTAAAATAAGTGTGTTTAAAGTCATTTCTGTGCCTGAAATTGGTCAAAATTGAAGATTTTGAGTAAGCAAAACTCTGTAAAAATGGCAATTTTGGTCACTGTGAGGGTTTAAAAAGTGGTTATTCAACATGAGGCCCGATCCAAATGAGATTTTGAATCATTTTTGGAAGAGTCCAAAAAATCCATTTTCTGATGAAAAACGATGACCCCGGACCAGTCGAACATTGAAAAAATGATCAATATTGATGAAATTTTAACATTTAATCTTTTGACTTTAAATGACGATTGGATGTGAGTTATTACTTTTTCAACTAAAATAAGTGTGTTTAAAGTCATTTCTGTGCCTGACATTGGTCAAAATTGAAGATTTTGAGTAAGCAAAACTCTGTAAAAATGGCAATTTTGGTCACTGTGAGGGTTTAAAAAGTGGTTATTCAACATGAGGCCCGATCCAAATGACATTTTGAATCATTTTTGGTAGAGTCCAAAAAATCAATTTTCTGATGAAAAACGATGACCCCGGACCAGTCGAACGTTGAAAAAATGGTCAATATTGATGAAATTTTAACATTTAATCTTTTGACTTTAAATGACGGTTGGATGTGAGTTATTACTTTTTCAACTAAAATAAGTGTGTTTAAAGTCATTTCTGTGCCTGAAATTGGTCAAAATTGAAAATTTTGAGTAAGCAAAACTCTGTAAAAATGGCAATTTTGGTCACTGTGAGGGTTTAAAAAGTGGTTATTCAACATGAGGCCCGATCCAAATGACATTTTGAATCAGTTTTGGAAGAGTCCAAAAAATCAATTTTCTGATAAAAAACGATGACCCCGGACCAGTCGAACGTTGAAAAAATGGTCAATATTGATGAAATTTTAACATTTAATCTTTTGACTTTAAATGACAGTTGGATGTGAGTTATTACTTTTTCAACTAAAATAAGTGTGTTTAAAGTCATTTCTGTGCCTGAAATTGGTCAAAATTGAAGATTTTGAGTAAGCAAAACTCTGTAAAAATGGCAATTTTGGTCACTGTGAGGGTTTAAAAAGTGGTTATTCAACATGAGGCCCGATCCAAATGACATTTTGAATCATTTTTGGTAGAGTCCAAAAAATCCATTTTCTGATGAAAAACGATGACCCCGGACCAGTCGAACGTTGAAAAAATGGTCAATATTGATGAAATTTTAACATTTAATCTTTTGACTTTAAATGACGGTTGGATGTGAGTTATTACTTTTTCAACTAAAATAAGTGTGTTTAAAGTCAGTTCTGTGCCTGAAATTGGTCAAAATTGAAGATTTTGAGTAAGCAAAACTCTGTAAAAATGGCAATTTTGGTCACTGTGAGGGTTTAAAAAGTGGTTATTCAACATGAGGCCTGATCCAAATGACATTTTGAATCAGTTTTGGAAGAGTCCAAAAAATCAATTTTCTGATAAAAAACGATGACCCCGGACCAGTCGAACATTGAAAAAATGATCAATATTGATGAAATTTTAACATTTAATCTTTTGACTTTAAATGACGATTGGATGTGAGTTATTACTTTTTCAACTAAAATAAGTGTGTTTAAAGTCATTTCTGTGCCTGAAATTGGTCAAAATTGAAGATTTTGAGTAAGCAAAACTCTGTAAAAATGGCAATTTTGGTCACTGTGAGGGTTTAAAAAGTGGTTATTCGAATCAGTTTTGGAAGAGTCCAAAAAATCAATTTTCTGATAAAAAACGATGACCCCGGACCAGTCGAACGTTGAAAAAATGGTCAATATTGATGAAATTTTAACATTTAATCTTTTGACTTTAAATGACGGTTGGATGTGAGTTATTACTTTTTCAACTAAAATAAGTGTGTTTAAAGTCATTTCTGTGCCTGAAATTGGTCAAAATTGAAGATTTTGAGTAAGCAAAACTCTGTAAAAATGGCAATTTTGGTCACTGTGAGGGTTTAAAAAGTGGTTATTCAACATGAGGCCCGATCCAAATGACATTTTGAATCATTTTTGGTAGAGTCCAAAAAATCCATTTTCTGATGAAAAACGATGACCCCGGACCAGTCGAACGTTGAAAAAATTGTCAATATTGATGAAATTTTAACATTTAATCTTTTGACTTTAAATGACGGTTGGATGTGAGTTATTACTTTTTCAACTAAAATAAGTGTGTTTAAAGTCATTTCTGTGCCTGAAATTGGTCAAAATTGAAGATTTTGAGTAAGCAAAACTCTGTAAAAATGGCAATTTTGGTCACTGTGAGGGTTTAAAAAGTGGTTATTCAACATGAGGCCCGATCCAAATGACATTTTGAATCAGTTTTGGAAGAGTCCAAAAAATCAATTTTCTGATAAAAAACGATGACCCCGGACCAGTCGAACGTTGAAAAAATGATCAATATTGATGAAATTTTAACATTTAATCTTTTGACTTTAAATGACGGTTGGATGTGAGTTATTACTTTTTCAACTAAAATAAGTGTGTTTAAAGTCATTTCTGTGCCTGAAATTGGTCAAAATTGAAGATTTTGAGTAAGCAAAACTCGGTAAAAATGGCAATATTGGTCACTGTGAGGGTTTAAAAAGTGGTTATTCAACATGAGGCCCGATCCAAATGACATTTTGAATCATTTTTGGTAGAGTCCAAAAAATCAATTTTCTGATGAAAAACGATGACCCCGGACCAGTCGAACGTTGAAAAAATGGTCAATATTGATGAAATTTTAACATTTAATCTTTTGACTTTAAATGACGGTTGGATGTGAGTTATTACTTTTTCAACTAAAATAAGTGTGTTTAAAGTCAGTTCTGTGCCTGAAATTGGTCAAAATTGAAGATTTTGAGTAAGCAAAACTCTGTAAAAATGACAATTTTGGTCACTGTGAGGGTTTAAAAAGTGGTTATTCAACATGAGGCCCGATCCAAATGACATTTTGAATCATTTTTGGAAGAGTCCAAAAAATCCATTTTCTGATGAAAAACGATGACCCCGGACCAGTTGAACATTGAAAAAATGATCAATATTGATGAAATTTTAACATTTAATCTTTTGACTTAAATGACGATTGGATGTGAGTTATTACTTTTTCAACTAAAATAAGTGTGTTTAAAGTCATTTCTGTGCCTGAAATTGGTCAAAATTGAAGATTTTGAGTAAGCAAAACTCTGTAAAAATGACAATTTTGGTCACTGTGAGGGTTTAAAAAGTGGTTATTCAACATGAGGCCCGATCCAAATGACATTTTGATTCATTTTTGGAAGAGTCCAAAAAATATATTTTTTTCTGATGAAAAACGATGACCCCGGACCAGTCGAACATTGAAAAAATGGTCAATATTGATGAAATTTTAACATTTAATCTTTTGACTTTAAATGACGGTTGGATGTGAGTTATTACTTTTTCAATTAAAATAAGTGTGTTTAAAGTCATTTCTGTGCCTGAAATTGGTCAAAATTGAAGATTTTGAGTAAGCAAAACTCTGTAAAAATGGCAATTTTGGTCACTGTGAGGGTTTAAAAAGTGGTTATTCAACATGAGGCCCGATCCAAATGACATTTTGAATCATTTTTGGTAGAGTGCAAAAAAACAATTTTCTGATGAAAAACAATGACCCCGGACCAGTCGAACATTGAAAAAATGGTCAATATTGATGAAATTTTAACATTTAATCTTTTGACTTTAAATGACGGTTGGATGTGAGTTATTACTTTTTCAACTAAAATAAGTGTGTTTAAAGTCATTTCTGTGCCTGAAATTGGTCAAAATTGAAGATTTTGAGTAAGCAAAACTCTGTAAAAATGGCAATTTTGGTCACTGTGAGGGTTTAAAAAGTGGTTATTCAACATGAGGCCCGATCCAAATGACATTTTGAATCAGTTTTGGAAGAGTCCAAAAAATCAATTTTCTGATAAAAAACGATGACCCCGGACCAGTCGAACGTTGAAAAAATGATCAATATTGATGAAATTTTAACATTTAATCTTTTGACTTTAAATGACGGTTGGATGTGAGTTATTACTTTTTCAACTAAAATAAGTGTGTTTAAAGTCATTTCTGTGCCTGAAATTGGTCAAAATTGAAGATTTTGAGTAAGCAAAACTCGGTAAAAATGGCAATATTGGTCACTGTGAGGGTTTAAAAAGTGGTTATTCAACATGAGGCCCGATCCAAATGACATTTTGAATCATTTTTGGTAGAGTCCAAAAAATCCATTTTCTGATGAAAAACGATGACCCCAGACCAGTCGAACGTTGAAAAAATGGTCAATATTGATGAAATTGTAACATTTAATCTTTTGACTTTAAATGACGGTTGGATGTGAGTTATTACTTTTTCAACTAAAATAAGTGTGTTTAAAGTCATTTCTGTGCCTGAAATTGGTCAAAATTGAAGATTTTGAGTAAGCAAAACTCTGTAAAAATGGCAATTTTGGTCACTGTGAGGGTTTAAAAAGTGGTTATTCAACATGAGGCCCGATCCAAATGACATTTTGATTCATTTTTGGAAGAGTCCAAAAAATATATTTTTTTCTGATGAAAAACGATGACCCCGGACCAGTCGAACATTGAAAAAATGGTCAATATTGATGAAATTTTAACATTTAATCTTTTGACTTTAAATGACGGTTGGATGTGAGTTATTACTTTTTCAATTAAAATAAGTGTGTTTAAAGTCATTTCTGTGCCTGAAATTGGTCAAAATTGAAGATTTTGAGTAAGCAAAACTCTGTAAAAATGGCAATTTTGGTCACTGTGAGGGTTTAAAAAGTGGTTATTCAACATGAGGCCCGATCCAAATGACATTTTGAATCATTTTTGGTAGAGTGCAAAAAAACAATTTTCTGATGAAAAACAATGACCCCGGACCAGTCGAACATTGAAAAAATGGTCAATATTGATGAAATTTTAACATTTAATCTTTTGACTTTAAATGACGGTTGGATGTGAGTTATTACTTTTTCAACTAAAATAAGTGTGTTTAAAGTCATTTCTGTGCCTGAAATTGGTCAAAATTGAAGATTTTGAGTAAGCAAAACTCTGTAAAAATGGCAATTTTGGTCACTGTGAGGGTTTAAAAAGTGGTTATTCAACATGAGGCCCGATCCAAATGACATTTTGAATCAGTTTTGGAAGAGTCCAAAAAATCAATTTTCTGATAAAAAACGATGACCCCGGACCAGTCGAACGTTGAAAAAATGATCAATATTGATGAAATTTTAACATTTAATCTTTTGACTTTAAATGACGGTTGGATGTGAGTTATTACTTTTTCAACTAAAATAAGTGTGTTTAAAGTCATTTCTGTGCCTGAAATTGGTCAAAATTGAAGATTTTGAGTAAGCAAAACTCGGTAAAAATGGCAATATTGGTCACTGTGAGGGTTTAAAAAGTGGTTATTCAACATGAGGCCCGATCCAAATGACATTTTGAATCATTTTTGGTAGAGTCCAAAAAATCCATTTTCTGATGAAAAACGATGACCCCGGACCAGTCGAACGTTGAAAAAATGGTCAATATTGATGAAATTTTAACATTTAATCTTTTGACTTTAAATGACGGTTGGATGTGAGTTATTACTTTTTCAACTAAAATAAGTGTGTTTAAAGTCAGTTCTGTGCCTGAAATTGGTCAAAATTGAAGATTTTGAGTAAGCAAAACTCTGTAAAAATGACAATTTTGGTCACTGTGAGGGTTTAAAAAGTGGTTATTCAACATGAGGCCCGATCCAAATGACATTTTGAATCATTTTTGGAAGAGTCCAAAAAATCCATTTTCTGATGAAAAACGATGACCCCGGACCAGTTGAACATTGAAAAAATGATCAATATTGATGAAATTTTAACATTTAATCTTTTGACTTAAATGACGATTGGATGTGAGTTATTACTTTTTCAACTAAAATAAGTGTGTTTAAAGTCATTTCTGTGCCTGAAATTGGTCAAAATTGAAGATTTTGAGTAAGCAAAACTCTGTAAAAATGGCAATTTTGGTCACTGTGAGGGTTTAAAAAGTGGTTATTCAACATGAGGCCCGATCCAAATGACATTTTGAATCATTTTTGGTAGAGTCCAAAAAATCAATTTTCTGATGAAAAACGATGACCCCGGACCAGTCGAACGTTGAAAAAATGGTCAATATTGATGAAATTTTAACATTTAATCTTTTGACTTTAAATGACGGTTGGATGTGAGTTATTACTTTTTCAACTAAAATAAGTGTGTTTAAAGTCATTTCTGTGCCTGAAATTGGTCAAAATTGAAGATTTTGAGTAAGCAAAACTCTGTAAAAATGGCAATTTTGGTCACTGTGAGGGTTTAAAAAGTGGTTATTCAACATGAGGCCCGATCCAAATGACATTTTGAATCATTTTTGGTAGAGTCCAAAAAATCAATTTTCTGATGAAAAACGATGACCCCGGACCAGTCGAACGTTGAAAAAATGGTCAATATTGATGAAATTTTAACATTTAATCTTTTGACTTTAAATGATGGTTGGATGTGAGTTATTACTTTTTCAACTAAAATAAGTGTGTTTAAAGTCATTTCTGTGCCTGAAATTGGTCAAAATTGAAGATTTTGAGTAAGCAAAACTCTGTAAAAATGGCAATTTTGGTCACTGTGAGGGTTTAAAAAGTGGTTATTCAACATGAGGCCCGATCCAAATGACATTTTGAATCACTTTTGGTAGAGTCCAAAAAAATCAATTTTCTGATGAAAAACGATGACCCCGGACCAGTCGAACGTTGAAAAAATGGTCAATATTGATGAAATTTTAACATTTAATCTTTTGACTTTAAATGATGGTTGGATGTGAGTTATTACTTTTTCAACTAAAATAAGTGTGTTTAAAGTCATTTCTGTGCCTGAAATTGGTCAAAATTGAAGATTTTGAGTAAGCAAATCTCTGTAAAAATGGCAATTTTGGTCACTGTGAGGGTTTAAAAAGTGGTTATTCAACATGAGGCCCGATCCAAATGACATTTTGAATCAGTTTTGGAAGAGTCCAAAAAATCAATTTTCTGATAAAAAACGATGACCCCGGACCAGTCGAACGTTGAAAAAATGGTCAATATTGATGAAATTTTAACATTTAATCTTTTGACTTTAAATGACGGTTGGATGTGAGTTATTACTTTTTCAACTAAAATAAGTGTGTTTAAAGTCATTTCTGTGCCTGAAATTGGTCAAAATTGAAGATTTCGAGTAAGCAAAACTCTGTAAAAATGGCAATTTTGGTCACTGTGAGGGTTTAAAAAGTGGTTATTCAACATGAGGCCCGATCCAAATGACATTTTGATTCATTTTTGGAAGAGTCCAAAAAATATATTTTTTTCTGATGAAAAACGATGACCCCGGACCAGTCGAACATTGAAAAAATGGTCAATATTGATGAAATTTTAACATTTAATCTTTTGACTTTAAATGACGGTTGGATGTGAGTTATTACTTTTTCAACTAAAATAAGTGTGTTTAAAGTCATTTCTGTGCCTGAAATTGGTCAAAATTGAAGATTTTGAGTAAGCAAAACTCTGTAAAAATGGCAATTTTGGTCACTGTGAGGGTTTAAAAAGTGGTTATTCAACATGAGGCCCGATCCAAATGACATTTTGAATCATTTTTGGTAGAGTGCAAAAAAACAATTTTCTGATGAAAAACAATGACCCCGGACCAGTCGAACATTGAAAAAATGGTCAATATTGATGAAATTTTAACATTTAATCTTTTGACTTTAAATGACGGTTGGATGTGAGTTATTACTTTTTCAACTAAAATAAGTGTGTTTAAAGTCATTTCTGTGCCTGAAATTGGTCAAAATTGAAGATTTTGAGTAAGCAAAACTCTGTAAAAATGGCAATTTTGGTCACTGTGAGGGTTTAAAAAGTGGTTATTCAACATGAGGCCCGATCCAAATGACATTTTGAATCATTTTTGGTAGAGTCCAAAAAATCAATTTTCTGATGAAAAACGATGACCCCGGACCAGTCGAACGTTGAAAAAATGGTCAATATTGATGAAATTTTAACATTTAATCTTTTGACTTTAAATGACGGTTGGATGTGAGTTATTACTTTTTCAACTAAAATAAGTGTGTTTAAAGTCATTTCTGTGCCTGAAATTGGTCAAAATTGAACATTTTGAGTAAGCAAAACTCTGTAAAAATGGCAATTTTGGTCACTGTGAGGGTTTAAAAAGTGGTTATTCAACATGAGGCCCGATCCAAATGACATTTTGAATCATTTTTGGTAGAGTCCAAAAAATCAATTTTCTGATGAAAAACGATGACCCCGGACCAGTCGAACGTTGAAAAAATGGTCAATATTGATGAAATTTTAACATTTAATCTTTTGACTTTAAATGACGGTTGGATGTGAGTTATTACTTTTTCAACTAAAATAAGTGTGTTTAAAGTCATTTCTGTGCCTGAAATTGGTCAAAATTGAAGATTTTGAGTAAGCAAAACTCTGTAAAAATGGCAATTTTGGTCACTGTGAGGGTTTAAAAAGTGGTTATTCGACATGAGGCCCGATCCAAATGACATTTTGAATCAGTTTTGGAAGAGTCCAAAAAATCAATTTTCTGATAAAAAACGATGACCCCGGACCAGTCGAACGTTGAAAAAATGGTCAATATTGATGAAATTGTAACATTTAATCTTTTGACTTTAAATGACGGTTGGATGTGAGTTATTACTTTTTCAACTAAAATAAGTGTGTTTAAAGTCATTTCTGTGCCTGAAATTGGTCAAAATTGAAGATTTTGAGTAAGCAAAACTCTGTAAAAATGGCAATTTTGGTCACTGTGAGGGTTTAAAAAGTGGTTATTCAACATGAGGCCCGATCCAAATGACATTTTGATTCATTTTTGGAAGAGTCCAAAAAATATATTTTTTTCTGATGAAAAACGATGACCCCGGACCAGTCGAACATTGAAAAAATGGTCAATATTGATGAAATTTTAACATTTAATCTTTTGACTTTAAATGACGGTTGGATGTGAGTTATTACTTTTTCAACTAAAATAAGTGTGTTTAAAGTCATTTCTGTGCCTGAAATTGGTCAAAATTGAAGATTTTGAGTAAGCAAAACTCTGTAAAAATGGCAATTTTGGTCACTGTGAGGGTTTAAAAAGTGGTTATTCAACATGAGGCCCGATCCAAATGACATTTTGAATCAGTTTTGGAAGAGTCCAAAAAATCAATTTTCTGATAAAAAACGATGACCCCGGACCAGTCGAACGTTGAAAAAATGATCAATATTGATGAAATTTTAACATTTAATCTTTTGACTTTAAATGACGGTTGGATGTGAGTTATTACTTTTTCAACTAAAATAAGTGTGTTTAAAGTCAGTTCTGTGCCTGAAATTGGTCAAAATTGAAGATTTTGAGTAAGCAAAACTCTGTAAAAATGACAATTTTGGTCACTGTGAGGGTTTAAAAAGTGGTTATTCAACATGAGGCCCGATCCAAATGACATTTTGAATCATTTTTGGAAGAGTCCAAAAAATCCATTTTCTGATGAAAAACGATGACCCCGGACCAGTTGAACATTGAAAAAATGATCAATATTGATGAAATTTTAACATTTAATCTTTTGACTTAAATGACGATTGGATGTGAGTTATTACTTTTTCAACTAAAATAAGTGTGTTTAAAGTCATTTCTGTGCCTGAAATTGGTCAAAATTGAAGATTTTGAGTAAGCAAAACTCTGTAAAAATGGCAATTTTGGTCACTGTGAGGGTTTAAAAAGTGGTTATTCAACATGAGGCCCGATCCAAATGACATTTTGAATCATTTTTGGTAGAGTCCAAAAAATCAATTTTCTGATGAAAAACGATGACCCCGGACCAGTCGAACGTTGAAAAAATGGTCAATATTGATGAAATTTTAACATTTAATCTTTTGACTTTAAATGACGGTTGGATGTGAGTTATTACTTTTTCAACTAAAATAAGTGTGTTTAAAGTCATTTCTGTGCCTGAAATTGGTCAAAATTGAAGATTTTGAGTAAGCAAAACTCTGTAAAAATGGCAATTTTGGTCACTGTGAGGGTTTAAAAAGTGGTTATTCAACATGAGGCCCGATCCAAATGAGATCCAAATGACATTTTGAATCATTTTTGGTAGAGTCCAAAAAATCCATTTTCTGATGAAAAACGATGACCCCGGACCAGTCGAACGTTGAAAAAATTGTCAATATTGATGAAATTTTAACATTTAATCTTTTGACTTTAAATGACGGTTGGATGTGAGTTATTACTTTTTCAACTAAAATAAGTGTGTTTAAAGTCATTTCTGTGCCTGAAATTGGTCAAAATTGAACATTTTGAGTAAGCAAAACTCTGTAAAAATGGCAATTTTGGTCACTGTGAGGGTTTAAAAAGTGGTTATTCAACATGAGGCCCGATCCAAATGACATTTTGAATCATTTTTGGTAGAGTCCAAAAAATCAATTTTCTGATGAAAAACGATGACCCCGGACCAGTCGAACGTTGAAAAAATGGTCAATATTGATGAAATTTTAACATTTAATCTTTTGACTTTAAATGACGGTTGGATGTGAGTTATTACTTTTTCAACTAAAATAAGTGTGTTTAAAGTCATTTCTGTGCCTGAAATTGGTCAAAATTGAAGATTTTGAGTAAGCAAAACTCTGTAAAAATGGCAATTTTGGTCACTGTGAGGGTTTAAAAAGTGGTTATTCAACATGAGGCCCGATCCAAATGACATTTTGAATCAGTTTTGGAAGAGTCCAAAAAATCAATTTTCTGATAAAAAACGATGACCCCGGACCAGTCGAACGTTGAAAAAATGGTCAATATTGATGAAATTTTAACATTTAATCTTTTGACTTTAAATGACGGTTGGATGTGAGTTATTACTTTTTCAACTAAAATAAGTGTGTTTAAAGTCATTTCTGTGCCTGAAATTGGTCAAAATTGAAGATTTTGAGTAAGCAAAACTCTGTAAAAATGGCAATTTTGGTCACTGTGAGGGTTTAAAAAGTGGTTATTCAACATGAGGCCCGATCCAAATGACATTTTGAATCATTTTTGGTAGAGTCCAAAAAATCCATTTTCTGATGAAAAACGATGACCCCGGACCAGTCGAACGTTGAAAAAATTGTCAATATTGATGAAATTTTAACATTTAATCTTTTGACTTTAAATGACGGTTGGATGTGAGTTATTACTTTTTCAACTAAAATAAGTGTGTTTAAAGTCAGTTCTGTGCCTGAAATTGGTCAAAATTGAAGATTTTGAGTAAGCAAAACTCTGTAAAAATGACAATTTTGGTCACTGTGAGGGTTTAAAAAGTGGTTATTCAACATGAGGCCCGATCCAAATGACATTTTGAATCATTTTTGGAAGAGTCCAAAAAATCCATTTTCTGATGAAAAACGATGACCCCGGACCAGTTGAACATTGAAAAAATGATCAATATTGATGAAATTTTAACATTTAATCTTTTGACTTAAATGACGATTGGATGTGAGTTATTACTTTTTCAACTAAAATAAGTGTGTTTAAAGTCATTTCTGTGCCTGAAATTGGTCAAAATTGAAGATTTTGAGTAAGCAAAACTCTGTAAAAATGGCAATTTTGGTCACTGTGAGGGTTTAAAAAGTGGTTATTCAACATGAGGCCCGATCCAAATGACATTTTGAATCATTTTTGGTAGAGTCCAAAAAATCAATTTTCTGATGAAAAACGATGACCCCGGACCAGTCGAACGTTGAAAAAATGGTCAATATTGATGAAATTTTAACATTTAATCTTTTGACTTTAAATGACGGTTGGATGTGAGTTATTACTTTTTCAACTAAAATAAGTGTGTTTAAAGTCATTTCTGTGCCTGAAATTGGTCAAAATTGAAGATTTTGAGTAAGCAAAACTCTGTAAAAATGGCAATTTTGGTCACTGTGAGGGTTTAAAAAGTGGTTATTCAACATGAGGCCCGATCCAAATGACATTTTGAATCATTTTTGGTAGAGTCCAAAAAATCAATTTTCTGATGAAAAACGATGACCCCGGACCAGTCGAACGTTGAAAAAATGGTCAATATTGATGAAATTTTAACATTTAATCTTTTGACTTTAAATGACGGTTGGATGTGAGTTATTACTTTTTCAACTAAAATAAGTGTGTTTAAAGTCATTTCTGTGCCTGAAATTGGTCAAAATTGAAGATTTTGAGTAAGCAAAACTCTGTAAAAATGGCAATTTTGGTCACTGTGAGGGTTTAAAAAGTGGTTATTCAACATGAGGCCCGATCCAAATGACATTTTGAATCATTTTTGGTAGAGTCCAAAAAATCAATTTTCTGATGAAAAACGATGACCCCGGACCAGTCGAACGTTGAAAAAATGGTCAATATTGATGAAATTTTAACATTTAATCTTTTGACTTTAAATGACGGTTGGATGTGAGTTATTACTTTTTCAACTAAAATAAGTGTGTTTAAAGTCATTTCTGTGCCTGAAATTGGTCAAAATTGAAGATTTTGAGTAAGCAAAACTCTGTAAAAATGGCAATTTTGGTCACTGTGAGGGTTTAAAAAGTGGTTATTCAACATGAGGCCCGATCCAAATGACATTTTGAATCATTTTTGGTAGAGTCCAAAAAATCCATTTTCTGATGAAAAACGATGACCCCGGACCAGTCGAACGTTGAAAAAATTGTCAATATTGATGAAATTTTAACATTTAATCTTTTGACTTTAAATGACGGTTGGATGTGAGTTATTACTTTTTCAACTAAAATAAGTGTGTTTAAAGTCATTTCTGTGCCTGAAATTGGTCAAAATTGAAGATTTTGAGTAAGCAAAACTCTGTAAAAATGGCAATTTTGGTCACTGTGAGGGTTTAAAAAGTGGTTATTCAACATGAGGCCCGATCCAAATGACATTTTGAATCATTTTTGGTAGAGTCCAAAAAATCAATTTTCTGATGAAAAACGATGACCCCGGACCAGTCGAACGTTGAAAAAATGGTCAATATTGATGAAATTTTAACATTTAATCTTTTGACTTTAAATGACGGTTGGATGTGAGTTATTACTTTTTCAACTAAAATAAGTGTGTTTAAAGTCATTTCTGTGCCTGAAATTGGTCAAAATTGAAGATTTTGAGTAAGCAAAACTCTGTAAAAATGGCAATTTTGGTCACTGTGAGGGTTTAAAAAGTGGTTATTCAACATGAGGCCCGATCCAAATGACATTTTGAATCAGTTTTGGAAGAGTCCAAAAAATCAATTTTCTGATAAAAAACGATGACCCCGGACCAGTCGAACGTTGAAAAAATGGTCAATATTGATGAAATTTTAACATTTAATCTTTTGACTTTAAATGACGGTTGGATGTGAGTTATTACTTTTTCAACTAAAATAAGTGTGTTTAAAGTCATTTCTGTGCCTGAAATTGGTCAAAATTGAAGATTTTGAGTAAGCAAAACTCGGTAAAAATGGCAATATTGGTCACTGTGAGGGTTTAAAAAGTGGTTATTCAACATGAGGCCCGATCCAAATGACATTTTGAATCATTTTTGGTAGATTGCAAAAAATCCATTTTCTGATGAAAAACGATGACCCCGGACCAGTCGAACGTTGAAAAAATGGTCAATATTGATGAAATTTTAACATTTAATCTTTTGACTTTAAATGACGGTTGGATGTGAGTTATTACTTTTTCAACTAAAATAAGTGTGTTTAAAGTCAGTTCTGTGCCTGAAATTGGTCAAAATTGAAGATTTTGAGTAAGCAAAACTCTGTAAAAATGACAATTTTGGTCACTGTGAGGGTTTAAAAAGTGGTTATTCAACATGAGGCCCGATCCAAATGACATTTTGAATCATTTTTGGAAGAGTCCAAAAAATCCATTTTCTGATGAAAAACGATGACCCCGGACCAGTTGAACATTGAAAAAATGATCAATATTGATGAAATTTTAACATTTAATCTTTTGACTTAAATGACGATTGGATGTGAGTTATTACTTTTTCAACTAAAATAAGTGTGTTTAAAGTCATTTCTGTGCCTGAAATTGGTCAAAATTGAAGATTTTGAGTAAGCAAAACTCTGTAAAAATGGCAATTTTGGTCACTGTGAGGGTTTAAAAAGTGGTTATTCAACATGAGGCCCGATCCAAATGACATTTTGAATCATTTTTGGTAGAGTCCAAAAAATCAATTTTCTGATGAAAAACGATGACCCCGGACCAGTCGAACGTTGAAAAAATGGTCAATATTGATGAAATTTTAACATTTAATCTTTTGACTTTAAATGACGGTTGGATGTGAGTTATTACTTTTTCAACTAAAATAAGTGTGTTTAAAGTCATTTCTGTGCCTGAAATTGGTCAAAATTGAAGATTTTGAGTAAGCAAAACTCTGTAAAAATGGCAATTTTGGTCACTGTGAGGGTTTAAAAAGTGGTTATTCAACATGAGGCCCGATCCAAATGACATTTTGAATCATTTTTGGTAGAGTCCAAAAAATCAATTTTCTGATGAAAAACGATGACCCCGGACCAGTCGAACGTTGAAAAAATGGTCAATATTGATGAAATTTTAACATTTAATCTTTTGACTTTAAATGATGGTTGGATGTGAGTTATTACTTTTTCAACTAAAATAAGTGTGTTTAAAGTCATTTCTGTGCCTGAAATTGGTCAAAATTGAAGATTTTGAGTAAGCAAAACTCGGTAAAAATGGCAATTTTGGTCACTGTGAGGGTTTAAAAAGTGGTTATTCAACATGAGGCCCGATCCAAATGATATTTTGAATCACTTTTGGTAGAGTCCAAAAAAATCAATTTTCTGATGAAAAACGATGACCCCGGACCAGTCGAACGTTGAAAAAATGGTCAATATTGATGAAATTTTAACATTTAATCTTTTGACTTTAAATGATGGTTGGATGTGAGTTATTACTTTTTCAACTAAAATAAGTGTGTTTAAAGTCATTTCTGTGCCTGAAATTGGTCAAAATTGAAGATTTTGAGTAAGCAAAACTCTGTAAAAATGGCAATTTTGGTCACTGTGAGGGTTTAAAAAGTGGTTATTCAACATGAGGCCCGATCCAAATGACATTTTGAATCAGTTTTGGAAGAGTCCAAAAAATCAATTTTCTGATAAAAAACGATGACCCCGGACCAGTCGAACGTTGAAAAAATGGTCAATATTGATGAAATTTTAACATTTAATCTTTTGACTTTAAATGACGATTGGATGTGAGTTATTACTTTTTCAACTAAAATAAGTGTGTTTAAAGTAATTTCTGTGCCTGAAATTGGTCAAAATTGAAGATTTTGAGTAAGCAAAACTCTGTAAAAATGGCAATTTTGGTCACTGTGAGGGTTTAAAAAGTGGTTATTCAACATGAGGCCCGATCCAAATGACATTTTGAATCAGTTTTGGAAGAGTCCGAAAAATACATTTTCTGATGAAAAACGATGACCCCGGACCAGTCGAACGTTGAAAAAATGGTCAATATTGATGAAATTTTAACATTTAATCTTTTGACTTTAAATGACGGTTGGATGTGAGTTATTACTTTTTCAACTAAAATAAGTGTGTTTAAAGTCATTTCTGTGCCTGAAATTGGTCAAAATTGAAGATTTCGAGTAAGCAAAACTCTGTAAAAATGGCAATTTTGGTCACTGTGAGGGTTTAAAAAGTGGTTATTCAACATGAGGCCCGATCCAAATGACATTTTGATTCATTTTTGGAAGAGTCCAAAAAATATATTTTTTTTTGATGAAAAACGATGACCCCGGACCAGTCGAACATTGAAAAAATGGTCAATATTGATGACATTTTAACATTTATTCTTTTGACTTTAAATGACGGTTGGATGTGAGTTATTACTTTTTCAACTAAAATAAGTGTGTTTAAAGTCATTTCTGTGCCCGAAATTGGTCAAAATTGAAGATTTTGAGTAAGCAAAACTCTGTAAAAATGGCAATTTTGGTCACTGTGAGGGTTTAAAAAGTGGTTATTCAACATGAGGCCCGATCCAAATGACATTTTGAATCATTTTTGGTAGAGTACAAAAAAACAATTTTCTGATGAAAAACAATGACCCCGGACCAGTCGAACATTGAAAAAATGGTCAATATTGATGAAATTTTAACATTTAATCTTTTGACTTTAAATGACGGTTGGATGTGAGTTATTACTTTTTCAACTAAAATAAGTGTGTTTAAAGTCATTTCTGTGCCTGAAATTGGTCAAAATTGAAGATTTTGAGTAAGCAAAACTCTGTAAAAATGGCAATTTTGGTCACTGTGAGGGTTTAAAAAGTGGTTATTCAACATGAGGCCCGATCCAAATGACATTTTGAATCATTTTTGGTAGAGTCCAAAAAATCAATTTTCTGATGAAAAACGATGACCCCGGACCAGTCGAACGTTGAAAAAATGGTCAATATTGATGAAATTTTAACATTTAATCTTTTGACTTTAAATGACGGTTGGATGTGAGTTATTACTTTTTCAACTAAAATAAGTGTGTTTAAAGTCATTTCTGTGCCTGAAATTGGTCAAAATTGAAGATTTTGAGTAAGCAAAACTCTGTAGAAATGGCAATTTTGGTCACTGTGAGGGTTTAAAAAGTGGTTATTCAACATGAGGCCCGATCCAAATGACATTTTGAATCATTTTTGGTAGAGTCCAAAAAATCCATTTTCTGATGAAAAACGATGACCCCGGACCAGTCGAACGTTGAAAAAATTGTCAATATTGATGAAATTTTAACATTTAATCTTTTGACTTTAAATGACGGTTGGATGTGAGTTATTACTTTTTCAACTAAAATAAGTGTGTTTAAAGTCATTTCTGTGCCTGAAATTGGTCAAAATTGAACATTTTGAGTAAGCAAAACTCTGTAAAAATGGCAATTTTGGTCACTGTGAGGGTTTAAAAAGTGGTTATTCAACATGAGGCCCGATCCAAATGACATTTTGAATCATTTTTGGTAGAGTCCAAAAAATCAATTTTCTGATGAAAAACGATGACCCCGGACCAGTCGAACGTTGAAAAAATGGTCAATATTGATGAAATTTTAACATTTAATCTTTTGACTTTAAATGACGGTTGGATGTGAGTTATTACTTTTTCAACTAAAATAAGTGTGTTTAAAGTCATTTCTGTGCCTGAAATTGGTCAAAATTGAAGATTTTGAGTAAGCAAAACTCTGTAAAAATGGCAATTTTGGTCACTGTGAGGGTTTAAAAAGTGGTTATTCAACATGAGGCCCGATCCAAATGACATTTTGAATCAGTTTTGGAAGAGTCCAAAAAATCAATTTTCTGATAAAAAACGATGACCCCGGACCAGTCGAACGTTGAAAAAATGGTCAATATTGATGAAATTTTAACATTTAATCTTTTGACTTTAAATGACGGTTGGATGTGAGTTATTACTTTTTCAACTAAAATAAGTGTGTTTAAAGTCATTTCTGTGCCTGAAATTGGTCAAAATTGAAGATTTTGAGTAAGCAAAACTCTGTAAAAATGGCAATTTTGGTCACTGTGAGGGTTTAAAAAGTGGTTATTCAACATGAGGCCCGATCCAAATGACATTTTGAATCATTTTTGGTAGAGTCCAAAAAATCCATTTTCTGATGAAAAACGATGACCCCGGACCAGTCGAACGTTGAAAAAATTGTCAATATTGATGAAATTTTAACATTTAATCTTTTGACTTTAAATGACGGTTGGATGTGAGTTATTACTTTTTCAACTAAAATAAGTGTGTTTAAAGTCATTTCTGTGCCTGAAATTGGTCAAAATTGAAGATTTTGAGTAAGCAAAACTCGGTAAAAATGGCAATATTGGTCACTGTGAGGGTTTAAAAAGTGGTTATTCAACATGAGGCCCGATCCAAATGACATTTTGAATCATTTTTGGTAGAGTGCAAAAAATCCATTTTCTGATGAAAAACGATGACCCCGGACCAGTCGAACGTTGAAAAAATGGTCAATATTGATGAAATTTTAACATTTAATCTTTTGACTTTAAATGACGGTTGGATGTGAGTTATTACTTTTTCAACTAAAATAAGTGTGTTTAAAGTCAGTTCTGTGCCTGAAATTGGTCAAAATTGAAGATTTTGAGTAAGCAAAACTCTGTAAAAATGACAATTTTGGTCACTGTGAGGGTTTAAAAAGTGGTTATTCAACATGAGGCCCGATCCAAATGACATTTTGAATCATTTTTAGAAGAGTCCAAAAAATCCATTTTCTGATGAAAAACGATGACCCCGGACCAGTTGAACATTGAAAAAATGATCAATATTGATGAAATTTTAACATTTAATCTTTTGACTTAAATGACGATTGGATGTGAGTTATTACTTTTTCAACTAAAATAAGTGTGTTTAAAGTCATTTCTGTGCCTGAAATTGGTCAAAATTGAAGATTTTGAGTAAGCAAAACTCTGTAAAAATGGCAATTTTGGTCACTGTGAGGGTTTAAAAAGTGGTTATTCAACATGAGGCCCGATCCAAATGACATTTTGAATCATTTTTGGTAGAGTCCAAAAAATCAATTTTCTGATGAAAAACGATGACCCCGGACCAGTCGAACGTTGAAAAAATGGTCAATATTGATGAAATTTTAACATTTAATCTTTTGACTTTAAATGACGGTTGGATGTGAGTTATTACTTTTTCAACTAAAATAAGTGTGTTTAAAGTCATTTCTGTGCCTGAAATTGGTCAAAATTGAAGATTTTGAGTAAGCAAAACTCTGTAAAAATGGCAATTTTGGTCACTGTGAGGGTTTAAAAAGTGGTTATTCAACATGAGGCCCGATCCAAATGACATTTTGAATCATTTTTGGTAGAGTCCAAAAAATCAATTTTCTGATGAAAAACGATGACCCCGGACCAGTCGAACGTTGAAAAAATGGTCAATATTGATGAAATTTTAACATTTAATCTTTTGACTTTAAATGACGGTTGGATGTGAGTTATTACTTTTTCAACTAAAATAAGTGTGTTTAAAGTCATTTCTGTGCCTGAAATTGGTCAAAATTGAAGATTTTGAGTAAGCAAAACTCTGTAAAAATGGCAATTTTGGTCACTGTGAGGGTTTAAAAAGTGGTTATTCAACATGAGGCCCGATCCAAATGACATTTTGAATCATTTTTGGTAGAGTCCAAAAAATCAATTTTCTGATGAAAAACGATGACCCCGGACCAGTCGAACGTTGAAAAAATGGTCAATATTGATGAAATTTTAACATTTAATCTTTTGACTTTAAATGACGGTTGGATGTGAGTTATTACTTTTTCAACTAAAATAAGTGTGTTTAAAGTCATTTCTGTGCCTGAAATTGGTCAAAATTGAAGATTTTGAGTAAGCAAAACTCTGTAAAAATGGCAATTTTGGTCACTGTGAGGGTTTAAAAAGTGGTTATTCAACATGAGGCCCGATCCAAATGACATTTTGAATCATTTTTGGTAGAGTCCAAAAAATCCATTTTCTGATGAAAAACGATGACCCCGGACCAGTCGAACGTTGAAAAAATTGTCAATATTGATGAAATTTTAACATTTAATCTTTTGACTTTAAATGACGGTTGGATGTGAGTTATTACTTTTTCAACTAAAATAAGTGTGTTTAAAGTCATTTCTGTGCCTGAAATTGGTCAAAATTGAAGATTTTGAGTAAGCAAAACTCTGTAAAAATGGCAATTTTGGTCACTGTGAGGGTTTAAAAAGTGGTTATTCAACATGAGGCCCGATCCAAATGACATTTTGAATCATTTTTGGTAGAGTCCAAAAAATCAATTTTCTGATGAAAAACGATGACCCCGGACCAGTCGAACGTTGAAAAAATGGTCAATATTGATGAAATTTTAACATTTAATCTTTTGACTTTAAATGACGGTTGGATGTGAGTTATTACTTTTTCAACTAAAATAAGTGTGTTTAAAGTCATTTCTGTGCCTGAAATTGGTCAAAATTGAAGATTTTGAGTAAGCAAAACTCTGTAAAAATGGCAATTTTGGTCACTGTGAGGGTTTAAAAAGTGGTTATTCAACATGAGGCCCGATCCAAATGACATTTTGAATCAGTTTTGGAAGAGTCCAAAAAATCAATTTTCTGATAAAAAACGATGACCCCGGACCAGTCGAACGTTGAAAAAATGGTCAATATTGATGAAATTTTAACATTTAATCTTTTGACTTTAAATGACGGTTGGATGTGAGTTATTACTTTTTCAACTAAAATAAGTGTGTTTAAAGTCATTTCTGTGCCTGAAATTGGTCAAAATTGAAGATTTTGAGTAAGCAAAACTCGGTAAAAATGGCAATATTGGTCACTGTGAGGGTTTAAAAAGTGGTTATTCAACATGAGGCCCGATCCAAATGACATTTTGAATCATTTTTGGTAGAGTGCAAAAAATCCATTTTCTGATGAAAAACGATGACCCCGGACCAGTCGAACGTTGAAAAAATGGTCAATATTGATGAAATTTTAACATTTAATCTTTTGACTTTAAATGACGGTTGGATGTGAGTTATTACTTTTTCAACTAAAATAAGTGTGTTTAAAGTCAGTTCTGTGCCTGAAATTGGTCAAAATTGAAGATTTTGAGTAAGCAAAACTCTGTAAAAATGACAATTTTGGTCACTGTGAGGGTTTAAAAAGTGGTTATTCAACATGAGGCCCGATCCAAATGACATTTTGAATCATTTTTGGAAGAGTCCAAAAAATCCATTTTCTGATGAAAAACGATGACCCCGGACCAGTTGAACATTGAAAAAATGATCAATATTGATGAAATTTTAACATTTAATCTTTTGACTTAAATGACGATTGGATGTGAGTTATTACTTTTTCAACTAAAATAAGTGTGTTTAAAGTCATTTCTGTGCCTGAAATTGGTCAAAATTGAAGATTTTGAGTAAGCAAAACTCTGTAAAAATGGCAATTTTGGTCACTGTGAGGGTTTAAAAAGTGGTTATTCAACATGAGGCCCGATCCAAATGACATTTTGAATCATTTTTGGTAGAGTCCAAAAAATCAATTTTCTGATGAAAAACGATGACCCCGGACCAGTCGAACGTTGAAAAAATGGTCAATATTGATGAAATTTTAACATTTAATCTTTTGACTTTAAATGACGGTTGGATGTGAGTTATTACTTTTTCAACTAAAATAAGTGTGTTTAAAGTCATTTCTGTGCCTGAAATTGGTCAAAATTGAAGATTTTGAGTAAGCAAAACTCTGTAAAAATGGCAATTTTGGTCACTGTGAGGGTTTAAAAAGTGGTTATTCAACATGAGGCCCGATCCAAATGACATTTTGAATCATTTTTGGTAGAGTCCAAAAAATCAATTTTCTGATGAAAAACGATGACCCCGGACCAGTCGAACGTTGAAAAAATGGTCAATATTGATGAAATTTTAACATTTAATCTTTTGACTTTAAATGATGGTTGGATGTGAGTTATTACTTTTTCAACTAAAATAAGTGTGTTTAAAGTCATTTCTGTGCCTGAAATTGGTCAAAATTGAAGATTTTGAGTAAGCAAAACTCGGTAAAAATGGCAATTTTGGTCACTGTGAGGGTTTAAAAAGTGGTTATTCAACATGAGGCCCGATCCAAATGATATTTTGAATCACTTTTGGTAGAGTCCAAAAAAATCAATTTTCTGATGAAAAACGATGACCCCGGACCAGTCGAACGTTGAAAAAATGGTCAATATTGATGAAATTTTAACATTTAATCTTTTGACTTTAAATGATGGTTGGATGTGAGTTATTACTTTTTCAACTAAAATAAGTGTGTTTAAAGTCATTTCTGTGCCTGAAATTGGTCAAAATTGAAGATTTTGAGTAAGCAAAACTCTGTAAAAATGGCAATTTTGGTCACTGTGAGGGTTTAAAAAGTGGTTATTCAACATGAGGCCCGATCCAAATGACATTTTGAATCAGTTTTGGAAGAGTCCAAAAAATCAATTTTCTGATAAAAAACGATGACCCCGGACCAGTCGAACGTTGAAAAAATGGTCAATATTGATGAAATTTTAACATTTAATCTTTTGACTTTAAATGACGATTGGATGTGAGTTATTACTTTTTCAACTAAAATAAGTGTGTTTAAAGTCATTTCTGTGCCTGAAATTGGTCAAAATTGAAGATTTTGAGTAAGCAAAACTCTGTAAAAATGGCAATTTTGGTCACTGTGAGGGTTTAAAAAGTGGTTATTCAACATGAGGCCCGATCCAAATGACATTTTGAATCAGTTTTGGAAGAGTCCGAAAAATACATTTTCTGATGAAAAACGATGACCCCGGACCAGTCGAACGTTGAAAAAATGGTCAATATTGATGAAATTTTAACATTTAATCTTTTGACTTTAAATGACGGTTGGATGTGAGTTATTACTTTTTCAACTAAAATAAGTGTGTTTAAAGTCATTTCTGTGCCTGAAATTGGTCAAAATTGAAGATTTCGAGTAAGCAAAACTCTGTAAAAATGGCAATTTTGGTCACTGTGAGGGTTTAAAAAGTGGTTATTCAACATGAGGCCCGATCCAAATGACATTTTGAATCATTTTTGGTAGAGTCCAAAAAATCAATTTTCTGATGAAAAACGATGACCCCGGACCAGTCGAACGTTGAAAAAATGGTCAATATTGATGAAATTTTAACATTTAATCTTTTGACTTTAAATGACGGTTGGATGTGAGTTATTACTTTTTCAACTAAAATAAGTGTGTTTAAAGTCATTTCTGTGCCTGAAATTGGTCAAAATTGAACATTTTGAGTAAGCAAAACTCTGTAAAAATGGCAATTTTGGTCACTGTGAGGGTTTAAAAAGTGGTTATTCAACATGAGGCCCGATCCAAATGACATTTTGAATCATTTTTGGTAGAGTCCAAAAAATCAATTTTCTGATGAAAAACGATGACCCCGGACCAGTCGAACGTTGAAAAAATGGTCAATATTGATGAAATTTTAACATTTAATCTTTTGACTTTAAATGACGGTTGGATGTGAGTTATTACTTTTTCAACTAAAATAAGTGTGTTTAAAGTCATTTCTGTGCCTGAAATTGGTCAAAATTGAAGATTTTGAGTAAGCAAAACTCTGTAAAAATGGCAATTTTGGTCACTGTGAGGGTTTAAAAAGTGGTTATTCGACATGAGGCCCGATCCAAATGACATTTTGAATCAGTTTTGGAAGAGTCCAAAAAATCAATTTTCTGATAAAAAACGATGACCCCGGACCAGTCGAACGTTGAAAAAATGGTCAATATTGATGAAATTTTAACATTTAATCTTTTGACTTTAAATGACGGTTGGATGTGAGTTATTACTTTTTCAACTAAAATAAGTGTGTTTAAAGTCATTTCTGTGCCTGAAATTGGTCAAAATTGAAGATTTTGAGTAAGCAAAACTCTGTAAAAATGGCAATTTTGGTCACTGTGAGGGTTTAAAAAGTGGTTATTCAACATGAGGCCCGATCCAAATGACATTTTGATTCATTTTTGGAAGAGTCCAAAAAATATATTTTTTTCTGATGAAAAACGATGACCCCGGACCAGTCGAACATTGAAAAAATGGTCAATATTGATGAAATTTTAACATTTAATCTTTTGACTTTAAATGACGGTTGGATGTGAGTTATTACTTTTTCAACTAAAATAAGTGTGTTTAAAGTCATTTCTGTGCCTGAAATTGGTCAAAATTGAAGATTTTGAGTAAGCAAAACTCTGTAAAAATGGCAATTTTGGTCACTGTGAGGGTTTAAAAAGTGGTTATTCAACATGAGGCCCGATCCAAATGACATTTTGAATCATTTTTGGTAGAGTGCAAAAAAACAATTTTCTGATGAAAAACAATGACCCCGGACCAGTCGAACATTGAAAAAATGGTCAATATTGATGAAATTTTAACATTTAATCTTTTGACTTTAAATGACGGTTGGATGTGAGTTATTACTTTTTCAACTAAAATAAGTGTGTTTAAAGTCATTTCTGTGCCTGAAATTGGTCAAAATTGAAGATTTTGAGTAAGCAAAACTCTGTAAAAATGGCAATTTTGGTCACTGTGAGGGTTTAAAAAGTGGTTATTCAACATGAGGCCCGATCCAAATGACATTTTGAATCATTTTTGGTAGAGTCCAAAAAATCAATTTTGTGATGAAAAACGATGACCCCGGACCAGTCGAACGTTGAAAAAATGGTCAATATTGATGAAATTTTAACATTTAATCTTTTGACTTTAAATGACGGTTGGATGTGAGTTATTACTTTTTCAACTAAAATAAGTGTGTTTAAAGTCATTTCTGTGCCTGAAATTGGTCAAAATTGAACATTTTGAGTAAGCAAAACTCTGTAAAAATGGCAATTTTGGTCACTGTGAGGGTTTAAAAAGTGGTTATTCAACATGAGGCCCGATCCAAATGACATTTTGAATCATTTTTGGTAGAGTCCAAAAAATCAATTTTCTGATGAAAAACGATGACCCCGGACCAGTCGAACGTTGAAAAAATGGTCAATATTGATGAAATTTTAACATTTAATCTTTTGACTTTAAATGACGGTTGGATGTGAGTTATTACTTTTTCAACTAAAATAAGTGTGTTTAAAGTCATTTCTGTGCCTGAAATTGGTCAAAATTGAAGATTTTGAGTAAGCAAAACTCTGTAAAAATGGCAATTTTGGTCACTGTGAGGGTTTAAAAAGTGGTTATTCGACATGAGGCCCGATCCAAATGACATTTTGAATCAGTTTTGGAAGAGTCCAAAAAATCAATTTTCTGATAAAAAACGATGACCCCGGACCAGTCGAACGTTGAAAAAATGGTCAATATTGATGAAATTTTAACATTTAATCTTTTGACTTTAAATGACGGTTGGATGTGAGTTATTACTTTTTCAACTAAAATAAGTGTGTTTAAAGTCATTTCTGTGCCTGAAATTGGTCAAAATTGAAGATTTTGAGTAAGCAAAACTCTGTAAAAATGGCAATTTTGGTCACTGTGAGGGTTTAAAAAGTGGTTATTCAACATGAGGCCCGATCCAAATGACATTTGGAATCATTTTTGGTAGAGTCCAAAAAAATCCATTTTCTGATGAAAAACGATGACCCCGGACCAGTCGAACGTTGAAAAAATGGTCAATATTGATGAAATTTTAACATTTAATCTTTTGACTTTAAATGACGGTTGGATGTGAGTTATTACTTTTTCAACTAAAATAAGTGTGTTTAAAGTCATTTCTGTGCCTGAAATTGGTCAAAATTGAAGATTTTGAGTAAGCAAAACTCTGTAAAAATGGCAATTTTGGTCACTGTGAGGGTTTAAAAAGTGGTTATTCAACATGAGGCCCGATACAAATGACATTTTGAATCATTTTTGGTAGAGTCCAAAAAATCAATTTTCTGATGAAAAACGATGACCCCGGACCAGTCGAACGTTGAAAAAATGGTCAATATTGATGAAATTTTAACATTTAATCTTTTGACTTTAAATGACGGTTGGATGTGAGTTATTACTTTTTCAACTAAAATAAGTGTGTTTAAAGTCATTTCTGTGCCTGAAATTGGTCAAAATTGAAGATTTTGAGTAAGCAAAACTCTGTAAAAATGGCAATTTTGGTCACTGTGAGGGTTTAAAAAGTGGTTATTCAACATGAGGCCCGATCCAAATGACATTTTGAATCATTTTTGGTAGAGTCCAAAAAATCAATTTTCTGATAAAAAACGATGACCCCGGACCAGTCAAACGTTGAAAAAATGGTCAATATTGATGAAATTTTAACATTTAATCTTTTGACTTTAAATGACGGTTGGATGTGAGTTATTACTTTTTCAACTAAAATAAGTGTGTTTAAAGTCATTTCTGTGCCTGAAATTGGTCAAAATTGAAGATTTTGAGTAAGCAAAACTCTGTAAAAATGGCAATTTTGGTCACTGTGAGGGTTTAAAAAGTGGTTATTCAACATGAGGCCCGATCCAAATGACATTTTGAATCATTTTTGGTAGAGTCCAAAAAATCCATTTTCTGATGAAAAACGATGACCCCGGACCAGTCGAACGTTGAAAAAATTGTCAATATTGATGAAATTTTAACATTTAATCTTTTGACTTTAAATGACGGTTGGATGTGAGTTATTACTTTTTCAACTAAAATAAGTGTGTTTAAAGTCATTTCTGTGCCTGAAATTGGTCAAAATTGAAGATTTTGAGTAAGCAAAACTCTGTAAAAATGGCAATTTTGGTCACTGTGAGGGTTTAAAAAGTGGTTATTCAACATGAGGCCCGATCCAAATGACATTTTGAATCATTTTTGGTAGAGTCCAAAAATCAATTTTCTGATGAAAAACGATGACCCCGGACCAGTCGAACGTTGAAAAAATGGTCAATATTGATGAAATTTTAACATTTAATCTTTTGACTTTAAATGACGGTTGGATGTGAGTTATTACTTTTTCAACTAAAATAAGTGTGTTTAAAGTCATTTCTGTGCCTGAAACTGGTCAAAATTGAAGATTTTGAGTAAGCAAAACTCTGTAAAAATGGCAATTTTGGTCACTGTGAGGGTTTAAAAAGTGGTTATTCAACATGAGGCCCGATCCAAATGACATTTTGAATCAGTTTTGGAAGAGTCCAAAAAATCAATTTTCTGATAAAAAACGATGACCCCGGACCAGTCGAACGTTGAAAAAATGGTCAATATTGATGAAATTTTAACATTTAATCTTTTGACTTTAAATGACGGTTGGATGTGAGTTATTACTTTTTCAACTAAAATAAGTGTGTTTAAAGTCATTTCTGTGCCTGAAATTGGTCAAAATTGAAGATTTTGAGTAAGCAAAACTCGGTAAAAATGGCAATATTGGTCACTGTGAGGGTTTAAAAAGTGGTTATTCAACATGAGGCCCGATCCAAATGACATTTTGAATCATTTTTGGTAGAGTGCAAAAAATCCATTTTCTGATGAAAAACGATGACCCCGGACCAGTCGAACGTTGAAAAAATGGTCAATATTGATGAGATTTTAACATTTAATCTTTTGACTTTAAATGACGGTTGGATGTGAGTTATTACTTTTTCAACTAAAATAAGTGTGTTTAAAGTCATTTCTGTGCCTGAAATTGGTCAAAATTGAAGATTTTGAGTAAGCAAAACTCTGTAAAAATGGCAATTTTGGTCACTGTGAGAGTTTAAAAAGTGGTTATTCAACATGAGGCCCGATCCAAATGACATTTTGAATCAGTTTTGGAAGAGTCCAAAAAATCAATTTTCTGATAAAAAACGATGACCCCGGACCAGTCAAACGTTGAAAAAATGGTCAATATTGATGAAATTTTAACATTTAATCTTTTGACTTTAAATGACGGTTGGATGTGAGTTATTACTTTTTCAACTAAAATAAGTGTGTTTAAAGTCATTTCTGTGCCTGAAATTGGTCAAAATTGAACATTTTGAGTAAGCAAAACTCTGTAAAAATGGCAATTTTGGTCACTGTGAGGGTTTAAAAAGTGGTTATTCAACATGAGGCCCGATCCAAATGACATTTTGAATCATTTTTGGTAGAGTCCAAAAAATCAATTTTCTGATGAAAAACGATGACCCCGGACCAGTCGAACGTTGAAAAAATGGTCAATATTGATGAAATTTTAACATTTAATCTTTTGACTTTAAATGACGGTTGGATGTGAGTTATTACTTTTTCAACTAAAATAAGTGTGTTTAAAGTCATTTCTGTGCCTGAAATTGGTCAAAATTGAAGATTTTGAGTAAGCAAAACTCTGTAAAAATGGCAATTTTGGTCACTGTGAGGGTTTAAAAAGTGGTTATTCAACATGAGGCCCGATCCAAATGACATTTTGAATCAGTTTTGGAAGAGTCCAAAAAATCAATTTTCTGATAAAAAACGATGACCCCGGACCAGTCAAACGTTGAAAAAATGGTCAATATTGATGAAATTTTAACATTTAATCTTTTGACTTTAAATGACGGTTGGATGTGAGTTATTACTTTTTCAACTAAAATAAGTGTGTTTAAAGTCATTTCTGTGCCTGAAATTGGTCAAAATTGAAGATTTTGAGTAAGCAAAACTCTGTAAAAATGGCAATTTTGGTCACTGTGAGGGTTTAAAAAGTGGTTATTCAACATGAGGCCCGATCCAAATGACATTTTGAATCATTTTTGGTAGAGTCCAAAAAATCCATTTTCTGATGAAAAACGATGACCCCGGACCAGTCGAACGTTGAAAAAATTGTCAATATTGATGAAATTTTAACATTTAATCTTTTGACTTTAAATGACGGTTGGATGTGAGTTATTACTTTTTCAACTAAAATAAGTGTGTTTAAAGTCATTTCTGTGCCTGAAATTGGTCAAAATTGAAGATTTTGAGTAAGCAAAACTCTGTAAAAATGGCAATTTTGGTCACTGTGAGGGTTTAAAAAGTGGTTATTCAACATGAGGCCCGATCCAAATGACATTTTGAATCATTTTTGGTAGAGTCCAAAAATCAATTTTCTGATGAAAAACGATGACCCCGGACCAGTCGAACGTTGAAAAAATGGTCAATATTGATGAAATTTTAACATTTAATCTTTTGACTTTAAATGACGGTTGGATGTGAGTTATTACTTTTTCAACTAAAATAAGTGTGTTTAAAGTCATTTCTGTGCCTGAAACTGGTCAAAATTGAAGATTTTGAGTAAGCAAAACTCTGTAAAAATGGCAATTTTGGTCACTGTGAGGGTTTAAAAAGTGGTTATTCAACATGAGGCCCGATCCAAATGACATTTTGAATCAGTTTTGGAAGAGTCCAAAAAATCAATTTTCTGATAAAAAACGATGACCCCGGACCAGTCGAACGTTGAAAAAATGGTCAATATTGATGAAATTTTAACATTTAATCTTTTGACTTTAAATGACGGTTGGATGTGAGTTATTACTTTTTCAACTAAAATAAGTGTGTTTAAAGTCATTTCTGTGCCTGAAATTGGTCAAAATTGAAGATTTTGAGTAAGCAAAACTCGGTAAAAATGGCAATATTGGTCACTGTGAGGGTTTAAAAAGTGGTTATTCAACATGAGGCCCGATCCAAATGACATTTTGAATCATTTTTGGTAGAGTGCAAAAAATCCATTTTCTGATGAAAAACGATGACCCCGGACCAGTCGAACGTTGAAAAAATGGTCAATATTGATGAAATTTTAACATTTAATCTTTTGACTTTAAATGACGGTTGGATGTGAGTTATTACTTTTTCAACTAAAATAAGTGTGTTTAAAGTCAGTTCTGTGCCTGAAATTGGTCAAAATTGAAGATTTTGAGTGAGCAAAACTCTGTAAAAATGACAATTTTGGTCACTGTGAGGGTTTAAAAAGTGGTTATTCAACATGAGGCCCGATCCAAATGACATTTTGAATCATTTTTGGAAGAGTCCAAAAAATCCATTTTCTGATGAAAAACGATGACCCCGGACCAGTTGAACATTGAAAAAATGATCAATATTGATGAAATTTTAACATTTAATCTTTTGACTTAAATGACGATTGGATGTGAGTTATTACTTTTTCAACTAAAATAAGTGTGTTTAAAGTCATTTCTGTGCCTGAAATTGGTCAAAATTGAAGATTTTGAGTAAGCAAAACTCTGTAAAAATGGCAATTTTGGTCACTGTGAGGGTTTAAAAAGTGGTTATTCAACATGAGGCCCGATCCAAATGACATTTTGAATCATTTTTGGTAGAGTCCAAAAAATCAATTTTCTGATGAAAAACGATGACCCCGGACCAGTCGAACGTTGAAAAAATGGTCAATATTGATGAAATTTTAACATTTAATCTTTTGACTTTAAATGACGGTTGGATGTGAGTTATTACTTTTTCAACTAAAATAAGTGTGTTTAAAGTCATTTCTGTGCCTGAAATTGGTCAAAATTGAAGATTTTGAGTAAGCAAAACTCTGTAAAAATGGCAATTTTGGTCACTGTGAGGGTTTAAAAAGTGGTTATTCAACATGAGGCCCGATCCAAATGACATTTTGAATCATTTTTGGTAGAGTCCAAAAAATCAATTTTCTGATGAAAAACGATGACCCCGGACCAGTCGAACGTTGAAAAAATGGTCAATATTGATGAAATTTTAACATTTAATCTTTTGACTTTAAATGATGGTTGGATGTGAGTTATTACTTTTTCAACTAAAATAAGTGTGTTTAAAGTCATTTCTGTGCCTGAAATTGGTCAAAATTGAAGATTTTGAGTAAGCAAAACTCTGTAAAAATGGCAATTTTGGTCACTGTGAGGGTTTAAAAAGTGGTTATTCAACATGAGGCCCGATCCAAATGACATTTTGAATCAGTTTTGGAAGAGTCCGAAAAATACATTTTCTGATGAAAAACGATGACCCCGGACCAGTCGAACGTTGAAAAAATGGTCAATATTGATGAAATTTTAACATTTAATCTTTTGACTTTAAATGACGGTTGGATGTGAGTTATTACTTTTTCAACTAAAATAAGTGTGTTTAAAGTCATTTCTGTGCCTGAAATTGGTCAAAATTGAAGATTTCGAGTAAGCAAAACTCTGTAAAAATGGCAATTTTGGTCACTGTGAGGGTTTAAAAAGTGGTTATTCAACATGAGGCCCGATCCAAATGACATTTTGATTCATTTTTGGAAGAGTCCAAAAAATATATTTTTTTCTGATGAAAAACGATGACCCCGGACCAGTCGAACATTGAAAAAATGGTCAATATTGATGAAATTTTAACATTTAATCTTTTGACTTTAAATGACGGTTGGATGTGAGTTATTACTTTTTCAACTAAAATAAGTGTGTTTAAAGTCATTTCTGTGCCCGAAATTGGTCAAAATTGAAGATTTTGAGTAAGCAAAACTCTGTAAAAATGGCAATTTTGGTCACTGTGAGGGTTTAAAAAGTGGTTATTCAACATGAGGCCCGATCCAAATGACATTTTGAATCATTTTTGGTAGAGTGCAAAAAAACAATTTTCTGATGAAAAACAATGACCCCGGACCAGTCGAACATTGAAAAAATGGTCAATATTGATGAAATTTTAACATTTAATCTTTTGACTTTAAATGACGGTTGGATGTGAGTTATTACTTTTTCAACTAAAATAAGTGTGTTTAAAGTCATTTCTGTGCCTGAAATTGGTCAAAATTGAAGATTTTGAGTAAGCAAAACTCTGTAAAAATGGCAATTTTGGTCACTGTGAGGGTTTAAAAAGTGGTTATTCAACATGAGGCCCGATCCAAATGACATTTTGAATCATTTTTGGTAGAGTCCAAAAAATCAATTTTCTGATGAAAAACGATGACCCCGGACCAGTCGAACGTTGAAAAAATGGTCAATATTGATGAAATTTTAACATTTAATCTTTTGACTTTAAATGACGGTTGGATGTGAGTTATTACTTTTTCAACTAAAATAAGTGTGTTTAAAGTCATTTCTGTGCCTGAAATTGGTCAAAATTGAACATTTTGAGTAAGCAAAACTCTGTAAAAATGGCAATTTTGGTCACTGTGAGGGTTTAAAAAGTGGTTATTCAACATGAGGCCCGATCCAAATGACATTTTGAATCATTTTTGGTAGAGTCCAAAAAATCAATTTTCTGATGAAAAACGATGACCCTGGACCAGTCGAACGTTGAAAAAATGGTCAATATTGATGAAATTTTAACATTTAATCTTTTGACTTTAATGACGGTTGGATGTGAGTTATTACTTTTTCAACTAAAATAAGTGTGTTTAAAGTCATTTCTGTGCCTGAAATTGGTCAAAATTGAAGATTTTGAGTAAGCAAAACTCTGTAAAAATGGCAATTTTGGTCACTGTGAGGGTTTAAAAAGTGGTTATTCAACATGAGGCCCGATCCAAATGACATTTTGAATCATTTTTGGTAGAGTCCAAAAAATCCATTTTCTGATGAAAAACGATGACCCCGGACCAGTCGAACGTTGAAAAAAATTGTCAATATTGATGAAATTTTAACATTTAATCTTTTGACTTTAAATGACGGTTGGATGTGAGTTATTACTTTTTCAACTAAAATAAGTGTGTTTAAAGTCATTTCTGTGCCTGAAATTGGTCAAAATTGAAGATTTTGAGTAAGCAAAACTCTGTAAAAATGGCAATTTTGGTCACTGTGAGGGTTTAAAAAGTGGTTATTCAACATGAGGCCCGATCCAAATGACATTTTGAATCATTTTTGGTAGAGTCCAAAAAATCAATTTTCTGATGAAAAACGATGACCCCGGACCAGTCGAACGTTGAAAAAATGGTCAATATTGATGAAATTTTAACATTTAATCTTTTGACTTTAAATGACGGTTGGATGTGAGTTATTACTTTTTCAACTAAAATAAGTGTGTTTAAAGTCATTTCTGTGCCTGAAATTGGTCAAAATTGAAGATTTTGAGTAAGCAAAACTCTGTAAAAATGGCAATTTTGGTCACTGTGAGGGTTTAAAAAGTGGTTATTCAACATGAGGCCCGATCCAAATGACATTTTGAATCAGTTTTGGAAGAGTCCAAAAAATCAATTTTCTGATAAAAAACGATGACCCCGGACCAGTCGAACGTTGAAAAAATGGTCAATATTGATGAAATTTTAACATTTAATCTTTTGACTTTAAATGACGGTTGGATGTGAGTTATTACTTTTTCAACTAAAATAAGTGTGTTTAAAGTCATTTCTGTGCCTGAAATTGGTCAAAATTGAAGATTTTGAGTAAGCAAAACTCGGTAAAAATGGCAATATTGGTCACTGTGAGGGTTTAAAAAGTGGTTATTCAACATGAGGCCCGATCCAAATGACATTTTGAATCATTTTTGGTAGAGTGCAAAAAATCCATTTTCTGATGAAAAACGATGACCCCGGACCAGTCGAACGTTGAAAAAATGGTCAATATTGATGAAATTTTAACATTTAATCTTTTGACTTTAAATGACGGTTGGATGTGAGTTATTACTTTTTCAACTAAAATAAGTGTGTTTAAAGTCAGTTCTGTGCCTGAAATTGGTCAAAATTGAAGATTTTGAGTAAGCAAAACTCTGTAAAAATGACAATTTTGGTCACTGTGAGGGTTTAAAAAGTGGTTATTCAACATGAGGCCCGATCCAAATGACATTTTGAATCATTTTTGGAAGAGTCCAAAAAATCCATTTTCTGATGAAAAACGATGACCCCGGACCAGTTGAACATTGAAAAAATGATCAATATTGATGAAATTTTAACATTTAATCTTTTGACTTAAATGACGATTGGATGTGAGTTATTACTTTTTCAACTAAAATAAGTGTGTTTAAAGTCATTTCTGTGCCTGAAATTGGTCAAAATTGAAGATTTTGAGTAAGCAAAACTCTGTAAAAATGGCAATTTTGGTCACTGTGAGGGTTTAAAAAGTGGTTATTCAACATGAGGCCCGATCCAAATGACATTTTGAATCATTTTTGGTAGAGTCCAAAAAATCAATTTTCTGATGAAAAACGATGACCCCGGACCAGTCGAACGTTGAAAAAATGGTCAATATTGATGAAATTTTAACATTTAATCTTTTGACTTTAAATGACGGTTGGATGTGAGTTATTACTTTTTCAACTAAAATAAGTGTGTTTAAAGTCATTTCTGTGCCTGAAATTGGTCAAAATTGAAGATTTTGAGTAAGCAAAACTCTGTAAAAATGGCAATTTTGGTCACTGTGAGGGTTTAAAAAGTGGTTATTCAACATGAGGCCCGATCCAAATGATATTTTGAATCACTTTTGGTAGAGTCCAAAAAAATCAATTTTCTGATGAAAAACGATGACCCCGGACCAGTCGAACGTTGAAAAAATGGTCAATATTGATGAAATTTTAACATTTAATCTTTTGACTTTAAATGATGGTTGGATGTGAGTTATTACTTTTTCAACTAAAATAAGTGTGTTTAAAGTCATTTCTGTGCCTGAAATTGGTCAAAATTGAAGATTTTGAGTAAGCAAAACTCTGTAAAAATGGCAATTTTGGTCACTGTGAGGGTTTAAAAAGTGGTTATTCAACATGAGGCCCGATCCAAATGACATTTTGAATCAGTTTTGGAAGAGTCCAAAAAATCAATTTTCTGATAAAAAACGATGACCCCGGACCAGTCGAACGTTGAAAAAATGGTCAATATTGATGAAATTTTAACATTTAATCTTTTGACTTTAAATGACGATTGGATGTGAGTTATTACTTTTTCAACTAAAATAAGTGTGTTTAAAGTCATTTCTGTGCCTGAAATTGGTCAAAATTGAAGATTTTGAGTAAGCAAAACTCTGTAAAAATGGCAATTTTGGTCACTGTGAGGGTTTAAAAAGTGGTTATTCAACATGAGGCCCGATCCAAATGACATTTTGAATCAGTTTTGGAAGAGTCCGAAAAATACATTTTCTGATGAAAAACGATGACCCCGGACCAGTCGAACGTTGAAAAAATGGTCAATATTGATGAAATTTTAACATTTAATCTTTTGACTTTAAATGACGGTTGGATGTGAGTTATTACTTTTTCAACTAAAATAAGTGTGTTTAAAGTCATTTCTGTGCCTGAAATTGGTCAAAATTGAAGATTTCGAGTAAGCAAAACTCTGTAAAAATGGCAATTTTGGTCACTGTGAGGGTTTAAAAAGTGGTTATTCAACATGAGGCCCGATCCAAATGACATTTTGATTCATTTTTGGAAGAGTCCAAAAAATATATTTTTTTTTGATGAAAAACGATGACCCCGGACCAGTCGAACATTGAAAAAATGGTCAATATTGATGACATTTTAACATTTATTCTTTTGACTTTAAATGACGGTTGGATGTGAGTTATTACTTTTTCAACTAAAATAAGTGTGTTTAAAGTCATTTCTGTGCCCGAAATTGGTCAAAATTGAAGATTTTGAGTAAGCAAAACTCTGTAAAAATGGCAATTTTGGTCACTGTGAGGGTTTAAAAAGTGGTTATTCAACATGAGGCCCGATCCAAATGACATTTTGAATCATTTTTGGTAGAGTGCAAAAAAACAATTTTCTGATGAAAAACAATGACCCCGGACCAGTCGAACATTGAAAAAATGGTCAATATTGATGAAATTTTAACATTTAATCTTTTGACTTTAAATGACGGTTGGATGTGAGTTATTACTTTTTCAACTAAAATAAGTGTGTTTAAAGTCATTTCTGTGCCTGAAATTGGTCAAAATTGAAGATTTTGAGTAAGCAAAACTCTGTAAAAATGGCAATTTTGGTCACTGTGAGGGTTTAAAAAGTGGTTATTCAACATGAGGCCCGATCCAAATGACATTTTGAATCATTTTTGGTAGAGTCCAAAAAATCAATTTTCTGATGAAAAACGATGACCCCGGACCAGTCGAACGTTGAAAAAATGGTCAATATTGATGAAATTTTAACATTTAATCTTTTGACTTTAAATGACGGTTGGATGTGAGTTATTACTTTTTCAACTAAAATAAGTGTGTTTAAAGTCATTTCTGTGCCTGAAATTGGTCAAAATTGAACATTTTGAGTAAGCAAAACTCTGTAAAAATGGCAATTTTGGTCACTGTGAGGGTTTAAAAAGTGGTTATTCAACATGAGGCCCGATCCAAATGACATTTTGAATCATTTTTGGTAGAGTCCAAAAAATCAATTTTCTGATGAAAAACGATGACCCCGGACCAGTCGAACGTTGAAAAAATGGTCAATATTGATGAAATTTTAACATTTAATCTTTTGACTTTAAATGACGGTTGGATGTGAGTTATTACTTTTTCAACTAAAATAAGTGTGTTTAAAGTCATTTCTGTGCCTGAAATTGGTCAAAATTGAAGATTTTGAGTAAGCAAAACTCTGTAAAAATGGCAATTTTGGTCACTGTGAGGGTTTAAAAAGTGGTTATTCGACATGAGGCCCGATCCAAATGACATTTTGAATCAGTTTTGGAAGAGTCCAAAAAATCAATTTTCTGATAAAAAACGATGACCCCGGACCAGTCGAACGTTGAAAAAATGGTCAATATTGATGAAATTTTAACATTTAATCTTTTGACTTTAAATGACGGTTGGATGTGAGTTATTACTTTTTCAACTAAAATAAGTGTGTTTAAAGTCATTTCTGTGCCTGAAATTGGTCAAAATTGAAGATTTTGAGTAAGCAAAACTCTGTAAAAATGGCAATTTTGGTCACTGTGAGGGTTTAAAAAGTGGTTATTCAACATGAGGCCCGATCCAAATGACATTTTGATTCATTTTTGGAAGAGTCCAAAAAATATATTTTTTTCTGATGAAAAACGATGACCCCGGACCAGTCGAACATTGAAAAAATGGTCAATATTGATGAAATTTTAACATTTAATCTTTTGACTTTAAATGACGGTTGGATGTGAGTTATTACTTTTTCAACTAAAATAAGTGTGTTTAAAGTCATTTCTGTGCCTGAAATTGGTCAAAATTGAAGATTTTGAGTAAGCAAAACTCTGTAAAAATGGCAATTTTGGTCACTGTGAGGGTTTAAAAAGTGGTTATTCAACATGAGGCCCGATCCAAATGACATTTTGAATCATTTTTGGTAGAGTGCAAAAAAACAATTTTCTGATGAAAAACAATGACCCCGGACCAGTCGAACATTGAAAAAATGGTCAATATTGATGAAATTTTAACATTTAATCTTTTGACTTTAAATGACGGTTGGATGTGAGTTATTACTTTTTCAACTAAAATAAGTGTGTTTAAAGTCATTTCTGTGCCTGAAATTGGTCAAAATTGAAGATTTTGAGTAAGCAAAACTCTGTAAAAATGGCAATTTTGGTCACTGTGAGGGTTTAAAAAGTGGTTATTCAACATGAGGCCCGATCCAAATGACATTTTGAATCATTTTTGGTAGAGTCCAAAAAATCAATTTTGTGATGAAAAACGATGACCCCGGACCAGTCGAACGTTGAAAAAATGGTCAATATTGATGAAATTTTAACATTTAATCTTTTGACTTTAAATGACGGTTGGATGTGAGTTATTACTTTTTCAACTAAAATAAGTGTGTTTAAAGTCATTTCTGTGCCTGAAATTGGTCAAAATTGAACATTTTGAGTAAGCAAAACTCTGTAAAAATGGCAATTTTGGTCACTGTGAGGGTTTAAAAAGTGGTTATTCAACATGAGGCCCGATCCAAATGACATTTTGAATCATTTTTGGTAGAGTCCAAAAAATCAATTTTCTGATGAAAAACGATGACCCCGGACCAGTCGAACGTTGAAAAAATGGTCAATATTGATGAAATTTTAACATTTAATCTTTTGACTTTAAATGACGGTTGGATGTGAGTTATTACTTTTTCAACTAAAATAAGTGTGTTTAAAGTCATTTCTGTGCCTGAAATTGGTCAAAATTGAAGATTTTGAGTAAGCAAAACTCTGTAAAAATGGCAATTTTGGTCACTGTGAGGGTTTAAAAAGTGGTTATTCGACATGAGGCCCGATCCAAATGACATTTTGAATCAGTTTTGGAAGAGTCCAAAAAATCAATTTTCTGATAAAAAACGATGACCCCGGACCAGTCGAACGTTGAAAAAATGGTCAATATTGATGAAATTTTAACATTTAATCTTTTGACTTTAAATGACGGTTGGATGTGAGTTATTACTTTTTCAACTAAAATAAGTGTGTTTAAAGTCATTTCTGTGCCTGAAATTGGTCAAAATTGAAGATTTTGAGTAAGCAAAACTCTGTAAAAATGGCAATTTTGGTCACTGTGAGGGTTTAAAAAGTGGTTATTCAACATGAGGCCCGATCCAAATGACATTTGGAATCATTTTTGGTAGAGTCCAAAAAAATCCATTTTCTGATGAAAAACGATGACCAGTCGAACGTTGAAAAAATGGTCAATATTGATGAAATTTTAACATTTAATCTTTTGACTTTAAATGACGGTTGGATGTGAGTTATTACTTTTTCAACTAAAATAAGTGTGTTTAAAGTCATTTCTGTGCCTGAAATTGGTCAAAATTGAAGATTTTGAGTAAGCAAAACTCTGTAAAAATGGCAATTTTGGTCACTGTGAGGGTTTAAAAAGTGGTTATTCAACATGAGGCCCGATACAAATGACATTTTGAATCATTTTTGGTAGAGTCCAAAAAATCAATTTTCTGATGAAAAACGATGACCCCGGACCAGTCGAACGTTGAAAAAATGGTCAATATTGATGAAATTTTAACATTTAATCTTTTGACTTTAAATGACGGTTGGATGTGAGTTATTACTTTTTCAACTAAAATAAGTGTGTTTAAAGTCATTTCTGTGCCTGAAATTGGTCAAAATTGAACATTTTGAGTAAGCAAAACTCTGTAAAAATGGCAATTTTGGTCACTGTGAGGGTTTAAAAAGTGGTTATTCAACATGAGGCCCGATCCAAATGACATTTTGAATCATTTTTGGTAGAGTCCAAAAAATCAATTTTCTGATGAAAAACGATGACCCCGGACCAGTCGAACGTTGAAAAAATGGTCAATATTGATGAAATTTTAACATTTAATCTTTTGACTTTAAATGACGGTTGGATGTGAGTTATTACTTTTTCAACTAAAATAAGTGTGTTTAAAGTCATTTCTGTGCCTGAAATTGGTCAAAATTGAAGATTTTGAGTAAGCAAAACTCTGTAAAAATGGCAATTTTGGTCACTGTGAGGGTTTAAAAAGTGGTTATTCAACATGAGGCCCGATCCAAATGACATTTTGAATCAGTTTTGGAAGAGTCCAAAAAAGCAATTTTCTGATAAAAAACGATGACCCCGGACCAGTCAAACGTTGAAAAAATGGTCAATATTGATGAAATTTTAACATTTAATCTTTTGACTTTAAATGACGGTTGGATGTGAGTTATTACTTTTTCAACTAAAATAAGTGTGTTTAAAGTCATTTCTGTGCCTGAAATTGGTCAAAATTGAAGATTTTGAGTAAGCAAAACTCTGTAAAAATGGCAATTTTGGTCACTGTGAGGGTTTAAAAAGTGGTTATTCAACATGAGGCCCGATCCAAATGACATTTTGAATCATTTTTGGTAGAGTCCAAAAAATCCATTTTCTGATGAAAAACGATGACCCCGGACCAGTCGAACGTTGAAAAAATTGTCAATATTGATGAAATTTTAACATTTAATCTTTTGACTTTAAATGACGGTTGGATGTGAGTTATTACTTTTTCAACTAAAATAAGTGTGTTTAAAGTCATTTCTGTGCCTGAAATTGGTCAAAATTGAAGATTTTGAGTAAGCAAAACTCTGTAAAAATGGCAATTTTGGTCACTGTGAGGGTTTAAAAAGTGGTTATTCAACATGAGGCCCGATCCAAATGACATTTTGAATCATTTTTGGTAGAGTCCAAAAAATCAATTTTCTGATGAAAAACGATGACCCCGGACCAGTCGAACGTTGAAAAAATGGTCAATATTGATGAAATTTTAACATTTAATCTTTTGACTTTAAATGACGGTTGGATGTGAGTTATTACTTTTTCAACTAAAATAAGTGTGTTTAAAGTCATTTCTGTGCCTGAAACTGGTCAAAATTGAAGATTTTGAGTAAGCAAAACTCTGTAAAAATGGCAATTTTGGTCACTGTGAGGGTGTAAAAAGTGGTTATTCAACATGAGGCCCGATCCAAATGACATTTTGAATCAGTTTTGGAAGAGTCCAAAAAATCAATTTTCTGATAAAAAACGATGACCCCGGACCAGTCGAACGTTGAAAAAATGGTCAATATTGATGAAATTTTAACATTTAATCTTTTGACTTTAAATGACGGTTGGATGTGAGTTATTACTTTTTCAACTAAAATAAGTGTGTTTAAAGTCATTTCTGTGCCTGAAATTGGTCAAAATTGAAGATTTTGAGTAAGCAAAACTCGGTAAAAATGGCAATATTGGTCACTGTGAGGGTTTAAAAAGTGGTTATTCAACATGAGGCCCGATCCAAATGACATTTTGAATCATTTTTGGTAGAGTGCAAAAAATCCATTTTCTGATGAAAAACGATGACCCCGGACCAGTCGAACGTTGAAAAAATGGTCAATATTGATGAAATTTTAACATTTAATCTTTTGACTTTAAATGACGGTTGGATGTGAGTTATTACTTTTTCAACTAAAATAAGTGTGTTTAAAGTCAGTTCTGTGCCTGAAATTGGTCAAAATTGAAGATTTTGAGTAAGCAAAACTCTGTAAAAATGACAATTTTGGTCACTGTGAGGGTTTAAAAAGTGGTTATTCAACATGAGGCCCGATCCAAATGACATTTTGAATCATTTTTGGAAGAGTCCAAAAAATCCATTTTCTGATGAAAAACGATGACCCCGGACCAGTTGAACATTGAAAAAATGATCAATATTGATGAAATTTTAACATTTAATCTTTTGACTTAAATGACGATTGGATGTGAGTTATTACTTTTTCAACTAAAATAAGTGTGTTTAAAGTCATTTCTGTGCCTGAAATTGGTCAAAATTGAAGATTTTGAGTAAGCAAAACTCTGTAAAAATGGCAATTTTGGTCACTGTGAGGGTTTAAAAAGTGGTTATTCAACATGAGGCCCGATCCAAATGACATTTTGAATCATTTTTGGTAGAGTCCAAAAAATCAATTTTCTGATGAAAAACGATGACCCCGGACCAGTCGAACGTTGAAAAAATGGTCAATATTGATGAAATTTTAACATTTAATCTTTTGACTTTAAATGACGGTTGGATGTGAGTTATTACTTTTTCAACTAAAATAAGTGTGTTTAAAGTCATTTCTGTGCCTGAAATTGGTCAAAATTGAAGATTTTGAGTAAGCAAAACTCTGTAAAAATGGCAATTTTGGTCACTGTGAGGGTTTAAAAAGTGGTTATTCAACATGAGGCCCGATCCAAATGACATTTTGAATCATTTTTGGTAGAGTCCAAAAAATCAATTTTCTGATGAAAAACGATGACCCCGGACCAGTCGAACGTTGAAAAAATGGTCAATATTGATGAAATTTTAACATTTAATCTTTTGACTTTAAATGATGGTTGGATGTGAGTTATTACTTTTTCAACTAAAATAAGTGTGTTTAAAGTCATTTCTGTGCCTGAAATTGGTCAAAATTGAAGATTTTGAGTAAGCAAAACTCTGTAAAAATGGCAATTTTGGTCACTGTGAGGGTTTAAAAAGTGGTTATTCAACATGAGGCCCGATCCAAATGATATTTTGAATCACTTTTGGTAGAGTCCAAAAAAATCAATTTTCTGATGAAAAACGATGACCCCGGACCAGTCGAACGTTGAAAAAATGGTCAATATTGATGAAATTTTAACATTTAATCTTTTGACTTTAAATGATGGTTGGATGTGAGTTATTACTTTTTCAACTAAAATAAGTGTGTTTAAAGTCATTTCTGTGCCTGAAATTGGTCAAAATTGAAGATTTTGAGTAAGCAAAACTCTGTAAAAATGGCAATTTTGGTCACTGTGAGGGTTTAAAAAGTGGTTATTCAACATGAGGCCCGATCCAAATGATATTTTGAATCACTTTTGGTAGAGTCCAAAAAAATCAATTTTCTGATGAAAAACGATGACCCCGGACCAGTCGAACGTTGAAAAAATGGTCAATATTGATGAAATTTTAACATTTAATCTTTTGACTTTAAATGATGGTTGGATGTGAGTTATTACTTTTTCAACTAAAATAAGTGTGTTTAAAGTCATTTCTGTGCCTGAAATTGGTCAAAATTGAAGATTTTGAGTAAGCAAAACTCTGTAAAAATGGCAATTTTGGTCACTGTGAGGGTTTAAAAAGTGGTTATTCAACATGAGGCCCGATCCAAATGACATTTTGAATCAGTTTTGGAAGAGTCCAAAAAATCCATTTTCTGATAAAAAACGATGACCCCGGACCAGTCGAACGTTGAAAAAATGGTCAATATTGATGAAGTTTTAACATTTAATCTTTTGACTTTAAATGACGATTGGATGTGAGTTATTACTTTTTCAACTAAAATAAGTGTGTTTAAAGTCATTTCTGTGCCTGAAATTGGTCAAAATTGAAGATTTTGAGTAAGCAAAACTCTGTAAAAATGGCAATTTTGGTCACTGTGAGGGTTTAAAAAGTGGTTATTCAACATGAGGCCCGATCCAAATGACATTTTGAATCAGTTTTGGAAGAGTCCGAAAAATACATTTTCTGATGAAAAACGATGACCCCGGACCAGTCGAACGTTGAAAAAATGGTCAATATTGATGAAATTTTAACATTTAATCTTTTGACTTTAAATGACGGTTGGATGTGAGTTATTACTTTTTCAACTAAAATAAGTGTGTTTAAAGTCATTTCTGTGCCTGAAATTGGTCAAAATTGAAGATTTCGAGTAAGCAAAACTCTGTAAAAATGGCAATTTTGGTCACTGTGAGGGTTTAAAAAGTGGTTATTCAACATGAGGCCCGATCCAAATGACATTTTGATTCATTTTTGGAAGAGTCCAAAAAATATATTTTTTTCTGATGAAAAACGATGACCCCGGACCAGTCGAACATTGAAAAAATGGTCAATATTGATGAAATTTTAACATTTAATCTTTTGACTTTAAATGACGGTTGGATGTGAGTTATTACTTTTTCAACTAAAATAAGTGTGTTTAAAGTCATTTCTGTGCCCGAAATTGGTCAAAATTGAAGATTTTGAGTAAGCAAAACTCTGTAAAAATGGCAATTTTGGTCACTGTGAGGGTTTAAAAAGTGGTTATTCAACATGAGGCCCGATCCAAATGACATTTTGAATCATTTTTGGTAGAGTGCAAAAAAACAATTTTCTGATGAAAAACAATGACCCCGGACCAGTCGAACATTGAAAAAATGGTCAATATTGATGAAATTTTAACATTTAATCTTTTGACTTTAAATGACGGTTGGATGTGAGTTATTACTTTTTCAACTAAAATAAGTGTGTTTAAAGTCATTTCTGTGCCTGAAATTGGTCAAAATTGAAGATTTTGAGTAAGCAAAACTCTGTAAAAATGGCAATTTTGGTCACTGTGAGGGTTTAAAAAGTGGTTATTCAACATGAGGCCCTATCCAAATGACATTTTGAATCATTTTTGGTAGAGTCCAAAAAATCAATTTTCTGATGAAAAACGATGACCCCGGACCAGTCGAACGTTGAAAAAATGGTCAATATTGATGAAATTTTAACATTTAATCTTTTGACTTTAAATGACGGTTGGATGTGAGTTATTACTTTTTCAACTAATAAGTGTGTTTAAAGTCATTTCTGTGCCTGAAATTGGTCAAAATTGAAGATTTTGAGTAAGCAAAAACTCTGTAAAAATGGCAATTTTGGTCACTGTGAGGGTTTAAAAAGTGGTTATTCAAACATGAGGCCCGATCCAAATGACATTTTGAATCATTTTTGGTAGAGTCCAAAAAATCAATTTTCTGATGAAAAACGATGACCCCGGACCAGTCGAACGTTGAAAAAATGGTCAATATTGATGAAATTTTAACATTTAATCTTTTGACTTTAAATGACGGTTGGATGTGAGTTATTACTTTTTTCAACTAAAATAAGTGTGTTTAAAGTCATTTCTGTGCCTGAAATTGGTCAAAATTGAACATTTTGAGTAAGCAAAACTCTGTAAAAATGCAATTTGGGTCACTGTGAGGGTTTAAAAAGTGGTTATTCAACATGAGGCCCGATCCAAATGACATTTTGAATCATTTTTGGTAGAGTCCAAAAAATCAATTTTCTGATGAAAAACGATGACCCCGGACCAGTCGAACATTTGAAAAAATGGTCAATATTGATGAAATTTTAACATTTAATCTTTTGACTTTAAATGACGGTTGGATGTGAGTTATTACTTTTTCAACTAAAATAAGTGTGTTTAAAGTCATTTCTGTGCTGAAATTGGTCAAAATTGAAGATTTTGAGTAAGCAAAACTCTGTAAAAATGGCAATTTTGGTCACTGTGAGGGTTTAAAAAGTGGTTATTCAACATGAGGCCCGATCCAAATGACATTTTGAATCAGTTTTGGAAGAGTCCAAAAAATCAATTTTCTGATAAAAAACGATGACCCCGGACCAGTCGAACGTTGAAAAAATGGTCAATATTGATGAAATTTTAACATTTAATCTTTTGACTTTAAATGACGGTTGGATGTGAGTTATTACTTTTTCAACTAAAATAAGTGTGTTTAAAGTCATTTCTGTGCCTGAAATTGGTCAAAATTGAAGATTTTGAGTAAGCAAAACTCTGTAAAAATGGCAATTTTGGTCACTGTGAGGGTTTAAAAAGTGGTTATTCAACATGAGGCCCGATCCAAATGACATTTTGAATCAGTTTTGGAAGAGTCCGAAAAATACATTTTCTGATGAAAAACGATGACCCCGGACCAGTCGAACGTTGAAAAAATGGTCAATATTGATGAAATTTTAACATTTAATCTTTTGACTTTAAATGACGGTTGGATGTGAGTTATTACTTTTTCAACTAAAATAAGTGTGTTTAAAGTCATTTCTGTGCCTGAAATTGGTCAAAATTGAAGATTTTGAGTAAGCAAAACTCTGTAAAAATGGCAATTTTGGTCACTGTGAGGGTTTAAAAAGTGGTTATTCAACATGAGGCCCGATCCAAATGACATTTTGATTCATTTTTGGAAGAGTCCAAAAAATATATTTTTTTCTGATGAAAAACGATGACCCCGGACCAGTCGAACATTGAAAAAATGGTCAATATTGATGAAATTTTAACATTTAATCTTTTGACTTTAAATGACGGTTGGATGTGAGTTATTACTTTTTCAACTAAAATAAGTGTGTTTAAAGTCATTTCTGTGCCTGAAATTGGTCAAAATTGAAGATTTTGAGTAAGCAAAACTCTGTAAAAATGGCAATTTTGGTCACTGTGAGGGTTTAAAAAGTGGTTATTCAACATGAGGCCCGATCCAAATGACATTTTGAATCATTTTTGGTAGAGTCCAAAAAAATCCATTTTCTGATGAAAAACGATGACCCCGGACCAGTCGAACGTTGAAAAAATGGTCAATATTGATGAAATTTTAACATTTAATCTTTTGACTTTAAATGACGGTTGGATGTGAGTTATTACTTTTTCAACTAAAATAAGTGTGTTTAAAGTCATTTCTGTGCCTGAAATTGGTCAAAATTGAAGATTTTGAGTAAGCAAAACTCTGTAAAAATGGCAATTTTGGTCACTGTGAGGGTTTAAAAAGTGGTTATTCAACATGAGGCCCGATCCAAATGACATTTTGAATCAGTTTTGGAAGAGTCCGAAAAATACATTTTCTGATGAAAAACGATGACCCCGGACCAGTCGAACGTTGAAAAAATGGTCAATATTGATGAAATTTTAACATTTAATCTTTTGACTTTAAATGACGGTTGGATGTGAGTTATTACTTTTTCAACTAAAATAAGTGTGTTTAAAGTCATTTCTGTGCCTGAAATTGGTCAAAATTGAAGATTTTGAGTAAGCAAAACTCTGTAAAAATGGCAATTTTGGTCACTGTGAGGGTTTAAAAAGTGGTTATTCAACATGCGGCCCGATCCAAATGACATTTTGAATCATTTTTGGTAGAGTCCAAAAAATCCATTTTCTGATGAAAAACGATGACCCCGGACCAGTCGAACGTTGAAAAAATGGTCAATATTGATGAAATTTTAACATTTAATCTTTTGACTTTAAATGACGGTTGGATGTGAGTTATTACTTTTTCAACTAAAATAAGTGTGTTTAAAGTCATTTCTGTGCCTGAAATTGGTCAACATTGAAGATTTTGAGTAAGCAAAACTCTGTAAAAATGGCAATTTTGGTCACTGTGAGGGTTTAAAAAGTGGTTATTCAACATGAGGCCCGATCCAAATGACATTTTGAATCAGTTTTGGAAGAGTCCAAAAAATCAATTTTCTGATAAAAAACGATGACCCCGGACCAGTCGAACGTTGAAAAAATGGTCAATATTGATGAAATTTTAACATTTAATCTTTTGACTTTAAATGACGGTTGGATGTGAGTTATTACTTTTTCAACTAAAATAAGTGTGTTTAAAGTCATTTCTGTGCCTGAAATTGGTCAAAATTGAAGATTTTGAGTAAGCAAAACTCTGTAAAAATGGCAATTTTGGTCACTGTGAGGGTTTAAAAAGTGGTTATTCAACATGAGGCCCGATCCAAATGACATTTTGAATCATTTTTGGTAGAGTCCAAAAAATCCATTTTCTGATGAAAAACGATGACCCCGGACCAGTCGAACGTTGAAAAAATTGTCAATATTGATGAAATTTTAACATTTAATCTTTTGACTTTAAATGACGGTTGGATGTGAGTTATTACTTTTTCAACTAAAATAAGTGTGTTTAAAGTCATTTCTGTGCCTGAAATTGGTCAAAATTGAAGATTTTGAGTAAGCAAAACTCTGTAAAAATGGCAATTTTGGTCACTGTGAGGGTTTAAAAAGTGGTTATTCAACATGAGGCCCGATCCAAATGACATTTTGAATCATTTTTGGTAGAGTCCAAAAAATCAATTTTCTGATGAAAAACGATGACCCCGGACCAGTCGAACGTTGAAAAAATGGTCAATATTGATGAAATTTTAACATTTAATCTTTTGACTTTAAATGACGGTTGGATGTGAGTTATTACTTTTTCAACTAAAATAAGTGTGTTTAAAGTCATTTCTGTGCCTGAAATTGGTCAAAATTGAAGATTTTGAGTAAGCAAAACTCTGTAAAAATGGCAATTTTGGTCACTGTGAGGGTTTAAAAAGTGGTTATTCAACATGAGGCCCGATCCAAATGACATTTTGAATCAGTTTTGGAAGAGTCCAAAAAATCAATTTTCTGATAAAAAACGATGACCCCGGACCAGTCGAACGTTGAAAAAATGGTCAATATTGATGAAATTTTAACATTTAATCTTTTGACTTTAAATGACGGTTGGATGTGAGTTATTACTTTTTCAACTAAAATAAGTGTGTTTAAAGTCATTTCTGTGCCTGAAATTGGTCAAAATTGAAGATTTTGAGTAAGCAAAACTCTGTAAAAATGGCAATTTTGGTCACTGTGAGGGTTTAAAAAGTGGTTATTCAACATGAGGCCCGATCCAAATGACATTTTGAATCATTTTTGGTAGAGTCCAAAAAATCCATTTTCTGATGAAAAACGATGACCCCGGACCAGTCGAACGTTGAAAAAATGGTCAATATTGATGAAATTTTAACATTTAATCTTTTGACTTTAAATGACGGTTGGATGTGAGTTATTACTTTTTCAACTAAAATAAGTGTGTTTAAAGTCATTTCTGTGCCTGAAATTGGTCAACATTGAAGATTTTGAGTAAGCAAAACTCTGTAAAAATGGCAATTTTGGTCACTGTGAGGGTTTAAAAAGTGGTTATTCAACATGAGGCCCGATCCAAATGACATTTTGAATCATTTTTGGTAGAGTCCAAAAAATCAATTTTCTGATGAAAAACGATGACCCCGGACCAGTCGAACGTTGAAAAAATGGTCAATATTGATGAAATTTTAACATTTAATCTTTTGACTTTAAATGACGGTTGGATGTGAGTTATTACTTTTTCAACTAAAATAAGTGTGTTTAAAGTCATTTCTGTGCCTGAAATTGGTCAAAATTGAAGATTTTGAGTAAGCAAAACTCTGTAAAAATGGCAATTTTGGTCACTGTGAGGGTTTAAAAAGTGGTTATTCAACATGAGGCCCGATCCAAATGACATTTTGAATCAGTTTTGGAAGAGTCCAAAAAATCAATTTTCTGATAAAAAATGATGACCCCGGACCAGTCGAACGTTGAAAAAATGGTCAATATTGATGAAATTTTAACATTTAATCTTTTGACTTTAAATGACGGTTGGATGTGAGTTATTACTTTTTCAACTAAAATAAGTGTGTTTAAAGTCATTTCTGTGCCTGAAATTGGTCAAAATTGAAGATTTTGAGTAAGCAAAACTCTGTAAAAATGGCAATTTTGGTCACTGTGAGGGTTTAAAAAGTGGTTATTCAACATGAGGCCCGATCCAAATGACATTTTGAATCATTTTTGGTAGAGTCCAAAAAATCAATTTTCTGATGAAAAACGATGACCCCGGACCAGTCGAACGTTGAAAAAATGGTCAATATTGATGAAATTTTAACATTTAATCTTTTGACTTTAAATGACGGTTGGATGTGAGTTATTACTTTTTCAACTAAAATAAGTGTGTTTAAAGTCAGTTCTGTGCCTGAAATTGGTCAAAATTGAAGATTTTGAGTAAGCAAAACTCTGTAAAAATGACAATTTTGGTCACTGTGAGGGTTTAAAAAGTGGTTATTCAACATGAGGCCCGATCCAAATGACATTTTGAATCATTTTTGGAAGAGTCCAAAAAATCCATTTTCTGATGAAAAACGATGACCCCGGACCAGTTGAACATTGAAAAAATGATCAATATTGATGAAATTTTAACATTTAATCTTTTGACTTAAATGACGATTGGATGTGAGTTATTACTTTTTCAACTAAAATAAGTGTGTTTAAAGTCATTTCTGTGCCTGAAATTGGTCAAAATTGAAGATTTTGAGTAAGCAAAACTCTGTAAAAATGGCAATTTTGGTCACTGTGAGGGTTTAAAAAGTGGTTATTCAACATGAGGCCCGATCCAAATGACATTTTGAATCATTTTTGGTAGAGTCCAAAAAATCAATTTTCTGATGAAAAACGATGACCCCGGACCAGTCGAACGTTGAAAAAATGGTCAATATTGATGAAATTTTAACATTTAATCTTTTGACTTTAAATGACGGTTGGATGTGAGTTATTACTTTTTCAACTAAAATAAGTGTGTTTAAAGTCATTTCTGTGCCTGAAATTGGTCAAAATTGAAGATTTTGAGTAAGCAAAACTCTGTAAAAATGGCAATTTTGGTCACTGTGAGGGTTTAAAAAGTGGTTATTCAACATGAGGCCCGATCCAAATGACATTTTGAATCATTTTTGGTAGAGTCCAAAAAATCAATTTTCTGATGAAAAACGATGACCCCGGACCAGTCGAACGTTGAAAAAATAGTCAATATTGATGAAATTTTAACATTTAATCTTTTGACTTTAAATGATGGTTGGATGTGAGTTATTACTTTTTCAACTAAAATAAGTGTGTTTAAAGTCATTTCTGTGCCTGAAATTGGTCAAAATTGAAGATTTTGAGTAAGCAAAACTCTGTAAAAATGGCAATTTTGATCACTGTGAGGGTTTAAAAAGTGGTTATTCAACATGAGGCCCGATCCAAATGACATTTTGAATCACTTTTGGTAGAGTCCAAAAAAATCAATTTTCTGATGAAAAACGATGACCCCGGACCAGTCGAACGTTGAAAAAATGGTCAATATTGATGAAATTTTAACATTTAATCTTTTGACTTTAAATGATGGTTGGATGTGAGTTATTACTTTTTCAACTAAAATAAGTGTGTTTAAAGTCATTTCTGTGCCTGAAATTGGTCAAAATTGAAGATTTTGAGTAAGCAAAACTCTGTAAAAATGGCAATTTTGGTCACTGTGAGGGTTTAAAAAGTGGTTATTCAACATGAGGCCCGATCCAAATGACATTTTGAATCAGTTTTGGAAGAGTCCAAAAAATCAATTTTCTGATAAAAAACGATGACCCCGGACCAGTCGAACGTTGAAAAAATGGTCAATATTGATGAAATTTTAACATTTAATCTTTTGACTTTAAATGACGATTGGATGTGAGTTATTACTTTTTCAACTAAAATAAGTGTGATTAAAGTCATTTCTGTGCCTGAAATTGGTCAAAATTGAAGATTTTGAGTAAGCAAAACTCTGTAAAAATGGCAATTTTGGTCACTGTGAGGGTTTAAAAAGTGGTTATTCAACATGAGGCCCGATCCAAATGACATTTTGAATCAGTTTTGGAAGAGTCCGAAAAATACATTTTCTGATGAAAAACGATGACCCCGGACCAGTCGAACGTTGAAAAAATGGTCAATATTGATGAAATTTTAACATTTAATCTTTTGACTTTAAATGATGGTTGGATGTGAGTTATTACTTTTTCAACTAAAATAAGTGTGTTTAAAGTCATTTCTGTGCCTGAAATTGGTCAAAATTGAAGATTTTGAGTAAGCAAAACTCTGTAAAAATGGCAATTTTGGTCACTGTGAGGGTTTAAAAAGTGGTTATTCAACATGAGGCCCGATCCAAATGACATTTTGATTCATTTTTGGAAGAGTCCAAAAAATATATTTTTTTCTGATGAAAAACGATGACCCCGGACCAGTCGAACATTGAAAAAATGGTCAATATTGATGAAATTTTAACATTTAATCTTTTGACTTTAAATGGCGGTTGGATGTGAGTTATTACTTTTTCAACTAAAATAAGTGTGTTTAAAGTCATTTCTGTGCCTGAAATTGGTCAAAATTGAAGATTTTGAGTAAGCAAAACTCTGTAAAAATGGCAATTTTGGTCACTGTGAGGGTTTAAAAAGTGGTTATTCAACATGAGGCCCGATCCAAATGACATTTTGAATCATTTTTGGTAGAGTGCAAAAAAACAATTTTCTGATGAAAAACAATGACCCCGGACCAGTCGAACATTGAAAAAATGGTCAATATTGATGAAATTTTAACATTTAATCTTTTGACTTTAAATGACGGTTGGATGTGATTTATTACTTTTTCAACTAAAATAAGTGTGTTTAAAGTCATTTCTGTGCCTGAAATTGGTCAAAATTGAAGATTTTGAGTAAGCAAAACTCTGTAAAAATGGCAATTTTGGTCACTGTGAGGGTTTAAAAAGTGGTTATTCAACATGAGGCCCGATCCAAATGACATTTTGAATCATTTTTGGTAGAGTCCAAAAAATCAATTTTCTGATGAAAAACGATGACCCCGGACCAGTCGAACGTTAAAAAAATGGTCAATATTGATGAAATTTTAACATTTAATCTTTTGACTTTAAATGACGGTTGGATGTGAGTTATTACTTTTTCAACTAAAATAAGTGTGTTTAAAGTCATTTCTGTGCCTGAAATTGGTCAAAATTGAACATTTTGAGTAAGCAAAACTCTGTAAAAATGGCAATTTTGGTCACTGTGAGGGTTTAAAAAGTGGTTATTCAACATGAGGCCCGATCCAAATGACATTTTGAATCATTTTTGGTAGAGTCCAAAAAATCAATTTTCTGATGAAAAACGATGACCCCGGACCAGTCGAACATTGAAAAAATGGTCAATATTGATGAAATTTTAACATTTAATCTTTTGACTTTAAATGACGGTTGGATGTGAGTTATTACTTTTTCAACTAAAATAAGTGTGTTTAAAGTCATTTCTGTGCCTGAAATTGGTCAAAATTGAAGATTTTGAGTAAGCAAAACTCTGTAAAAATGGCAATTTTGGTCACTGTGAGGGTTTAAAAAGTGGTTATTCGACATGAGGCCCGATCCAAATGACATTTTGAATCAGTTTTGGAAGAGTCCAAAAAATCAATTTTCTGATAAAAAACGATGACCCCGGACCAGTCGAACGTTGAAAAAATGGTCAATATTGATGAAATTTTAACATTTAATCTTTTGACTTTAAATGACGGTTGGATGTGAGTTATTACTTTTTCAACTAAAATAAGTGTGTTTAAAGTCATTTCTGTGCCTGAAATTGGTCAAAATTGAAGATTTTGAGTAAGCAAAACTCTGTAAAAATGGCAATTTTGGTCACTGTGAGGGTTTAAAAAGTGGTTATTCAACATGAGGCCCGATCCAAATGACATTTTGAATCATTTTTGGTAGAGTCCAAAAAAATCCATTTTCTGATGAAAAACGATGACCCCGGACCAGTCGAACGTTGAAAAAATGGTCAATATTGATGAAATTTTAACATTTAATCTTTTGACTTTAAATGACGGTTGGATGTGAGTTATTACTTTTTCAACTAAAATAAGTGTGTTTAAAGTCATTTCTGTGCCTGAAATTGGTCAAAATTGAAGATTTTGAGTAAGCAAAACTCTGTAAAAATGGCAATTTTGGTCACTGTGAGGGTTTAAAAAGTGGTTATTCAACATGAGGCCCGATCCAAATGACATTTTGAATCAGTTTTGGAAGAGTCCGAAAAATACATTTTCTGATGAAAAACGATGACCCCGGACCAGTCGAACGTTGAAAAAATGGTCAATATTGATGAAATTTTAACATTTAATCTTTTGACTTTAAATGACGGTTGGATGTGAGTTATTACTTTTTCAACTAAAATAAGTGTGTTTAAAGTCATTTCTGTGCCTGAAATTGGTCAAAATTGAAGATTTTGAGTAAGCAAAACTCTGTAAAAATGGCAATTTTGGTCACTGTGAGGGTTTAAAAAGTGGTTATTCAACATGAGGCCCGATCCAAATGACATTTTGAATCATTTTTGGTAGAGTCCAAAAAATCAATTTTCTGATGAAAAACGATGACCCCGGACCAGTCGAACGTTGAAAAAATAGTCAATATTGATGAAATTTTAACATTTAATCTTTTGACTTTAAATGATGGTTGGATGTGAGTTATTACTTTTTCAACTAAAATAAGTGTGTTTAAAGTCATTTCTGTGCCTGAAATTGGTCAAAATTGAAGATTTTGAGTAAGCAAAACTCTGTAAAAATGGCAATTTTGATCACTGTGAGGGTTTAAAAAGTGGTTATTCAACATGAGGCCCGATCCAAATGACATTTTGAATCACTTTTGGTAGAGTCCAAAAAAATCAATTTTCTGATGAAAAACGATGACCCCGGACCAGTCGAACGTTGAAAAAATGGTCAATATTGATGAAATTTTAACATTTAATCTTTTGACTTTAAATGATGGTTGGATGTGAGTTATTACTTTTTCAACTAAAATAAGTGTGTTTAAAGTCATTTCTGTGCCTGAAATTGGTCAAAATTGAAGATTTTGAGTAAGCAAAACTCTGTAAAAATGGCAATTTTGGTCACTGTGAGGGTTTAAAAAGTGGTTATTCAACATGAGGCCCGATCCAAATGACATTTTGAATCAGTTTTGGAAGAGTCCAAAAAATAAATTTTCTGATAAAAAACGATGACCCCGGACCAGTCGAACGTTGAAAAAATGGTCAATATTGATGAAATTTTAACATTTAATCTTTTGACTTTAAATGACGATTGGATGTGAGTTATTACTTTTTCAACTAAAATAAGTGTGTTTAAAGTCATTTCTGTGCCTGAAATTGGTCAAAATTGAAGATTTTGAGTAAGCAAAACTCTGTAAAAATGGCAATTTTGGTCACTGTGAGGGTTTAAAAAGTGGTTATTCAACATGAGGCCCGATCCAAATGACATTTTGAATCAGTTTTGGAAGAGTCCGAAAAATACATTTTCTGATGAAAAACGATGACCCCGGACCAGTCGAACGTTGAAAAAATGGTCAATATTGATGAAATTTTAACATTTAATCTTTTGACTTTAAATGATGGTTGGATGTGAGTTATTACTTTTTCAACTAAAATAAGTGTGTTTAAAGTCATTTCTGTGCCTGAAATTGGTCAAAATTGAAGATTTTGAGTAAGCAAAACTCTGTAAAAATGGCAATTTTGGTCACTGTGAGGGTTTAAAAAGTGGTTATTCAACATGAGGCCCGATCCAAATGACATTTTGATTCATTTTTGGAAGAGTCCAAAAAATATATTTTTTTCTGATGAAAAACGATGACCCCGGACCAGTCGAACATTGAAAAAATGGTCAATATTGATGAAATTTTAACATTTAATCTTTTGACTTTAAATGGCGGTTGGATGTGAGTTATTACTTTTTCAACTAAAATAAGTGTGTTTAAAGTCATTTCTGTGCCTGAAATTGGTCAAAATTGAAGATTTTGAGTAAGCAAAACTCTGTAAAAATGGCAATTTTGGTCACTGTGAGGGTTTAAAAAGTGGTTATTCAACATGAGGCCCGATCCAAATGACATTTTGAATCATTTTTGGTAGAGTGCAAAAAAACAATTTTCTGATGAAAAACAATGACCCCGGACCAGTCGAACATTGAAAAAATGGTCAATATTGATGAAATTTTAACATTTAATCTTTTGACTTTAAATGACGGTTGGATGTGATTTATTACTTTTTCAACTAAAATAAGTGTGTTTAAAGTCATTTCTGTGCCTGAAATTGGTCAAAATTGAAGATTTTGAGTAAGCAAAACTCTGTAAAAATGGCAATTTTGGTCACTGTGAGGGTTTAAAAAGTGGTTATTCAACATGAGGCCCGATCCAAATGACATTTTGAATCATTTTTGGTAGAGTCCAAAAAATCAATTTTCTGATGAAAAACGATGACCCCGGACCAGTCGAACGTTAAAAAAATGGTCAATATTGATGAAATTTTAACATTTAATCTTTTGACTTTAAATGACGGTTGGATGTGAGTTATTACTTTTTCAACTAAAATAAGTGTGTTTAAAGTCATTTCTGTGCCTGAAATTGGTCAAAATTGAACATTTTGAGTAAGCAAAACTCTGTAAAAATGGCAATTTTGGTCACTGTGAGGGTTTAAAAAGTGGTTATTCAACATGAGGCCCGATCCAAATGACATTTTGAATCATTTTTGGTAGAGTCCAAAAAATCAATTTTCTGATGAAAAACGATGACCCCGGACCAGTCGAACATTGAAAAAATGGTCAATATTGATGAAATTTTAACATTTAATCTTTTGACTTTAAATGACGGTTGGATGTGAGTTATTACTTTTTCAACTAAAATAAGTGTGTTTAAAGTCATTTCTGTGCCTGAAATTGGTCAAAATTGAAGATTTTGAGTAAGCAAAACTCTGTAAAAATGGCAATTTTGGTCACTGTGAGGGTTTAAAAAGTGGTTATTCGACATGCGGCCCGATCCAAATGACATTTTGAATCAGTTTTGGAAGAGTCCAAAAAATCAATTTTCTGATAAAAAACGATGACCCCGGACCAGTCGAACGTTGAAAAAATGGTCAATATTGATGAAATTTTAACATTTAATCTTTTGACTTTAAATGACGGTTGGATGTGAGTTATTACTTTTTCAACTAAAATAAGTGTGTTTAAAGTCATTTCTGTGCCTGAAATTGGTCAAAATTGAAGATTTTGAGTAAGCAAAACTCTGTAAAAATGGCAATTTTGGTCACTGTGAGGGTTTAAAAAGTGGTTATTCAACATGAGGCCCGATCCAAATGACATTTTGAATCATTTTTGGTAGAGTCCAAAAAAATCCATTTTCTGATGAAAAACGATGACCCCGGACCAGTCGAACGTTGAAAAAATGGTCAATATTGATGAAATTTTAACATTTAATCTTTTGACTTTAAATGACGGTTGGATGTGAGTTATTACTTTTTCAACTAAAATAAGTGTGTTTAAAGTCATTTCTGTGCCTGAAATTGGTCAAAATTGAAGATTTTGAGTAAGCAAAACTCTGTAAAAATGGCAATTTTGGTCACTGTGAGGGTTTAAAAAGTGGTTATTCAACATGAGGCCCGATCCAAATGACATTTTGAATCAGTTTTGGAAGAGTCCGAAAAATACATTTTCTGATGAAAAACGATGACCCCGGACCAGTCGAACGTTGAAAAAATGGTCAATATTGATGAAATTTTAACATTTAATCTTTTGACTTTAAATGACGGTTGGATGTGAGTTATTACTTTTTCAACTAAAATAAGTGTGTTTAAAGTCATTTCTGTGCCTGAAATTGGTCAAAATTGAAGATTTTGAGTAAGCAAAACTCTGTAAAAATGGCAATTTTGGTCACTGTGAGGGTTTAAAAAGTGGTTATTCAACATGAGGCCCGATCCAAATGACATTTTGATTCATTTTTGGAAGAGTCCAAAAAATATATTTTTTTCTGATGAAAAACGATGACCCCGGACCAGTCGAACATTGAAAAAATGGTCAATATTGATGAAATTTTAACATTTAATCTTTTGACTTTAAATGACGGTTGGATGTGAGTTATTACTTTTTCAACTAAAATAAGTGTGTTTAAAGTCATTTCTGTGCCTGAAATTGGTCAAAATTGAAGATTTTGAGTAAGCAAAACTCTGTAAAAATGGCAATTTTGGTCACTGTGAGGGTTTAAAAAGTGGTTATTCAACATGAGGCCCGATCCAAATGACATTTTGAATCATTTTTGGTAGAGTGCAAAAAAACAATTTTCTGATGAAAAACAATGACCCCGGACCAGTCGAACATTGAAAAAATGGTCAATATTGATGAAATTTTAACATTTAATCTTTTGACTTTAAATGACGGTTGGATGTGATTTATTACTTTTTCAACTAAAATAAGTGTGTTTAAAGTCATTTCTGTGCCTGAAATTGGTCAAAATTGAAGATTTTGAGTAAGCAAAACTCTGTAAAAATGGCAATTTTGGTCACTGTGAGGGTTTAAAAAGTGGTTATTCAACATGAGGCCCGATCCAAATGACATTTTGAATCATTTTTGGTAGAGTCCAAAAAATCAATTTTCTGATGAAAAACGATGACCCCGGACCAGTCGAACGTTGAAAAAATGGTCAATATTGATGAAATTTTAACATTTAATCTTTTGACTTTAAATGACGGTTGGATGTGAGTTATTACTTTTTCAACTAAAATAAGTGTGTTTAAAGTCATTTCTGTGCCTGAAATTGGTCAAAATTGAACATTTTGAGTAAGCAAAACTCTGTAAAAATGGCAATTTTGGTCACTGTGAGGGTTTAAAAAGTGGTTATTCAACATGAGGCCCGATCCAAATGACATTTTGAATCATTTTTGGTAGAGTCCAAAAAATCAATTTTCTGATGAAAAACGATGACCCCGGAGCAGTCGAACATTGAAAAAATGGTCAATATTGATGAAATTTTAACATTTAATCTTTTGACTTTAAATGACGGTTGGATGTGAGTTATTACTTTTTCAACTAAAATAAGTGTGTTTAAAGTCATTTCTGTGCCTGAAATTGGTCAAAATTGAAGATTTTGAGTAAGCAAAACTCTGTAAAAATGGCAATTTTGGTCACTGTGAGGGTTTAAAAAGTGGTTATTCGACATGAGGCCCGATCCAAATGACATTTTGAATCAGTTTTGGAAGAGTCCAAAAAATCAATTTTCTGATAAAAAACGATGACCCCGGACCAGTCGAACGTTGAAAAAATGGTCAATATTGATGAAATTTTAACATTTAATCTTTTGACTTTAAATGACGGTTGGATGTGAGTTATTACTTTTTCAACTAAAATAAGTGTGTTTAAAGTCATTTCTGTGCCTGAAATTGGTCAAAATTGAAGATTTTGAGTAAGCAAAACTCTGTAAAAATGGCAATTTTGGTCACTGTGAGGGTTTAAAAAGTGGTTATTCAACATGAGGCCCGATCCAAATGACATTTTGAATCATTTTTGGTAGAGTCCAAAAAAATCCATTTTCTGATGAAAAACGATGACCCCGGACCAGTCGAACGTTGAAAAAATGGTCAATATTGATGAAATTTTAACATTTAATCTTTTGACTTTAAATGACGGTTGGATGTGAGTTATTACTTTTTCAACTAAAATAAGTGTGTTTAAAGTCATTTCTGTGCCTGAAATTGGTCAAAATTGAAGATTTTGAGTAAGCAAAACTCTGTAAAAATGGCAATTTTGGTCACTGTGAGGGTTTAAAAAGTGGTTATTCAACATGAGGCCCGATCCAAATGACATTTTGAATCAGTTTTGGTAGAGTCCAAAAAATCAATTTTCTGATGAAAAACGATGACCCCGGACCGGTCGAACGTTAAAAAAATGGTCAATATTGATGAAATTTTAACATTTAATCTTTTGACTTTAAATGATGGTTGTATGTGAGTTATTACTTTTTCAACTAAAATAAGTGTGTTTAAAGTCATTTCTGTGCCTGAAATTGGTCAAAATTGAAGATTTTGAGTAAGCAAAACTCTGTAAAAATGGCAATTTTGGTCACTGTGAGGGTTTAAAAAGTGGTTATTCAACATGCGGCCCGATCCAAATGACATTTTGAATCATTTTTGGTAGAGTCCAAAAAATCCATTTTATGATGACGATGACCCCGGACCAGTCGAACATTGAAAAAATGGTCAATATTGATGAAATTTTAACATTTAATCTTTTGACTTTAAATGACGGTTGGATGTGAGTTATTACTTTTTCAACTAAAATAAGTGTGTTTAAAGTCATTTCTGTGCCTGAAATTGGTCAAAATTGAAGATTTTGAGTAAGCAAAACTCTGTAAAAATGGCAATTTTGGTCACTGTGAGGGTTTAAAAAGTGGTTATTCGACATGAGGCCCGATCCAAATGACATTTTGAATCAGTTTTGGAAGAGTCCAAAAAATCAATTTTCTGATAAAAAACGATGACCCCGGACCAGTCGAACGTTGAAAAAATGGTCAATATTGATGAAATTTTAACATTTAATCTTTTGACTTTAAATGACGGTTGGATGTGAGTTATTACTTTTTCAACTAAAATAAGTGTGTTTAAAGTCATTTCTGTGCCTGAAATTGGTCAAAATTGAAGATTTTGAGTAAGCAAAACTCTGTAAAAATGGCAATTTTGGTCACTGTGAGGGTTTAAAAAGTGGTTATTCAACATGAGGCCCGATCCAAATGACATTTTGAATCATTTTTGGTAGAGTCCAAAAAAATCCATTTTCTGATGAAAAACGATGACCCCGGACCAGTCGAACGTTGAAAAAATGGTCAATATTGATGAAATTTTAACATTTAATCTTTTGACTTTAAATGACGGTTGGATGTGAGTTATTACTTTTTCAACTAAAATAAGTGTGTTTAAAGTCATTTCTGTGCCTGAAATTGGTCAAAATTGAAGATTTTGAGTAAGCAAAACTCTGTAAAAATGGCAATTTTGGTCACTGTGAGGGTTTAAAAAGTGGTTATTCAACATGAGGCCCGATCCAAATGACATTTTGAATCAGTTTTGGAAGAGTCCGAAAAATACATTTTCTGATGAAAAACGATGACCCCGGACCAGTCGAACGTTGAAAAAATGGTCAATATTGATGAAATTTTAACATTTAATCTTTTGACTTTAAATGACGGTTGGATGTGAGTTATTACTTTTTCAACTAAAATAAGTGTGTTTAAAGTCATTTCTGTGCCTGAAATTGGTCAAAATTGAAGATTTTGAGTAAGCAAAACTCTGTAAAAATGGCAATTTTGGTCACTGTGAGGGTTTAAAAAGTGGTTATTCAACATGAGGCCCGATCCAAATGACATTTTGATTCATTTTTGGAAGAGTCCAAAAAATATATTTTTTTCTGATGAAAAACGATGACCCCGGACCAGTCGAACATTGAAAAAATGGTCAATATTGATGAAATTTTAACATTTAATCTTTTGACTTTAAATGACGGTTGGATGTGAGTTATTACTTTTTCAACTAAAATAAGTGTGTTTAAAGTCATTTCTGTGCCTGAAATTGGTCAAAATTGAAGATTTTGAGTAAGCAAAACTCTGTAAAAATGGCAATTTTGGTCACTGTGAGGGTTTAAAAAGTGGTTATTCAACATGAGGCCCGATCCAAATGACATTTTGAATCATTTTTGGTAGAGTGCAAAAAAACAATTTTCTGATGAAAAACAATGACCCCGGACCAGTCGAACATTGAAAAAATGGTCAATATTGATGAAATTTTAACATTTAATCTTTTGACTTTAAATGACGGTTGGATGTGATTTATTACTTTTTCAACTAAAATAAGTGTGTTTAAAGTCATTTCTGTGCCTGAAATTGGTCAAAATTGAAGATTTTGAGTAAGCAAAACTCTGTAAAAATGGCAATTTTGGTCACTGTGAGGGTTTAAAAAGTGGTTATTCAACATGAGGCCCGATCCAAATGACATTTTGAATCATTTTTGGTAGAGTCCAAAAAATCAATTTTCTGATGAAAAACGTGACCCCGGACCAGTCGAACGTTGAAAAAATGGTCAATATTGATGAAATTTTAACATTTAATCTTTTGACTTTAAATGACGGTTGGATGTGAGTTATTACTTTTTCAACTAAAATAAGTGTGTTTAAAGTCATTTCTGTGCCTGAAATTGGTCAAAATTGAACATTTTGAGTAAGCAAAACTCTGTAAAAATGGCAATTTTGGTCACTGTGAGGGTTTAAAAAGTGGTTATTCAACATGAGGCCCGATCCAAATGACATTTTGAATCATTTTTGGTAGAGTCCAAAAAATCAATTTTCTGATGAAAAACGATGACCCCGGACCAGTCGAACATTGAAAAAATGGTCAATATTGATGAAATTTTAACATTTAATCTTTTGACTTTAAATGACGGTTGGATGTGAGTTATTACTTTTTCAACTAAAATAAGTGTGTTTAAAGTCATTTCTGTGCCTGAAATTGGTCAAAATTGAAGATTTTGAGTAAGCAAAACTCTGTAAAAATGGCAATTTTGGTCACTGTGAGGGTTTAAAAAGTGGTTATTCGACATGAGGCCCGATCCAAATGACATTTTGAATCAGTTTTGGAAGAGTCCAAAAAATCAATTTTCTGATAAAAAACGATGACCCCGGACCAGTCGAACGTTGAAAAAATGGTCAATATTGATGAAATTTTAACATTTAATCTTTTGACTTTAAATGACGGTTGGATGTGAGTTATTACTTTTTCAACTAAAATAAGTGTGTTTAAAGTCATTTCTGTGCCTGAAATTGGTCAAAATTGAAGATTTTGAGTAAGCAAAACTCTGTAAAAATGGCAATTTTGGTCACTGTGAGGGTTTAAAAAGTGGTTATTCAACATGAGGCCCGATCCAAATGACATTTTGAATCATTTTTGGTAGAGTCCAAAAAAATCCATTTTCTGATGAAAAACGATGACCCCGGACCAGTCGAACGTTGAAAAAATGGTCAATATTGATGAAATTTTAACATTTAATCTTTTGACTTTAAATGACGGTTGGATGTGAGTTATTACTTTTTCAACTAAAATAAGTGTGTTTAAAGTCATTTCTGTGCCTGAAATTGGTCAAAATTGAAGATTTTGAGTAAGCAAAACTCTGTAAAAATGGCAATTTTGGTCACTGTGAGGGTTTAAAAAGTGGTTATTCAACATGAGGCCCGATCCAAATGACATTTTGAATCATTTTTGGTAGAGTCCAAAAAATCAATTTTCTGATGAAAAACGATGACCCCGGACCGGTCGAACGTTGAAAAAATGGTCAATATTGATGAAATTTTAACATTTAATCTTTTGACTTTAAATGATGGTTGTATGTGAGTTATTACTTTTTCAACTAAAATAAGTGTGTTTAAAGTCATTTCTGTGCCTGAAATTGGTCAAAATTGAAGATTTTGAGTAAGCAAAACTCTGTAAAAATGGCAATTTTGGTCACTGTGAGGGTTTAAAAAGTGGTTATTCAACATGCGGCCCGATCCAAATGACATTTTGAATCATTTTTGGTAGAGTCCAAAAAATCCATTTTCTGATGAAAAACGATGACCCCGGACCAGTCGAACGTTGAAAAAATGGTCAATATTGATGAAATTTTAACATTTCATCTTTTGACTTTAAATGACGGTTGGATGTGAGTTATTACTTTTTCAACTAAAATAAGTGTGTTTAAAGTCATTTCTGTGCCTGAAATTGGTCAAAATTGAAGATTTTGAATAAGCAAAACTCTGTAAAAATGGCAATTTTGGTCACTGTGAGGGTTTAAAAAGTGGTTATTCAACATGAGGCCCGATCCAAATGACATTTTGAATCATTTTTGGTAGAGTCCAAAAAATCCATTTTCTGATGAAAAACGATGACCCCGGACCAGTCGAACGTTGAAAAAATGGTCAATATTGATGACATTTTAACATTTAATCTTTTGACTTTAAATGACGATTGGATGTGAGTTATTACTTTTTCAACTAAAATAAGTGTGTTTAAAGTCATTTCTGTCCCTGAAATTGGTCAAAATTGAAGATTTTGAGTAAGCAAAACTCTGTAAAAATGGCAATTTTGGTCACTGTGAGGGTTTAAAAAGTGGTTATTCAACATGAGGCCCGATCCAAATGACATTTTGAATCATTTTTGGTAGAGTCCAAAAAATCCATTTTCTGATGAAAAACGATGACCCCGGACCAGTCGAACGTTGAAAAAATGGTCAATATTGATGAAATTTTAACATTTAATCTTTTGACTTTAAATGACGGTTGGATGTGAGTTATTACTTTTTCAACTAAAATAAGTGTGTGTAAGTCATTTCTGTGCCTGAAATTGGTCAAAATTGAAGATTTTGAGTAAGCAAAACTCTGTAAAAATGGCAATTTTGGTCACTGTGAGGGTTTAAAAAGTGGTTATTCAACATGAGGCCCGATCCAAATGACATTTTGAATCAGTTTTGGAAGAGTCCAAAAAATCCATTTTCTGATGAAAAACGATGACCCCGGACCAGTCGAACGTTGAAAAAATGGTCAATATTGATGAAATTTTAACATTTAATCTTTTGACTTTAAATGACGGTTGGATGTGAGTTATTACTTTTTCAACTAAAATAAGTGTGTTTAAAGTCATTTCTGTGCCTGAAATTGGTCAAAATTGAAGATTTTGAGTAAGCAAAACTCTGTAAAAATGGCAATTTTGGTCACTGTGAGGGTTTAAAAAGTGGTTATTCAACATGAGGCCCGATCCAAATGACATTTTGAATCATTTTTGGTAGAGTCCCAAAAATCCATTTTCTGATGAAAAACGATGACCCCGGACCAGTCGAACGTTGAAAAAATGGTCAATATTGATGACATTTTAACATTTAATCTTTTGACTTTAAATGACGGTTGGATGTGAGTTATTACTTTTTCAACTGAAATAAGTGTGTTTAAAGTCATTTCTGTGCCTGAAATTGGTCAAAATTGAAGATTTTGAGTAAGCAAAACTCTGTAAAAATGACAATTTTGGTCACTGTGAGGGTTTAAAAAGTGGTTATTCAACATGAGGCCCGATCCAAATGACATTTTGGATCATTTTTGGAAGAGTCCAAAAAATCCATTTTCTGATGAAAAACGATGACCCCGGACCAGTCGAACATTGAAAAAATGATCAATATTGATGAAATTTTAACATTTAATCTTTTGACTTTAAATGACGATTGGATGTGAGTTATTACTTTTTCAACTAAAATAAGTGTGTTTAAAGTCATTTCTGTGCCTGAAATTGGTCAAAATTGAAGATTTTGAGTAAGCAAAACTCTGTAAAAATGGCAATTTTGGTCACTGTGAGGGTTTAAAAAGTGGTTATTCAACATGAGGCCCGATCCAAATGACATTTTGAATCATTTTTGGTAGAGTCCAAAAAATCAATTTTCTGATGAAAAACGATGACCCCGGACCAGTCGAACGTTGAAAAAATGCTCAATATTGATGAAATTTTAACATTTAATCTTTTGACTTTAAATGATGGTTGGATGTGAGTTATTACTTTTTCAACTAAAATAAGTGTGTTTAAAGTCATTTCTGTGCCTGAAATTGGTCAAAATTGAAGATTTTGAGTAAGCAAAACTCTGTAAAAATGGCAATTTTGGTCACTGTGAGGGTTTAAAAAGTGGTTATTCAACATGAGGCCCGATCCAAATGACATTTTGAATCATTTTTGGTAGAGTCCAAAAAATCCATTTTCTGATGAAAAACGATGACCCCGGACCAGTCGAACGTTGAAAAAATGGTCAATATTGATGAAATTTTAACATTTCATCTTTTGACTTTAAATGACGGTTGGATGTGAGTTATTACTTTTTCAACTAAAATAAGTGTGTTTAAAGTCATTTCTGTGCCTGAAATTGGTCAAAATTGAAGATTTTGAATAAGCAAAACTCTGTAAAAATGGCAATTTTGGTCACTGTGAGGGTTTAAAAAGTGGTTATTCAACATGAGGCCCGATCCAAATGACATTTTGAATCATTTTTGGTAGAGTCCAAAAAATCCATTTTCTGATGAAAAACGATGACCCCGGACCAGTCGAACGTTGAAAAAATGGTCAATATTGATGACATTTTAACATTTAATCTTTTGACTTTAAATGACGATTGGATGTGAGTTATTACTTTTTCAACTAAAATAAGTGTGTTTAAAGTCATTTCTGTCCCTGAAATTGGTCAAAATTGAAGATTTTGAGTAAGCAAAACTCTGTAAAAATGGCAATTTTGGTCACTGTGAGGGTTTAAAAAGTGGTTATTCAACATGAGGCCCGATCCAAATGACATTTTGAATCAGTTTTGGAAGAGTCCAAAAAATCCATTTTCTGATGAAAAACGATGACCCCGGACCAGTCGAACGTTGAAAAAATGGTCAATATTGATGAAATTTTAACATTTAATCTTTTGACTTTAAATGACGGTTGGATGTGAGTTATTACTTTTTCAACTAAAATAAGTGTGTTTAAAGTCATTTCTGTGCCTGAAATTGGTCAAAATTGAAGATTTTGAGTAAGCAAAACTCTGTAAAAATGGCAATTTTGGTCACTGTGAGGGTTTAAAAAGTGGTTATTCAACATGAGGCCCGATCCAAATGACATTTTGAATCATTTTTGGTAGAGTCCCAAAAATCCATTTTCTGATGAAAAACGATGACCCCGGACCAGTCGAACGTTGAAAAAATGGTCAATATTGATGACATTTTAACATTTAATCTTTTGACTTTAAATGACGGTTGGATGTGAGTTATTACTTTTTCAACTGAAATAAGTGTGTTTAAAGTCATTTCTGTGCCTGAAATTGGTCAAAATTGAAGATTTTGAGTAAGCAAAACTCTGTAAAAATGACAATTTTGGTCACTGTGAGGGTTTAAAAAGTGGTTATTCAACATGAGGCCCGATCCAAATGACATTTTGGATCATTTTTGGAAGAGTCCAAAAAATCCATTTTCTGATGAAAAACGATGACCCCGGACCAGTCGAACATTGAAAAAATGATCAATATTGATGAAATTTTAACATTTAATCTTTTGACTTTAAATGACGATTGGATGTGAGTTATTACTTTTTCAACTAAAATAAGTGTGTTTAAAGTCATTTCTGTGCCTGAAATTGGTCAAAATTGAAGATTTTGAGTAAGCAAAACTCTGTAAAAATGGCAATTTTGGTCACTGTGAGGGTTTAAAAAGTGGTTATTCAACATGAGGCCCGATCCAAATGACATTTTGAATCATTTTTGGTAGAGTCCAAAAAATCAATTTTCTGATGAAAAACGATGACCCCGGACCAGTCGAACGTTGAAAAAATGCTCAATATTGATGAAATTTTAACATTTAATCTTTTGACTTTAAATGATGGTTGGATGTGAGTTATTACTTTTTCAACTAAAATAAGTGTGTTTAAAGTCATTTCTGTGCCTGAAATTGGTCAAAATTGAAGATTTTGAGTAAGCAAAACTCTGTAAAAATGGCAATTTTGGTCACTGTGAGGGTTTAAAAAGTGGTTATTCAACATGAGGCCCGATCCAAATGACATTTTGAATCATTTTTGGTAGAGTGCAAAAAAACAATTTTCTGATGAAAAACAATGACCCCGGCCGGACCAGTCGAACATTGAAAAAATGGTCAATATTGATGAAATTTTAACATTTAATCTTTTGACTTTAAATGACGGTTGGATGTGATTTATTACTTTTTCAACTAAAATAAGTGTGTTTAAAGTCATTTCTGTGCCTGAAATTGGTCAAAATTGAAGATTTTGAGTAAGCAAAACTCTGTAAAAATGGCAATTTTGGTCACTGTGAGGGTTTAAAAAGTGGTTATTCAACATGAGGCCCGATCCAAATGACATTTTGAATCATTTTTGGTAGAGTCCAAAAAATCAATTTTCTGATGAAAAACGATGACCCCGGACCAGTCGAACGTTGAAAAAATGGTCAATATTGATGAAATTTTAACATTTAATCTTTTGACTTTAAATGACGGTTGGATGTGAGTTATTACTTTTTCAACTAAAATAAGTGTGTTTAAAGTCATTTCTGTGCCTGAAATTGGTCAAAATTGAACATTTTGAGTAAGCAAAACTCTGTAAAAATGGCAATTTTGGTCACTGTGAGGGTTTAAAAAGTGGTTATTCAACATGAGGCCCGATCCAAATGACATTTTGAATCATTTTTGGTAGAGTCCAAAAAATCCATTTTCTGATGAAAAACGATGACCCCGGACCAGTCGAACATTGAAAAAATGGTCAATATTGATGAAATTTTAACATTTAATCTTTTGACTTTAAATGACGGTTGGATGTGAGTTATTACTTTTTCAACTAAAATAAGTGTGTTTAAAGTCATTTCTGTGCCTGAAATTGGTCAAAATTGAAGATTTTGAGTAAGCAAAACTCTGTAAAAATGGCAATTTTGGTCACTGTGAGGGTTTAAAAAGTGGTTATTCGACATGAGGCCCGATCCAAATGACATTTTGAATCAGTTTTGGAAGAGTCCAAAAAATCAATTTTCTGATAAAAAACGATGACCCCGGACCAGTCGAACGTTGAAAAAATGGTCAATATTGATGAAATTTTAACATTTAATCTTTTGACTTTAAATGACGGTTGGATGTGAGTTATTACTTTTTCAACTAAAATAAGTGTGTTTAAAGTCATTTCTGTGCCTGAAATTGGTCAAAATTGAAGATTTTGAGTAAGCAAAACTCTGTAAAAATGGCAATTTTGGTCACTGTGAGGGTTTAAAAAGTGGTTATTCAACATGAGGCCCGATCCAAATGACATTTTGAATCATTTTTGGTAGAGTCCAAAAAAATCCATTTTCTGATGAAAAACGATGACCCCGGACCAGTCGAACGTTGAAAAAATGGTCAATATTGATGAAATTTTAACATTTAATCTTTTGACTTTAAATGACGGTTGGATGTGAGTTATTACTTTTTCAACTAAAATAAGTGTGTTTAAAGTCATTTCTGTGCCTGAAATTGGTCAAAATTGAAGATTTTGAGTAAGCAAAACTCTGTAAAAATGGCAATTTTGGTCACTGTGAGGGTTTAAAAAGTGGTTATTCAACATGAGGCCCGATCCAAATGACATTTTGAATCATTTTTGGTAGAGTCCAAAAAATCAATTTTCTGATGAAAAACGATGACCCCGGACCGGTCGAACGTTGAAAAAATGGTCAATATTGATGAAATTTTAACATTTAATCTTTTGACTTTAAATGATGGTTGTATGTGAGTTATTACTTTTTCAACTAAAATAAGTGTGTTTAAAGTCATTTCTGTGCCTGAAATTGGTCAAAATTGAAGATTTTGAGTAAGCAAAACTCTGTAAAAATGGCAATTTTGGTCACTGTGAGGGTTTAAAAAGTGGTTATTCAACATGCGGCCCGATCCAAATGACATTTTGAATCATTTTTGGTAGAGTCCAAAAAATCCATTTTCTGATGAAAAACGATGACCCCGGACCAGTCGAACGTTGAAAAAATGGTCAATATTGATGAAATTTTAACATTTAATCTTTTGACTTTAAATGACGGTTGGATGTGAGTTATTACTTTTTCAACTAAAATAAGTGTGTTTAAAGTCATTTCTGTGCCTGAAATTGGTCAAAATTGAAGATTTTGAGTAAGCAAAACTCTGTAAAAATGGCAATTTTGGTCACTGTGAGGGTTTAAAAAGTGGTTATTCAACATGAGGCCCGATCCAAATGACATTTTGAATCATTTTTGGTAGAGTCCAAAAAATCCATTTTCTGATGAAAAACGATGACCCCGGACCAGTCGAACGTTGAAAAAATGGTCAATATTGATGACATTTTAACATTTAATCTTTTGACTTTAAATGACGATTGGATGTGAGTTATTACTTTTTCAACTAAAATAAGTGTGTTTAAAGTCATTTCTGTCCCTGAAATTGGTCAAAATTGAAGATTTTGAGTAAGCAAAACTCTGTAAAAATGGCAATTTTGGGCACTGTGAGGGTTTAAAAAGTGGTTATTCAACATGAGGCCCGATCCAAATGACATTTTGAATCATTTTTGGTAGAGTCAAAAAAATCAATTTTCTGATGAAAAACGATGACCCCGGACCAGTCGAACATTGAAAAAATGGTCAATATTGATGAAATTTTAACATTTAATCTTTTGACTTTAAATGACGGTTGGATGTGAGTTATTACTTTTTCAACTAAAATAAGTGTGTTTAAAGTCATTTCTGTGCCTGAAATTGGTCAAAATTGAAGATTTTGAGTAAGCAAAACTCTGTAAAAATGGCAATTTTGGTCACTGTGAGGGTTTAAAAAGTGGTTATTCGACATGAGGCCCGATCCAAATGACATTTTGAATCAGTTTTGGAAGAGTCCAAAAAATCAATTTTCTGATAAAAAACGATGACCCCGGACCAGTCGAACGTTGAAAAAATGGTCAATATTGATGAAATTTTAACATTTAATCTTTTGACTTTAAATGACGGTTGGATGTGAGTTATTACTTTTTCAACTAAAATAAGTGTGTTTAAAGTCATTTCTGTGCCTGAAATTGGTCAAAATTGAAGATTTTGAGTAAGCAAAACTCTGTAAAAATGGCAATTTTGGTCACTGTGAGGGTTTAAAAAGTGGTTATTCAACATGAGGCCCGATCCAAATGACATTTTGAATCATTTTTGGTAGAGTCCAAAAAAATCCATTTTCTGATGAAAAACGATGACCCCGGACCAGTCGAACGTTGAAAAAATGGTCAATATTGATGAAATTTTAACATTTAATCTTTTGACTTTAAATGACGGTTGGATGTGAGTTATTACTTTTTCAACTAAAATAAGTGTGTTTAAAGTCATTTCTGTGCCTGAAATTGGTCAAAATTGAAGATTTTGAGTAAGCAAAACTCTGTAAAAATGGCAATTTTGGTCACTGTGAGGGTTTAAAAAGTGGTTATTCAACATGAGGCCCGATCCAAATGACATTTTGAATCATTTTTGGTAGAGTCCAAAAAATCAATTTTCTGATGAAAAACGATGACCCCGGACCGGTCGAACGTTGAAAAAATGGTCAATATTGATGAAATTTTAACATTTAATCTTTTGACTTTAAATGATGGTTGTATGTGAGTTATTACTTTTTCAACTAAAATAAGTGTGTTTAAAGTCATTTCTGTGCCTGAAATTGGTCAAAATTGAAGATTTTGAGTAAGCAAAACTCTGTAAAAATGGCAATTTTGGTCACTGTGAGGGTTTAAAAAGTGGTTATTCAACATGCGGCCCGATCCAAATGACATTTTGAATCATTTTTGGTAGAGTCCAAAAAATCCATTTTCTGATGAAAAACGATGACCCCGGACCAGTCGAACGTTGAAAAAATGGTCAATATTGATGAAATTTTAACATTTCATCTTTTGACTTTAAATGACGGTTGGATGTGAGTTATTACTTTTTCAACTAAAATAAGTGTGTTTAAAGTCATTTCTGTGCCTGAAATTGGTCAAAATTGAAGATTTTGAATAAGCAAAACTCTGTAAAAATGGCAATTTTGGTCACTGTGAGGGTTTAAAAAGTGGTTATTCAACATGAGGCCCGATCCAAATGACATTTTGAATCATTTTTGGTAGAGTCCAAAAAATCCATTTTCTGATGAAAAACGATGACCCCGGACCAGTCGAACGTTGAAAAAATGGTCAATATTGATGACATTTTAACATTTAATCTTTTGACTTTAAATGACGATTGGATGTGAGTTATTACTTTTTCAACTAAAATAAGTGTGTTTAAAGTCATTTCTGTCCCTGAAATTGGTCAAAATTGAAGATTTTGAGTAAGCAAAACTCTGTAAAAATGGCAATTTTGGTCACTGTGAGGGTTTAAAAAGTGGTTATTCAACATGAGGCCCGATCCAAATGACATTTTGAATCATTTTTGGTAGAGTCCAAAAAATCAATTTTCTGATGAAAAACGATGACCCCGGACCAGTCGAACGTTGAAAAAATGGTCAATATTGATGAAATTTTAACATTTAACCTTTTGACTTTAAATGACGGTTGGATGTGAGTTATTACTTTTTCAACTAAAATAAGTGTGTGTAAGTCATTTCTGTGCCTGAAATTGGTCAAAATTGAAGATTTTGAGTAAGCAAAACTCTGTAAAAATGGCAATTTTGGTCACTGTGAGGGTTTAAAAAGTGGTTATTCAACATGAGGCCCGATCCAAATGACATTTTGAATCAGTTTTGGAAGAGTCCAAAAAATCCATTTTCTGATGAAAAACGATGACCCCGGACCAGTCGAACGTTGAAAAAATGGTCAATATTGATGAAATTTTAACATTTAATCTTTTGACTTTAAATGACGGTTGGATGTGAGTTATTACTTTTTCAACTAAAATAAGTGTGTTTAAAGTCATTTCTGTGCCTGAAATTGGTCAAAATTGAAGATTTTGAGTAAGCAAAACTCTGTAAAAATGGCAATTTTGGTCACTGTGAGGGTTTAAAAAGTGGTTATTCAACATGAGGCCCGATCCAAATGACATTTTGAATCATTTTTGGTAGAGTCCCAAAAATCCATTTTCTGATGAAAAACGATGACCCCGGACCAGTCGAACATTGAAAAAATGATCAATATTGATGAAATTTTAACATTTAATCTTTTGACTTTAAATGACGATTGGATGTGAGTTATTACTTTTTCAACTAAAATAAGTGTGTTTAAAGTCATTTCTGTGCCTGAAATTGGTCAAAATTGAAGATTTTGAGTAAGCAAAACTCTGTAAAAATGGCAATTTTGGTCACTGTGAGGGTTTAAAAAGTGGTTATTCAACATGAGGCCCGATCCAAATGACATTTTGAATCATTTTTGGTAGAGTCCAAAAAATCAATTTTCTGATGAAAAACGATGACCCCGGACCAGTCGAACGTTGAAAAAATGGTCAATATTGATGAAATTTTAACATTTAATCTTTTGACTTTAAATGATGGTTGGATGTGAGTTATTACTTTTTCAACTAAAATAAGTGTGTTTAAAGTCATTTCTGTGCCTGAAATTGGTCAAAATTGAAGATTTTGAGTAAGCAAAACTCTGTAAAAATGGCAATTTTGGTCACTGTGAGGGTTTAAAAAGTGGTTATTCAACATGAGGCCCGATCCAAATGACATTTTGAATCATTTTTGGTAGAGTGCAAAAAAACAATTTTCTGATGAAAAACAATGACCCCGGCCGGACCAGTCGAACATTGAAAAAATGGTCAATATTGATGAAATTTTAACATTTAATCTTTTGACTTTAAATGACGGTTGGATGTGATTTATTACTTTTTCAACTAAAATAAGTGTGTTTAAAGTCATTTCTGTGCCTGAAATTGGTCAAAATTGAAGATTTTGAGTAAGCAAAACTCTGTAAAAATGGCAATTTTGGTCACTGTGAGGGTTTAAAAAGTGGTTATTCAACATGAGGCCCGATCCAAATGACATTTTGAATCATTTTTGGTAGAGTCCAAAAAATCAATTTTCTGATGAAAAACGATGACCCCGGACCAGTCGAACGTTGAAAAAATGGTCAATATTGATGAAATTTTAACATTTAATCTTTTGACTTTAAATGACGGTTGGATGTGAGTTATTACTTTTTCAACTAAAATAAGTGTGTTTAAAGTCATTTCTGTGCCTGAAATTGGTCAAAATTGAACATTTTGAGTAAGCAAAACTCTGTAAAAATGGCAATTTTGGTCACTGTGAGGGTTTAAAAAGTGGTTATTCAACATGAGGCCCGATCCAAATGACATTTTGAATCATTTTTGGTAGAGTCCAAAAAATCCATTTTCTGATGAAAAACGATGACCCCGGACCAGTCGAACATTGAAAAAATGGTCAATATTGATGAAATTTTAACATTTAATCTTTTGACTTTAAATGACGGTTGGATGTGAGTTATTACTTTTTCAACTAAAATAAGTGTGTTTAAAGTCATTTCTGTGCCTGAAATTGGTCAAAATTGAAGATTTTGAGTAAGCAAAACTCTGTAAAAATGGCAATTTTGGTCACTGTGAGGGTTTAAAAAGTGGTTATTCGACATGAGGCCCGATCCAAATGACATTTTGAATCAGTTTTGGAAGAGTCCAAAAAATCAATTTTCTGATAAAAAACGATGACCCCGGACCAGTCGAACGTTGAAAAAATGGTCAATATTGATGAAATTTTAACATTTAATCTTTTGACTTTAAATGACGGTTGGATGTGAGTTATTACTTTTTCAACTAAAATAAGTGTGTTTAAAGTCATTTCTGTGCCTGAAATTGGTCAAAATTGAAGATTTTGAGTAAGCAAAACTCTGTAAAAATGGCAATTTTGGTCACTGTGAGGGTTTAAAAAGTGGTTATTCAACATGAGGCCCGATCCAAATGACATTTTGAATCATTTTTGGTAGAGTCCAAAAAAATCCATTTTCTGATGAAAAACGATGACCCCGGACCAGTCGAACGTTGAAAAAATGGTCAATATTGATGAAATTTTAACATTTAATCTTTTGACTTTAAATGACGGTTGGATGTGAGTTATTACTTTTTCAACTAAAATAAGTGTGTTTAAAGTCATTTCTGTGCCTGAAATTGGTCAAAATTGAAGATTTTGAGTAAGCAAAACTCTGTAAAAATGGCAATTTTGGTCACTGTGAGGGTTTAAAAAGTGGTTATTCAACATGAGGCCCGATCCAAATGACATTTTGAATCATTTTTGGTAGAGTCCAAAAAATCAATTTTCTGATGAAAAACGATGACCCCGGACCGGTCGAACGTTGAAAAAATGGTCAATATTGATGAAATTTTAACATTTAATCTTTTGACTTTAAATGATGGTTGTATGTGAGTTATTACTTTTTCAACTAAAATAAGTGTGTTTAAAGTCATTTCTGTGCCTGAAATTGGTCAAAATTGAAGATTTTGAGTAAGCAAAACTCTGTAAAAATGGCAATTTTGGTCACTGTGAGGGTTTAAAAAGTGGTTATTCAACATGCGGCCCGATCCAAATGACATTTTGAATCATTTTTGGTAGAGTCCAAAAAATCCATTTTCTGATGAAAAACGATGACCCCGGACCAGTCGAACGTTGAAAAAATGGTCAATATTGATGAAATTTTAACATTTAATCTTTTGACTTTAAATGACGGTTGGATGTGAGTTATTACTTTTTCAACTAAAATAAGTGTGTTTAAAGTCATTTCTGTGCCTGAAATTGGTCAAAATTGAAGATTTTGAGTAAGCAAAACTCTGTAAAAATGGCAATTTTGGTCACTGTGAGGGTTTAAAAAGTGGTTATTCAACATGAGGCCCGATCCAAATGACATTTTGAATCATTTTTGGTAGAGTCCAAAAAATCCATTTTCTGATGAAAAACGATGACCCCGGACCAGTCGAACGTTGAAAAAATGGTCAATATTGATGACATTTTAACATTTAATCTTTTGACTTTAAATGACGATTGGATGTGAGTTATTACTTTTTCAACTAAAATAAGTGTGTTTAAAGTCATTTCTGTCCCTGAAATTGGTCAAAATTGAAGATTTTGAGTAAGCAAAACTCTGTAAAAATGGCAATTTTGGGCACTGTGAGGGTTTAAAAAGTGGTTATTCAACATGAGGCCCGATCCAAATGACATTTTGAATCATTTTTGGTAGAGTCCAAAAAATCCATTTTCTGATGAAAAACGATGACCCCGGACCAGTCGAACGTTGAAAAAATGGTCAATATTGATGAAATTTTAACATTTAATCTTTTGACTTTAAATGACGGTTGGATGTGAGTTATTACTTTTTCAACTAAAATAAGTGTGTGTAAGTCATTTCTGTGCCTGAAATTGGTCAAAATTGAAGATTTTGAGTAAGCAAAACTCTGTAAAAATGGCAATTTTGGTCACTGTGAGGGTTTAAAAAGTGGTTATTCAACATGAGGCCCGATCCAAATGACATTTTGAATCAGTTTTGGAAGAGTCCAAAAAATCCATTTTCTGATGAAAAACGATGACCCCGGACCAGTCGAACGTTGAAAAAATGGTCAATATTGATGAAATTTTAACATTTAATCTTTTGACTTTAAATGACGGTTGGATGTGAGTTATTACTTTTTCAACTAAAATAAGTGTGTTTAAACTCATTTCTGTGCCTGAAATTGGTCAAAATTGAAGATTTTGAGTAAGCAAAACTCTGTAAAAATGGCAATTTTGGTCACTGTGAGGGTTTAAAAAGTGGTTATTCAACATGAGGCCCGATCCAAATGACATTTTGAATCATTTTTGGTAGAGTCCCAAAAATCCATTTTCTGATGAAAAACGATGACCCCGGACCAGTCGAACGTTGAAAAAATGGTCAATATTGATGACATTTTAACATTTAATCTTTTGACTTTAAATGACGGTTGGATGTGAGTTATTACTTTTTCAACTGAAATAAGTGTGTTTAAAGTCATTTCTGTGCCTGAAATTGGTCAAAATTGAAGATTTTGAGTAAGCAAAACTCTGTAAAAATGACAATTTTGGTCACTGTGAGGGTTTAAAAAGTGGTTATTCAACATGAGGCCCGATCCAAATGACATTTTGAATCATTTTTGGAAGAGTCCAAAAAATCCATTTTCTGATGAAAAACGATGACCCCGGACCAGTCGAACATTGAAAAAATGGTCAATATTGATGAAATTTTAACATTTAATCTTTTGACTTTAAATGACGGTTGGATGTGAGTTATTACTTTTTCAACTAAAATAAGTGTGTTTAAAGTCATTTCTGTGCCTGAAATTGGTCAAAATTGAAGATTTTGAGTAAGCAAAACTCTGTAAAAATGGCAATTTTGGTCACTGTGAGGGTTTAAAAAGTGGTTATTCAACATGAGGCCCGATCCAAATGACATTTTGAATCATTTTTGGTAAAGTCCAAAAAATCAATTTTCTGATGAAAAACGATGACCCCGGACCAGTCGAACGTTGAAAAAATAGTCAATATTGATGAAATTTTAACATTTAATCTTTTGACTTTAAATGATGGTTGGATGTGAGTTATTACTTTTTCAACTAAAATAAGTGTGTTTAAAGTCATTTCTGTGCCTGAAATTGGTCAAAATTGAAGATTTTGAGTAAGCAAAACTCTGTAAAAATGGCAATTTTGGTCACTGTGAGGGTTTAAAAAGTGGTTATTCAACATGAGGCCCGATCCAAATGACATTTTGAATCACTTTTGGTAGAGTCCAAAAAAATCAATTTTCTGATGAAAAACGATGACCCCGGACCAGTCGAACGTTGAAAAAATGGTCAATATTGATGAAATTTTAACATTTAATCTTTTGACTTTAAATGATGGTTGGATGTGAGTTATTACTTTTTCAACTAAAATAAGTGTGTTTAAAGTCATTTCTGTGCCTGAAATTGGTCAAAATTGAAGATTTTGAGTAAGCAAAACTCTGTAAAAATGGCAATTTTGGTCACTGTGAGGGTTTAAAAAGTGGTTATTCAACATGAGGCCCGATCCAAATGACATTTTGAATCAGTTTTGGAAGAGTCCGAAAAATACATTTTCTGATGAAAAACGATGACCCCGGACCAGTCGAACGTTGAAAAAATGGTCAATATTGATGAAATTTTAACATTTAATCTTTTGACTTTAAATGACGGTTGGATGTGAGTTATTACTTTTTCAACTAAAATAAGTGTGTTTAAAGTCATTTCTGTGCCTGAAATTGGTCAAAATTGAAGATTTTGAGTAAGCAAAACTCTGTAAAAATGGCAATTTTGGTCACTGTGAGGGTTTAAAAAGTGGTTATTCAACATGAGGCCCGATCCAAATGACATTTTGAATCATTTTTGGTAGAGTGCAAAAAAACAATTTTCTGATGAAAAACAATGACCCCGGACCAGTCGAACATTGAAAAAATGGTCAATATTGATGAAATTTTAACATTTAATCTTTTGACTTTAAATGACGGTTGGATGTGATTTATTACTTTTTCAACTAAAATAAGTGTGTTTAAAGTCATTTCTGTGCCTGAAATTGGTCAAAATTGAAGATTTTGAGTAAGCAAAACTCTGTAAAAATGGCAATTTTGGTCACTGTGAGGGTTTAAAAAGTGGTTATTCAACATGAGGCCCGATCCAAATGACATTTTGAATCATTTTTGGTAGAGTCCAAAAAATCAAATTTCTGATGAAAAACGATGACCCCGGACCAGTCGAACGTTAAAAAAATGGTCAATATTGATGAAATTTTAACATTTAATCTTTTGACTTTAAATGACGGTTGGATGTGAGTTATTACTTTTTCAACTAAAATAAGTGTGTTTAAAGTCATTTCTGTGCCTGAAATTGGTCAAAATTGAACATTTTGAGTAAGCAAAACTCTGTAAAAATGGCAATTTTGGTCACTGTGAGGGTTTAAAAAGTGGTTATTCAACATGAGGCCCGATCCAAATGACATTTTGAATCATTTTTGGTAGAGTCCAAAAAATCAATTTTCTGATGAAAAACGATGACCCTGGACCAGTCGAACATTGAAAAAATGGTCAATATTGATGAAATTTTAACATTTAATCTTTTGACTTTAAATGACGGTTGGATGTGAGTTTTTACTTTTTCAACTAAAATAAGTGTGTTTAAAGTCATTTCTGTGCCTGAAATTGGTCAAAATTGAAGATTTTGAGTAAGCAAAACTCTGTAAAAATGGCAATTTTGGTCACTGTGAGGGTTTAAAAAGTGGTTATTCGACATGAGGCCCGATCCAAATGACATTTTGAATCAGTTTTGGAAGAGTCCAAAAAATCAATTTTCTGATAAAAAACGATGACCCCGGACCAGTCGAACGTTGAAAAAATGGTCAATATTGATGAAATTTTAACATTTAATCTTTTGACTTTAAATGACGGTTGGATGTGAGTTATTATTTTTTCAACTAAAATAAGTGTGTTTAAAGTCATTTCTGTGCCTGAAATTGGTCAAAATTGAAGATTTTGAGTAAGCAAAACTCTGTAAAAATGGCAATTTTGGTCACTGTGAGGGTTTAAAAAGTGGTTATTCAACATGAGGCCCGATCCAAATGACATTTTGATTCATTTTTGGAAGAGTCCAAAAAATATATTTTTTTCTGATGAAAAACGATGACCCCGGACCAGTCGAACATTGAAAAAATGGTCAATATTGATGAAATTTTAACATTTAATCTTTTGACTTTAAATGACGGTTGGATGTGAGTTATTACTTTTTCAACTAAAATAAGTGTGTTTAAAGTCATTTCTGTGCCTGAAATTGGTCAAAATTGAAGATTTTGAGTAAGCAAAACTCTGTAAAAATGGCAATTTTGGTCACTGTGAGGGTTTAAAAAGTGGTTATTCAACATGAGGCCCGATCCAAATGACATTTTGAATCATTTTTGGTAGAGTGCAAAAAAACAATTTTCTGATGAAAAACAATGACCCCGGACCAGTCGAACATTGAAAAAATGGTCAATATTGATGAAATTTTAACATTTAATCTTTTGACTTTAAATGACGGTTGGATGTGATTTATTACTTTTTCAACTAAAATAAGTGTGTTTAAAGTCATTTCTGTGCCTGAAATTGGTCAAAATTGAAGATTTTGAGTAAGCAAAACTCTGTAAAAATGGCAATTTTGGTCACTGTGAGGGTTTAAAAAGTGGTTATTCAACATGAGGCCCGCTCCAAATGACATTTTGAATCATTTTTGGTAGAGTCCAAAAAATCAATTTTCTGATGAAAAACGTGACCCCGGACCAGTCGAACGTTGAAAAAATGGTCAATATTGATGAAATTTTAACATTTAATCTTTTGACTTTAAATGACGGTTGGATGTGAGTTATTACTTTTTCAACTAAAATAAGTGTGTTTAAAGTCATTTCTGTGCCTGAAATTGGTCAAAATTGAACATTTTGAGTAAGCAAAACTCTGTAAAAATGGCAATTTTGGTCACTGTGAGGGTTTAAAAAGTGGTTATTCAACATGAGGCCCGATCCAAATGACATTTTGAATCATTTTTGGTAGAGTCCAAAAAATCAATTTTCTGATGAAAAACGATGACCCCGGACCAGTCGAACATTGAAAAAATGGTCAATATTGATGAAATTTTAACATTTAATCTTTTGACTTTAAATGACGGTTGGATGTGAGTTATTACTTTTTCAACTAAAATAAGTGTGTTTAAAGTCATTTCTGTGCCTGAAATTGGTCAAAATTGAAGATTTTGAGTAAGCAAAACTCTGTAAAAATGGCAATTTTGGTCACTGTGAGGGTTTAAAAAGTGGTTATTCAACATGAGGCCCGATCCAAATGACATTTTGAATCATTTTTGGTAGAGTGCAAAAAAACAATTTTCTGATGAAAAACAATGACCCCGGACCAGTCGAACATTGAAAAAATGGTCAATATTGATGAAATTTTAACATTTAATCTTTTGACTTTAAATGACGGTTGGATGTGATTTATTACTTTTTCAACTAAAATAAGTGTGTTTAAAGTCATTTCTGTGCCTGAAATTAGTCAAAATTGAAGATTTTGAGTAAGCAAAACTCTGTAAAAATGGCAATTTTGGTCACTGTGAGGGTTTAAAAAGTGGTTATTCAACATGAGGCCCGATCCAAATGACATTTTGAATCATTTTTGGTAGAGTCCAAAAAATCAATTTTCTGATGAAAAACGTGACCCCGGACCAGTCGAACGTTGAAAAAATGGTCAATATTGATGAAATTTTAACATTTAATCTTTTGACTTTAAATGACGGTTGGATGTGAGTTATTACTTTTTCAACTAAAATAAGTGTGTTTAAAGTCATTTCTGTGCCTGAAATTGGTCAAAATTGAACATTTTGAGTAAGCAAAACTCTGTAAAAATGGCAATTTTGGTCACTGTGAGGGTTTAAAAAGTGGTTATTCAACATGAGGCCCGATCCAAATGACATTTTGAATCATTTTTGGTAGAGTCCAAAAAATCAATTTTCTGATGAAAAACGATGACCCCGGACCAGTCGAACATTGAAAAAATGGTCAATATTGATGAAATTTTAACATTTAATCTTTTGACTTTAAATGACGGTTGGATGTGAGTTATTACTTTTTCAACTAAAATAAGTGTGTTTAAAGTCATTTCTGTGCCTGAAATTGGTCAAAATTGAAGATTTTGAGTAAGCAAAACTCTGTAAAAATGGCAATTTTGGTCACTGTGAGGGTTTAAAAAGTGGTTATTCGACATGAGGCCCGATCCAAATGACATTTTGAATCAGTTTTGGAAGAGTCCAAAAAATCAATTTTCTGATAAAAAACGATGACCCCGGACCAGTCGAACGTTGAAAAAATGGTCAATATTGATGAAATTTTAACATTTAATCTTTTGACTTTAAATGACGGTTGGATGTGAGTTATTACTTTTTCAACTAAAATAAGTGTGTTTAAAGTCATTTCTGTGCCTGAAATTGGTCAAAATTGAAGATTTTGAGTAAGCAAAACTCTGTAAAAATGGCAATTTTGGTCACTGTGAGGGTTTAAAAAGTGGTTATTCAACATGAGGCCCGATCCAAATGACATTTTGAATCATTTTTGGTAGAGTCCAAAAAATCAATTTTCTGATGAAAAACGATGACCCCGGACCGGTCGAACGTTGAAAAAATGGTCAATATTGATGAAATTTTAACATTTAATCTTTTGACTTTAAATGATGGTTGTATGTGAGTTATTACTTTTTCAACTAAAATAAGTGTGTTTAAAGTCATTTCTGTGCCTGAAATTGGTCAAAATTGAAGATTTTGAGTAAGCAAAACTCTGTAAAAATGGCAATTTTGGTCACTGTGAGGGTTTAAAAAGTGGTTATTCAACATGCGGCCCGATCCAAATGACATTTTGAATCATTTTTGGTAGAGTCCAAAAAATCCATTTTCTGATGAAAAACGATGACCCCGGACCAGTCGAACGTTGAAAAAATGGTCAATATTGATGAAATTTTAACATTTCATCTTTTGACTTTAAATGACGGTTGGATGTGAGTTATTACTTTTTCAACTAAAATAAGTGTGTTTAAAGTCATTTCTGTGCCTGAAATTGGTCAAAATTGAAGATTTTGAATAAGCAAAACTCTGTAAAAATGGCAATTTTGGTCACTGTGAGGGTTTAAAAAGTGGTTATTCAACATGAGGCCCGATCCAAATGACATTTTGAATCATTTTTGGTAGAGTCCAAAAAATCCATTTTCTGATGAAAAACGATGACCCCGGACCAGTCGAACGTTGAAAAAATGGTCAATATTGATGACATTTTAACATTTAATCTTTTGACTTTAAATGACGATTGGATGTGAGTTATTACTTTTTCAACTAAAATAAGTGTGTTTAAAGTCATTTCTGTCCCTGAAATTGGTCAAAATTGAAGATTTTGAGTAAGCAAAACTCTGTAAAAATGGCAATTTTGGTCACTGTGAGGGTTTAAAAAGTGGTTATTCAACATGAGGCCCGATCCAAATGACATTTTGAATCATTTTTGGTAGAGTCCAAAAAATCCATTTTCTGATGAAAAACGATGACCCCGGACCAGTCGAACGTTGAAAAAATGGTCAATATTGATGAAATTTTAACATTTAATCTTTTGACTTTAAATGACGGTTGGATGTGAGTTATTACTTTTTCAACTAAAATAAGTGTGTGTAAGTCATTTCTGTGCCTGAAATTGGTCAAAATTGAAGATTTTGAGTAAGCAAAACTCTGTAAAAATGGCAATTTTGGTCACTGTGAGGGTTTAAAAAGTGGTTATTCAACATGAGGCCCGATCCAAATGACATTTTGAATCAGTTTTGGAAGAGTCCAAAAAATCCATTTTCTGATGAAAAACGATGACCCCGGACCAGTCGAACGTTGAAAAAATGGTCAATATTGATGAAATTTTAACATTTAATCTTTTGACTTTAAATGACGGTTGGATGTGAGTTATTACTTTTTCAACTAAAATAAGTGTGTTTAAAGTCATTTCTGTGCCTGAAATTGGTCAAAATTGAAGATTTTGAGTAAGCAAAACTCTGTAAAAATGGCAATTTTGGTCACTGTGAGGGTTTAAAAAGTGGTTATTCAACATGAGGCCCGATCCAAATGACATTTTGAATCATTTTTGGTAGAGTCCCAAAAATCCATTTTCTGATGAAAAACGATGACCCCGGACCAGTCGAACGTTGAAAAAATGGTCAATATTGATGACATTTTAACATTTAATCTTTTGACTTTAAATGACGGTTGGATGTGAGTTATTACTTTTTCAACTGAAATAAGTGTGTTTAAAGTCATTTCTGTGCCTGAAATTGGTCAAAATTGAAGATTTTGAGTAAGCAAAACTCTGTAAAAATGACAATTTTGGTCACTGTGAGGGTTTAAAAAGTGGTTATTCAACATGAGGCCCGATCCAAATGACATTTTGAATCATTTTTGGAAGAGTCCAAAAAATCCATTTTCTGATGAAAAACGATGACCCCGGACCAGTCGAACATTGAAAAAATGGTCAATATTGATGAAATTTTAACATTTAATCTTTTGACTTTAAATGACGGTTGGATGTGAGTTATTACTTTTTCAACTAAAATAAGTGTGTTTAAAGTCATTTCTGTGCCTGAAATTGGTCAAAATTGAAGATTTTGAGTAAGTAAAACTCTGTAAAAATGACAATTTTGGTCACTGTGAGGGTTTAAAAAGTGGTTATTCAACATGAGGCCCGATCCAAATGACATTTTGGATCATTTTTGGAAGAGTCCAAAAAATCCATTTTCTGATGAAAAACGATGACCCCGGACCAGTCGAACATTGAAAAAATTATCAATATTGATGAAATTTTAACATTTAATCTTTTGACTTTAAATGACGATTGGATGTGAGTTATTACTTTTTCAACTAAAATAAGTGTGTTTAAAGTCATTTCTGTGCCTGAAATTGGTCAAAATTGAAGATTTTGAGTAAGCAAAACTCTGTAAAAATGGCAATTTTGGTCACTGTGAGGGTTTAAAAAGTGGTTATTCAACATGAGGCCCGATCCAAATGACATTTTGAATCATTTTTGGTAGAGTCCAAAAAATCAATTTTCTGATGAAAAACGATGACCCCGGACCAGTCGAACGTTGAAAAAATGCTCAATATTGATGAAATTTTAACATTTAATCTTTTGACTTTAAATGATGGTTGGATGTGAGTTATTACTTTTTCAACTAAAATAAGTGTGTTTAAAGTCATTTCTGTGCCTGAAATTGGTCAAAATTGAAGATTTTGAGTAAGCAAAACTCTGTAAAAATGGCAATTTTGGTCACTGTGAGGGTTTAAAAAGTGGTTATTCAACATGAGGCCCGATCCAAATGACATTTTGAATCATTTTTGGTAGAGTGCAAAAAAACAATTTTCTGATGAAAAACAATGACCCCGGACCAGTCGAACATTGAAAAAATGGTCAATATTGATGAAATTTTAACATTTAATCTTTTGACTTTAAATGACGGTTGGATGTGATTTATTACTTTTTCAACTAAAATAAGTGTGTTTAAAGTCATTTCTGTGCCTGAAATTGGTCAAAATTGAAGATTTTGAGTAAGCAAAACTCTGTAAAAATGGCAATTTTGGTCACTGTGAGGGTTTAAAAAGTGGTTATTCAACATGAGGCCCGATCCAAATGACATTTTGAATCATTTTTGGTAGAGTCCAAAAAATCAATTTTCTGATGAAAAACGATGACCCCGGACCAGTCGAACGTTGAAAAAATGGTCAATATTGATGAAATTTTAACATTTAATCTTTTGACTTTAAATGACGGTTGGATGTGAGTTATTACTTTTTCAACTAAAATAAGTGTGTTTAAAGTCATTTCTGTGCCTGAAATTGGTCAAAATTGAACATTTTGAGTAAGCAAAACTCTGTAAAAATGGCAATTTTGGTCACTGTGAGGGTTTAAAAAGTGGTTATTCAACATGAGGCCCGATCCAAATGACATTTTGAATCATTTTTGGTAGAGTCCAAAAAATCAATTTTCTGATGAAAAACGATGACCCCGGACCAGTCGAACATTGAAAAAATGGTCAATATTGATGAAATTTTAACATTTAATCTTTTGACTTTAAATGACGGTTGGATGTGAGTTATTACTTTTTCAACTAAAATAAGTGTGTTTAAAGTCATTTCTGTGCCTGAAATTGGTCAAAATTGAAGATTTTGAGTAAGCAAAACTCTGTAAAAATGGCAATTTTGGTCACTGTGAGGGTTTAAAAAGTGGTTATTCGACATGAGGCCCGATCCAAATGACATTTTGAATCAGTTTTGGAAGAGTCCAAAAAATCAATTTTCTGATAAAAAACGATGACCCCGGACCAGTCGAACGTTGAAAAAATGGTCAATATTGATGAAATTTTAACATTTAATCTTTTGACTTTAAATGACGGTTGGATGTGAGTTATTACTTTTTCAACTAAAATAAGTGTGTTTAAAGTCATTTCTGTGCCTGAAATTGGTCAAAATTGAAGATTTTGAGTAAGCAAAACTCTGTAAAAATGGCAATTTTGGTCACTGTGAGGGTTTAAAAAGTGGTTATTCAACATGAGGCCCGATCCAAATGACATTTTGAATCATTTTTGGTAGAGTCCAAAAAAATCCATTTTCTGATGAAAAACGATGACCCCGGACCAGTCGAACGTTGAAAAAATGGTCAATATTGATGAAATTTTAACATTTAATCTTTTGACTTTAAATGACGGTTGGATGTGTGTTATTACTTTTTCAACTAAAATAAGTGTGTTTAAAGTCATTTCTGTGCCTGAAATTGGTCAAAATTGAAGATTTTGAGTAAGCAAAACTCTGTAAAAATGGCAATTTTGGTCACTGTGAGGGTTTAAAAAGTGGTTATTCAACATGAGGCCCGATCCAAATGACATTTTGAATCATTTTTGGTAGAGTCCAAAAAATCAATTTTCTGATGAAAAACGATGACCCCGGACCGGTCGAACGTTGAAAAAATGGTCAATATTGATGAAATTTTAACATTTAATCTTTTGACTTTAAATGATGGTTGTATGTGAGTTATTACTTTTTCAACTAAAATAAGTGTGTTTAAAGTCATTTCTGTGCCTGAAATTGGTCAAAATTGAAGATTTTGAGTAAGCAAAACTCTGTAAAAATGGCAATTTTGGTCACTGTGAGGGTTTAAAAAGTGGTTATTCAACATGCGGCCCGATCCAAATGACATTTTGAATCATTTTTGGTAGAGTCCAAAAAATCCATTTTCTGATGAAAAACGATGACCCCGGACCAGTCGAACGTTGAAAAAATGGTCAATATTGATCAAATTTTAACATTTAATCTTTTGACTTTAAATGACGGTTGGATGTGAGTTATTACTTTTTCAACTAAAATAAGTGTGTTTAAAGTCATTTCTGTGCCTGAAATTGGTCAAAATTGAAGATTTTGAGTAAGCAAAACTCTGTAAAAACGGCAATTTTGGTCACTGTGAGGGTTTAAAAAGTGGTTATTCAACATGAGGCCCGATCCAAATGACATTTTGAATCATTTTTGGTAGAGTCCAAAAAATCCATTTTCTGATGAAAAACGATGACCCCGGACCAGTCGAACGTTGAAAAAATGGTCAATATTGATGACATTTTAACATTTAATCTTTTGACTTTAAATGACGATTGGATGTGAGTTATTACTTTTTCAACTAAAATAAGTGTGTTTAAAGTCATTTCTGTCCCTGAAATTGGTCAAAATTGAAGATTTTGAGTAAGCAAAACTCTGTAAAAATGGCAATTTTGGGCACTGTGAGGGTTTAAAAAGTGGTTATTCAACATGAGGCCCGATCCAAATGACATTTTGAATCATTTTTGGTAGAGTCCAAAAAATCCATTTTCTGATGAAAAACGATGACCCCGGACCAGTCGAACGTTGAAAAAATGGTCAATATTGATGAAATTTTAACATTTAATCTTTTGACTTTAAATGACGGTTGGATGTGAGTTATTACTTTTTCAACTAAAATAAGTGTGTGTAAGTCATTTCTGTGCCTGAAATTGGTCAAAATTGAAGATTTTGAGTAAGCAAAACTCTGTAAAAATGGCAATTTTGGTCACTGTGAGGGTTTAAAAAGTGGTTATTCAACATGAGGCCCGATCCAAATGACATTTTGAATCAGTTTTGGAAGAGTCCAAAAAATCCATTTTCTGATGAAAAACGATGACCCCGGACCAGTCGAACGTTGAAAAAATGGTCAATATTGATGAAATTTTAACATTTAATCTTTTGACTTTAAATGACGGTTGGATGTGAGTTATTACTTTTTCAACTAAAATAAGTGTGTTTAAACTCATTTCTGTGCCTGAAATTGGTCAAAATTGAAGATTTTGAGTAAGCAAAACTCTGTAAAAATGGCAATTTTGGTCACTGTGAGGGTTTAAAAAGTGGTTATTCAACATGAGGCCCGATCCAAATGACATTTTGAATCATTTTTGGTAGAGTCCCAAAAATCCATTTTCTGATGAAAAACGATGACCCCGGACCAGTCGAACGTTGAAAAAATGGTCAATATTGATGACATTTTAACATTTAATCTTTTGACTTTAAATGACGGTTGGATGTGAGTTATTACTTTTTCAACTGAAATAAGTGTGTTTAAAGTCATTTCTGTGCCTGAAATTGGTCAAAATTGAAGATTTTGAGTAAGCAAAACTCTGTAAAAATGACAATTTTGGTCACTGTGAGGGTTTAAAAAGTGGTTATTCAACATGAGGCCCGATCCAAATGACATTTTGAATCATTTTTGGAAGAGTCCAAAAAATCCATTTTCTGATGAAAAACGATGACCCCGGACCAGTCGAACATTGAAAAAATGGTCAATATTGATGAAATTTTAACATTTAATCTTTTGACTTTAAATGACGGTTGGATGTGAGTTATTACTTTTTCAACTAAAATAAGTGTGTTTAAAGTCATTTCTGTGCCTGAAATTGGTCAAAATTGAAGATTTTGAGTAAGTAAAACTCTGTAAAAATGACAATTTTGGTCACTGTGAGGGTTTAAAAAGTGGTTATTCAACATGAGGCCCGATCCAAATGACATTTTGGATCATTTTTGGAAGAGTCCAAAAAATCCATTTTCTGATGAAAAACGATGACCCCGGACCAGTCGAACATTGAAAAAATTATCAATATTGATGAAATTTTAACATTTAATCTTTTGACTTTAAATGACGATTGGATGTGAGTTATTACTTTTTCAACTAAAATAAGTGTGTTTAAAGTCATTTCTGTGCCTGAAATTGGTCAAAATTGAAGATTTTGAGTAAGCAAAACTCTGTAAAAATGGCAATTTTGGTCACTGTGAGGGTTTAAAAAGTGGTTATTCAACATGAGGCCCGATCCAAATGACATTTTGAATCATTTTTGGTAGAGTCCAAAAAATCAATTTTCTGATGAAAAACGATGACCCCGGACCAGTCGAACGTTGAAAAAATGCTCAATATTGATGAAATTTTAACATTTAATCTTTTGACTTTAAATGATGGTTGGATGTGAGTTATTACTTTTTCAACTAAAATAAGTGTGTTTAAAGTCATTTCTGTGCCTGAAATTGGTGAAAATTGAAGATTTTGAGTAAGCAAAACTCTGTAAAAATGGCAATTTTGGTCACTGTGAGGGTTTAAAAAGTGGTTATTCAACATGAGGCCCGATCCAAATGACATTTTGAATTATTTTTGGTAGAGTCCAAAAAATCCATTTTCTGATGAAAAACGATGACCCCGGACCAGTCGAACATTGAAAAAATGGTCAATATTGATGAAATTTTAACATTTAATCTTTTGACTTTAAATGATGGTTGGATGTGAGTTATTACTTTTTCAACTAAAATAAGTGTGTTTAAAGTCATTTCTGTGCCTGAAATTGGTGAAAATTGAAGATTTTGAGTAAGCAAAACTCTGTAAAAATGGCAATTTTGGTCACTGTGAGGGTTTAAAAAGTGGTTATTCAACATGAGGCCCGATCCAAATGACATTTTGAATCATTTTTGGTAGAGTCCAAAAAATCCATTTTCTGATGAAAAACGATGACCCCGGACCAGTCGAACGTTGAAAAAATGGTCAATATTGATGAAATTTTAACATTTAATCTTTTGACTTTAAATGACGGTTGGATGTGAGTTATTACTTTTTCAACTAAAATAAGTGTGTTTAAAGTCATTTCTGTGCCTGAAAGTGGTCAAAATTGAAGATTTTGAGTAAGCAAAACTCTGTAAAAATGGCAATTTTGGTCACTGTGAGGGTTTAAAAAGTGGTTATTCAACATGAGGCCCGATCCAAATGACATTTTGAATCAGTTTTGGAAGAGTCCAAAAAATCCATTTTCTGATGAAAAACGATGACCCCGGACCAGTCGAACGTTGAAAAAATGGTCAATATTGATGAAATTTTAACATTTAATCTTTTGACTTTAAATGACGGTTGGATGTGAGTTATTACTTTTTCAACTAAAATAAGTGTGTTTAAAGTCATTTCTGTGCCTGAAATTGGTCAAAATTGAACATTTTGAGTAAGCAAAACTCTGTAAAAATGGCAATTTTGGTCACTGTGAGGGTTTAAAAAGTGGTTATTCAACATGAGGCCCGATCCAAATGACATTTTGAATCATTTTTGGTAGAGTCCAAAAAATCAATTTTCTGATGAAAAACGATGACCCCGGACCAGTCGAACGTTGAAAAAATGGTCAATATTGATGAAATTTTAACATTTAATCTTTTGACTTTAAATGACGGTTGGATGTGAGTTATTACTTTTTCAACTAAAATAAGTGTGTTTAAAGTCATTTCTGTGCCTGAAATTGGTCAAAATTGAAGATTTTGAGTAAGCAAAACTCTGTAAAAATGGCAATTTTGGTCACTGTGAGGGTTTAAAAAGTGGTTATTCGACATGAGGCCCGATCCAAATGACATTTTGAATCAGTTTTGGAAGAGTCCAAAAAATCAATTTTCTGATAAAAAACGATGACCCCGGACCAGTCGAACATTGAAAAAATGGTCAATATTGATGAAATTTTAACATTTAATCTTTTGACTTTAAATGACGGTTGGATGTGAGTTATTACTTTTTCAACTAAAATAAGTGTGTTTAAAGTCATTTCTGTGCCTGAAATTGGTCAAAATTGAAGATTTTGAGTAAGCAAAACTCTGTAAAAATGGCAATTTTGGTCACTGTGAGGGTTTAAAAAGTGGTTATTCAACATGAGGCCCGATCCAAATGACATTTTGAATCATTTTTGGTAGAGTCCAAAAAAATCCATTTTCTGATGAAAAACGATGACCCCGGACCAGTCGAACGTTGAAAAAATGGTCAATATTGATGAAATTTTAACATTTAATCTTTTGACTTTAAATGACGGTTGGATGTGAGTTATTACTTTTTCAACTAAAATAAGTGTGTTTAAAGTCATTTCTGTGCCTGAAATTGGTCAAAATTGAAGATTTTGAGTAAGCAAAACTCTGTAAAAATGGCAATTTTGGTCACAGTGAGGGTTTAAAAAGTGGTTATTCAACATGAGGCCCGATCCAAATGACATTTTGAATCATTTTTGGTAGAGTCCAAAAAATCAATTTTCTGATGAAAAACGATGACCCCGGACCAGTCGAACGTTGAAAAAATGGTCAATATTGATGAAATTTTAACATTTAATCTTTTGACTTTAAATGATGGTTGGATGTGAGTTATTACTTTTTCAACTAAAATAAGTGTGTTTAAAGTCATTTCTGTGCCTGAAATTGGTCAAAATTGAAGATTTTGAGTAAGCAAAACTCTGTAAAAATGGCAATTTTGGTCACTGTGAGGGTTTAAAAAGTGGTTATTCAACATGAGGCCCGATCCAAATGACATTTTGAATCATTTTTGGTAGAGTCCAAAAAATCCATTTTCTGATGAAAAACGATGACCCCGGACCAGTCGAACGTTGAAAAAATGGTCAATATTGATGAAATTTTAACATTTAATCTTTTGACTTTAAATGACGGTTGGATGTGAGTTATTACTTTTTCAACTAAAATAAGTGTGTATAAGTCATTTCTGTGCCTGAAATTGGTCAAAATTGAAGATTTTGAGTAAGCAAAACTCTGTAAAAATGGCAATTTTGGTCACTGTGAGGGTTTAAAAAGTGGTTATTCAACATGAGGCCCGATCCAAATGACATTTTGAATCAGTTTTGGAAGAGTCCAAAAAATCCATTTTCTGATGAAAAACGATGACCCCGGACCAGTCGAACGTTGAAAAAATGGTCAATATTGATGAAATTTTAACATTTAATCTTTTGACTTTAAATGACGGTTGGATGTGAGTTATTACTTTTTCAACTAAAATAAGTGTGTTTAAAGTCATTTCTGTGCCTGAAATTGGTCAAAATTGAAGATTTTGAGTAAGCAAAACTCTGTAAAAATGGCAATTTTGGTCACTGTGAGGGTTTAAAAAGTGGTTATTCAACATGAGGCCCGATCCAAATGACATTTTGAATCATTTTTGGTAGAGTCCAAAAAATCCATTTTCTGATGAAAAACGATGACCCCGGACCAGTCGAACGTTGAAAAAATGGTCAATATTGATGACATTTTAACATTTAATCTTTTGACTTTAAATGACGGTTGGATGTGAGTTATTACTTTTTCAACTGAAATAAGTGTGTTTAAAGTCATTTCTGTGCCTGAAATTGGTCAAAATTGAAGATTTTGAGTAAGCAAAACTCTGTAAAAATGACAATTTTGGTCACTGTGAGGGTTTAAAAAGTGGGTATTCAACATGAGGCCCGATCCAAATGACATTTTGAATCATTTTTGGAAGAGTCCAAAAAATCCATTTTCTGATGAAAAACGATGACCCCGGACCAGTCGAACATTGAAAAAATGGTCAATATTGATGAAATTTTAACATTTAATCTTTTGACTTTAAATGACGGTTGGATGTGAGTTATTACTTTTTCAACTAAAATAAGTGTGTTTAAAGTCATTTCTGTGCCTGAAATTGGTCAAAATTGAAGATTTTGAGTAAGCAAAACTCTGTAAAAATGACAATTTTGGTCACTGTGAGGGTTTAAAAAGTGGTTATTCAACATGAGGCCCGATCCAAATGACATTTTGGATCATTTTTGGAAGAGTCCAAAAAATCCATTTTCTGATGAAAAACGATGACCCCGGACCAGTCGAACATTGAAAAAATGATCAATATTGATGAAATTTTAACATTTAATCTTTTGACTTTAAATGACGATTGGATGTGAGTTATTACTTTTTCAACTAAAATAAGTGTGTTTAAAGTCATTTCTGTGCCTGAAATTGGTCAAAATTGAAGATTTTGAGTAAGCAAAACTCTGTAAAAATGGCAATTTTGGTCACTGTGAGGGTTTAAAAAGTGGTTATTCAACATGAGGCCCGATTCAAATGACATTTTGAATCATTTTTGGTAGAGTCCAAAAAATCAATTTTCTGATGAAAAACGATGACCCCGGACCAGTCGAACGTTGAAAAAATGCTCAATATTGATGAAATTTTAACATTTAATCTTTTGACTTTAAATGATGGTTGGATGTGAGTTATTACTTTTTCAACTAAAATAAGTGTGTTTAAAGTCATTTCTGTGCCTGAAATTGGTGAAAATTGAAGATTTTGAGTAAGCAAAACTCTGTAAAAATGGCAATTTTGGTCACTGTGAGGGTTTAAAAAGTGGTTATTCAACATGAGGCCCGATCCAAATGACATTTTGAATCATTTTTGGTAGAGTCCAAAAAATCCATTTTCTGATGAAAAACGATGACCCCGGACCAGTCGAACATTGAAAAAATGGTCAATATTGATGAAATTTTAACATTTAATCTTTTGACTTTAAATGATGGTTGGATGTGAGTTATTACTTTTTCAACTAAAATAAGTGTGTTTAAAGTCATTTCTGTGCCTGAAATTGGTGAAAATTGAAGATTTTGAGTAAGCAAAACTCTGTAAAAATGGCAATTTTGGTCACTGTGAGGGTTTAAAAAGTGGTTATTCAACATGAGGCCCGATCCAAATGACATTTTGAATCATTTTTGGTAGAGTCCAAAAAATCCATTTTCTGATGAAAAACGATGACCCCGGACCAGTCGAACGTTGAAAAAATGGTCAATATTGATGAAATTTTAACATTTAATCTTTTGACTTTAAATGACGGTTGGATGTGAGTTATTACTTTTTCAACTAAAATAAGTGTGTTTAGTCATTTCTGTGCCTGAAATTGGTCAAAATTGAAGATTTTGAGTAAGCAAAACTCTGTAAAAATGGCAATTTTGGTCACTGTGAGGGTTTAAAAAGTGGTTATTCAACATGAGGCCCGATCCAAATGACATTTTGAATCATTTTTGGTAGAGTCCAAAAAATCAATTTTCTGATGAAAAACGATGACCCCGGACCAGTCGAACGTTGAAAAAATGGTCAATATTGATGAAATTTTAACATTTAATCTTTTGACTTTAAATGACAGTTGGATGTGAGTTATTACTTTTTCAACTAAAATAAGTGTGTTTAAAGTCATTTCTGTGCCTGAAATGGGTAAAAATTGAAGATTTTGAGTAAGCAAAACTCTGTAAAAATGGCAATTTTGGTCACTGTGAGGGTTTAAAAAGTGGTTATTCAACATGAGGCCCGATCCAAATGACATTTTGAATCAGTTTTGGAAGAGTCCAAAAAATCCATTTTCTGATGAAAAACGATGACCCCGGACCAGTCGAACGTTGAAAAAATGGTCAATATTGATGAAATTTTAGCATTTAATCTTTTGACTTTAAATGACAGTTGGATGTGAGTTATTACTTTTTCAACTAAAATAAGTGTGTTTAAAGTCATTTCTGTGCCTGAAATGGGTCAAAATTGAAGATTTTGAGTAAGCAAAACTCTGTAAAAATGGCAATTTTGGTCACTGTGAGGGTTTAAAAAGTGGTTATTCAACATGAGGCCCGATCCAAATGACATTTTGAATCAGTTTTGGAAGAGTCCAAAAAATCCATTTTCTGATGAAAAACGATGACCCCGGACCAGTCGAACGTTGAAAAAATGGTCAATATTGATGAAATTTTAACATTTAATCTTTTGACTTTAAATGACGGTTGGATGTGAGTTATTACTTTTTCAACTAAAATAAGTGTGTTTAAAGTCATTTCTGTGCCTGAAATTGGTCAAAATTGAAGATTTTGAGTAAGCAAAACTCTGTAAAAATGACAATTTTGGTCACTGTGAGGGTTTAAAAAGTGGTTATTCAACATGAGGCCTGATCCAAATGACATTTTGAATCATTTTTGGAAGAGTCCAAAAAATCCATTTTCTGATGAAAAACGATGACCCCGGACCAGTCGAACGTTGAAAAAATGATCAATATTGATGAAATTTTAACATTTAATCTTTTGACTTTAAATGACGGTTGGATGTGAGTTATTACTTTTTCAACTAAAATAAGTGTGTTTAAAGTCATTTCTGTGCCTGAAATTGGTCAAAATTGAAGATTTTGAGTAAGCAAAACTCTGTAAAAATGGCAATTTTGGTCACTGTGAGGGTTTAAAAAGTGGTTATTCAACATGAGGCCCGATCCAAATGACATTTTGAATCAGTTTTGGAAGAGTCCAAAAAATCAATTTTCTGATAAAAAACGATGTCCCCGGACCAGTCGAACGTTGAAAAAATGCTCAATATTGATGAAATTTTAACATTTAATCTTTTGACTTTAAATGATGGTTGGATGTGAGTTATTACTTTTTCAACTAAAATAAGTGTGTTTAAAGTCATTTCTGTGCCTGAAATTGGTGAAAATTGAAGATTTTGAGTAAGCAAAACTCTGTAAAAATGGCAATTTTGGTCACTGTGAGGGTTTAAAAAGTGGTTATTCAACATGAGGCCCGATCCAAATGACATTTTGAATTATTTTTGGTAGAGTCCAAAAAATCCATTTTCTGATGAAAAACGATGACCCCGGACCAGTCGAACATTGAAAAAATGGTCAATATTGATGAAATTTTAACATTTAATCTTTTGACTTTAAATGATGGTTGGATGTGAGTTATTACTTTTTCAACTAAAATAAGTGTGTTTAAAGTCATTTCTGTGCCTGAAATTGGTGAAAATTGAAGATTTTGAGTAAGCAAAACTCTGTAAAAATGGCAATTTTGGTCACTGTGAGGGTTTAAAAAGTGGTTATTCAACATGAGGCCCGATCCAAATGACATTTTGAATCATTTTTGGTAGAGTCCAAAAAATCCATTTTCTGATGAAAAACGATGACCCCGGACCAGTCGAACGTTGAAAAAATGGTCAATATTGATGAAATTTTAACATTTAATCTTTTGACTTTAAATGACGGTTGGATGTGAGTTATTACTTTTTCAACTAAAATAAGTGTGTTTAAAGTCATTTCTGTGCCTGAAAGTGGTCAAAATTGAAGATTTTGAGTAAGCAAAACTCTGTAAAAATGGCAATTTTGGTCACTGTGAGGGTTTAAAAAGTGGTTATTCAACATGAGGCCCGATCCAAATGACATTTTGAATCAGTTTTGGAAGAGTCCAAAAAATCCATTTTCTGATGAAAAACGATGACCCCGGACCAGTCGAACGTTGAAAAAATGGTCAATATTGATGAAATTTTAACATTTAATCTTTTGACTTTAAATGACGGTTGGATGTGAGTTATTACTTTTTCAACTAAAATAAGTGTGTTTAAAGTCATTTCTGTGCCTGAAATTGGTCAAAATTGAACATTTTGAGTAAGCAAAACTCTGTAAAAATGGCAATTTTGGTCACTGTGAGGGTTTAAAAAGTGGTTATTCAACATGAGGCCCGATCCAAATGACATTTTGAATCATTTTTGGTAGAGTCCAAAAAATCAATTTTCTGATGAAAAACGATGACCCCGGACCAGTCGAACGTTGAAAAAATGGTCAATATTGATGAAATTTTAACATTTAATCTTTTGACTTTAAATGACGGTTGGATGTGAGTTATTACTTTTTCAACTAAAATAAGTGTGTTTAAAGTCATTTCTGTGCCTGAAATTGGTCAAAATTGAAGATTTTGAGTAAGCAAAACTCTGTAAAAATGGCAATTTTGGTCACTGTGAGGGTTTAAAAAGTGGTTATTCGACATGAGGCCCGATCCAAATGACATTTTGAATCAGTTTTGGAAGAGTCCAAAAAATCAATTTTCTGATAAAAAACGATGACCCCGGACCAGTCGAACGTTGAAAAAATGGTCAATATTGATGAAATTTTAACATTTAATCTTTTGACTTTAAATGACGGTTGGATGTGAGTTATTACTTTTTCAACTAAAATAGGTGTGTTTAAAGTCATTTCTGTGCCTGAAATTGGTCAAAATTGAAGATTTTGAGTAAGCAAAACTCTGTAAAAATGGCAATTTTGGTCACTGTGAGGGTTTAAAAAGTGGTTATTCAACATGAGGCCCGATCCAAATGACATTTTGAATCATTTTTGGTAGAGTCCAAAAAAATCCATTTTCTGATGAAAAACGATGACCCCGGACCAGTCGAACGTTGAAAAAATGGTCAATATTGATGAAATTTTAACATTTAATCTTTTGACTTTAAATGACGGTTGGATGTGAGTTATTACTTTTTCAACTAAAATAAGTGTGTTTAAAGTCATTTCTGTGCCTGAAATTATTCAAAATTGAAGATTTTGAGTAAGCAAAACTCTGTAAAAATGGCAATTTTGGTCACAGTGAGGGTTTAAAAAGTGGTTATTCAACATGAGGCCCGATCCAAATGACATTTTGAATCATTTTTGGTAGAGTCCAAAAAATCAATTTTCTGATGAAAAACGATGACCCCGGACCAGTCGAACGTTGAAAAAATGGTCAATATTGATGAAATTTTAACATTTAATCTTTTGACTTTAAATGATGGTTGGATGTGAGTTATTACTTTTTCAACTAAAATAAGTGTGTTTAAAGTCATTTCTGTGCCTGAAATTGGTCAAAATTGAAGATTTTGAGTAAGCAAAACTCTGTAAAAATGGCAATTTTGGTCACTGTGAGGGTTTAAAAAGTGGTTATTCAACATGAGGCCCGATCCAAATGACATTTTGAATCATTTTTGGTAGAGTCCAAAAAATCCATTTTCTGATGAAAAACGATGACCCCGGACCAGTCGAACGTTGAAAAAATGGTCAATATTGATGAAATTTTAACATTTAATCTTTTGACTTTAAATGACGGTTGGATGTGAGTTATTACTTTTTCAACTAAAATAAGTGTGTATAAGTCATTTCTGTGCCTGAAATTGGTCAAAATTGAAGATTTTGAGTAAGCAAAACTCTGTAAAAATGGCAATTTTGGTCACTGTGAGGGTTTAAAAAGTGGTTATTCAACATGAGGCCCGATCCAAATGACATTTTGAATCAGTTTTGGAAGAGTCCAAAAAATCCATTTTCTGATGAAAAACGATGACCCCGGACCAGTCGAACGTTGAAAAAATGGTCAATATTGATGACATTTTAACATTTAATCTTTTGACTTTAAATGACGGTTGGATGTGAGTTATTACTTTTTCAACTAAAATAAGTGTGTTTAAAGTCATTTCTGTGCCTGAAATTGGTCAAAATTGAAGATTTTGAGTAAGCAAAACTCTGTAAAAATGGCAATTTTGGTCACTGTGAGGGTTTAAAAAGTGGTTATTCAACATGAGGCCCGATCCAAATGACATTTTGAATCATTTTTGGTAGAGTCCAAAAAATCCATTTTCTGATGAAAAACGATGACCCCGGACCAGTCGAACGTTGAAAAAATGGTCAATATTGATGACATTTTAACATTTAATCTTTTGACTTTAAATGACGGTTGGATGTGAGTTATTACTTTTTCAACTGAAATAAGTGTGTTTAAAGTCATTTCTGTGCCTGAAATTGGTCAAAATTGAAGATTTTGAGTAAGCAAAACTCTGTAAAAATGACAATTTTGGTCACTGTGAGGGTTTAAAAAGTGGGTATTCAACATGAGGCCCGATCCAAATGACATTTTGAATCATTTTTGGAAGAGTCCAAAAAATCCATTTTCTGATGAAAAACGATGACCCCGGACCAGTCGAACATTGAAAAAATGGTCAATATTGATGAAATTTTAACATTTAATCTTTTGACTTTAAATGACGGTTGGATGTGAGTTATTACTTTTTCAACTAAAATAAGTGTGTTTAAAGTCATTTCTGTGCCTGAAATTGGTCAAAATTGAAGATTTTGAGTAAGCAAAACTCTGTAAAAATGACAATTTTGGTCACTGTGAGGGTTTAAAAAGTGGTTATTCAACATGAGGCCCGATCCAAATGACATTTTGGATCATTTTTGGAAGAGTCCAAAAAATCCATTTTCTGATGAAAAACGATGACCCCGGACCAGTCGAACATTGAAAAAATGATCAATATTGATGAAATTTTAACATTTATTCTTTTGACTTTAAATGACGATTGGATGTGAGTTATTACTTTTTCAACTAAAATAAGTGTGTTTAAAGTCATTTCTGTGCCTGAAATTGGTCAAAATTGAAGATTTTGAGTAAGCAAAACTCTGTAAAAATGGCAATTTTGGTCACTGTGAGGGTTTAAAAAGTGGTTATTCAACATGAGGCCCGATCCAAATGACATTTTGAATCATTTTTGGTAGAGTCCAAAAAATCAATTTTCTGATGAAAAACGATGACCCCGGACCAGTCGAACGTTGAAAAAATGCTCAATATTGATGAAATTTTAACATTTAATCTTTTGACTTTAAATGATGGTTGGATGTGAGTTATTACTTTTTCAACTAAAATAAGTGTGTTTAAAGTCATTTCTGTGCCTGAAATTGGTGAAAATTGAAGATTTTGAGTAAGCAAAACTCTGTAAAAATGGCAATTTTGGTCACTGTGAGGGTTTAAAAAGTGGTTATTCAACATGAGGCCCGATCCAAATGACATTTTGAATCATTTTTGGTAGAGTCCAAAAAATCAATTTTCTGATGAAAAACGATGACCCCGGACCAGTCGAACGTTGAAAAAATGGTCAATATTGATGAAATTTTAACATTTAATCTTTTGACTTTAAATGACGGTTGGATGTGAGTTATTACTTTTTCAACTAAAATAAGTGTGTTTAGTCATTTCTGTGCCTGAAATTGGTCAAAATTGAAGATTTTGAGTAAGCAAAACTCTGTAAAAATGGCAATTTTGGTCACTGTGAGGGTTTAAAAAGTGGTTATTCAACATGAGGCCCGATCCAAATGACATTTTGAATCATTTTTGGTAGAGTCCAAAAAATCAATTTTCTGATGAAAAACGATGACCCCGGACCAGTCGAACGTTGAAAAAATGGTCAATATTGATGAAATTTTAACATTTAATCTTTTGACTTTAAATGACAGTTGGATGTGAGTTATTACTTTTTCAACTAAAATAAGTGTGTTTAAAGTCATTTCTGTGCCTGAAATGGGTAAAAATTGAAGATTTTGAGTAAGCAAAACTCTGTAAAAATGGCAATTTTGGTCACTGTGAGGGTTTAAAAAGTGGTTATTCAACATGAGGCCCGATCCAAATGACATTTTGAATCAGTTTTGGAAGAGTCCAAAAAATCCATTTTCTGATGAAAAACGATGACCCCGGACCAGTCGAACGTTGAAAAAATGGTCAATATTGATGAAATTTTAACATTTAATCTTTTGACTTTAAATGACAGTTGGATGTGAGTTATTACTTTTTCAACTAAAATAAGTGTGTTTAAAGTCATTTCTGTGCCTGAAATGGGTCAAAATTGAAGATTTTGAGTAAGCAAAACTCTGTAAAAATGGCAATTTTGGTCACTGTGAGGGTTTAAAAAGTGGTTATTCAACATGAGGCCCGATCCAAATGACATTTTGAATCAGTTTTGGAAGAGTCCAAAAAATCCATTTTCTGATGAAAAACGATGACCCCGGACCAGTCGAACGTTGAAAAAATGGTCAATATTGATGAAATTTTAACATTTAATCTTTTGACTTTAAATGACGGTTGGATGTGAGTTATTACTTTTTCAACTAAAATAAGTGTGTTTAAAGTCATTTCTGTGCCTGAAATTGGTCAAAATTGAAGATTTTGAGTAAGCAAAACTCTGTAAAAATGACAATTTTGGTCACTGTGAGGGTTTAAAAAGTGGTTATTCAACATGAGGCCTGATCCAAATGACATTTTGAATCATTTTTGGAAGAGTCCAAAAAATCCATTTTCTGATGAAAAACGATGACCCCGGACCAGTCGAACGTTGAAAAAATGATCAATATTGATGAAATTTTAACATTTAATCTTTTGACTTTAAATGACGGTTGGATGTGAGTTATTACTTTTTCAACTAAAATAAGTGTGTTTAAAGTCATTTCTGTGCCTGAAATTGGTCAAAATTGAAGATTTTGAGTAAGCAAAACTCTGTAAAAATGGCAATTTTGGTCACTGTGAGGGTTTAAAAAGTGGTTATTCAACATGAGGCCCGATCCAAATGACATTTTGAATCAGTTTTGGAAGAGTCCAAAAAATCAATTTTCTGATAAAAAACGATGACCCCGGACCAGTCGAACGTTGAAAAAATGGTCAATATTGATGAAATTTTAACATTTAATCTTTTGACTTTAAATGACGGTTGGATGTGAGTTATTACTTTTTCAACTAAAATAAGTGTGTTTAAAGTCATTTCTGTGCCTGAAATTGGTCAAAATTGAAGATTTTGAGTAAGCAAAACTCTGTAAAAATGGCAATTTTGGTCACTGTGAGGGTTTAAAAAGTGGTTATTCAACATGCCGCCCGATCCAAATGACATTTTGAATCACTTTTGGTAGAGTCCAAAAAATCAATTTTCTGATGAAAAACGATGACCCCGGACCAGTCGAACGTTGAAAAAATGGTCAATATTGATGAAATTTTAACATTTAATCTTTTGACTTTAAATGATGGTTGGATGTGAGTTATTACTTTTTCAACTAAAATAAGTGTGTTTAAAGTCATTTCTGTGCCTGAAATTGGTCAAAATTGAAGATTTTGAGTAAGCAAAACTCTGTAAAAATGGCAATTTTGGTCACTGTTAGGGTTTAAAAAGTGGTTATTCAACATGAGGCCCGATCCAAATGACATTTTGAATCATTTTTGGTAGAGTCCAAAAAATCAATTTTCTGATGAAAAACGATGACCCCGGACCAGTCGAACGTTGAAAAAATGGTCAATATTGATGAAATTTTAACATTTAATCTTTTGACTTTAAATGACGGTTGGATGTGAGTTATTACTTTTTCAACTAAAATAAGTGTGTATAAGTCATTTCGGTGCCTGAAATTGGTCAAAATTGAAGATTTTGAGTAAGCAAAACTCTGTAAAAATGGCAATTTTGGTCACTGTGAGGGTTTAAAAAGTAGTTATTCAACATGAGGCCCGATCCAAATGACATTTTGAATCAGTTTTGGAAGAGTCCAAAAAATCCATTTTCTGATGAAAAACGATGACCCCGGACCAGTCGAACGTTGAAAAAATGGTCAATATTGATGAAATTTTAACATTTAATCTTTTGACTTTAAATGACGGTTGGATGTGAGTTATTACTTTTTCAACTAAAATAAGTGTGTTTAAAGTCATTTCTGTGCCTGAAATTGGTCAAAATTGAAGATTTTGAGTAAGCAAAACTCTGTAAAAATGGCAATTTTGGTCACTGTGAGGGTTTAAAAAGTGGTTATTCAACATGAGGCCCGATCCAAATGACATTTTGAATCATTTTTGGTAGAGTCCAAAAAAATCCATTTTCTGATGAAAAACGATGACCCCGGACCAGTCGAACATTGAAAAAATGGTCAATATTGATGAAATTTTAACATTTAATCTTTTGACTTTAAATGACGGTTGGATGTGAGATATTACTTTTTCAACTAAAATAAGTGTGTTTAAAGTCATTTCTGTGCCTGAAATTGGTCAAAATTGAAGATTTTGAGTAAGCAAAACTCTGTAAAAATGGCAATTTTGGTCACTGTGAGGGTTTAAAAAGTGGTTATTCAACATAAGGCCCGATCCAAATGACATTTTGAATCAGTTTTGGAAGAGTCCAAAAAATCCATTTTCTGATAAAAAACGATGACCCCGGACCAGTCGAACGTTGAAAAAATGGTCAATATTGATGAAATTTTAACATTTAATCTTTTGACTTTAAATGACGGTTGGATGTGAGTTATTACTTTTTCAACTAAAATAAGTGTGTTTAAAGTCATTTCTGTGCCTGAAATTGGTCAAAATTGAAGATTTTGAGTAAGCAAAACTCTGTAAAAATGGCAATTTTGGTCACTGTGAGGGTTTAAAAAGTGGTTATTCAACATGAGGCCCGATCCAAATGACATTTTGAATCATTTTTGGTAGAGTCCAAAAAATCCATTTTCTGATGAAAAACGATGACCCCGGACCAGTCGAACGTTGAAAAAATGGTCAATATTGATGAAATTTTAACATTTAATCTTTTGACTTTAAATGACGGTTGGATGTGAGTTATTACTTTTTCAACTAAAATAAGTGTGTTTAAAGTCATTTCTGTGCCTGAAATTGGTCAAAATTGAAGATTTTGAGTAAGCAAAACTCTGTAAAAATGGCAATTTTGGTCACTGTGAGGGTTTAAAAAGTGGTTATTCAACATGAGGCCCGATCCAAATGACATTTTGAATCATTTTTGGTAGAGTCCAAAAAATCCATTTTCTGATGAAAAACGATGACCCCGGACCAGTCGAACGTTGAAAAAATGGTCAATATTGATGAAATTTTAACATTTAATCTTTTGACTTTCAATGACGGTTGGATGTGAGTTATTACTTTTTCAACTAAAATAAGTGTGTTTAAAGTCATTTCTGTGCCTGAAATTGGTCAAAATTGAAGATTTTGAGTAAGCAAAACTCTGTAAAAATGGCAATTTTGGTCACTGTGAGGGTTTAAAAAGTGGTTATTCAACATGAGGCCCGATCCAAATGACATTTTGAATCATTTTTGGTAGAGTCCAAAAAATCAATTTTCTGATGAAAAACGATGACCCCGGACCAGTCGAACGTTGAAAAAATGGTCAATATTGATGAAATTTTAACATTTAATCTTTTGACTTTAAATGACGGTTGGATGTGAGTTATTACTTTTTCAACTAAAATAAGTGTGTTTAAAGTCATTTCTGTGCCTGAAATTGGTCAAAATTGAAGATTTTGAGTAAGCAAAACTCTGTAAAAATGGCAATTTTGGTCACTGTGAGGGTTTAAAAAGTGGTTATTCAACATGAGGCCCGATCCAAATGACATTTTGAATCAGTTTTGGAAGAGTCCAAAAAATCAATTTTCTGATAAAAAACGATGACCCCGGACCAGTCGAACGTTGAAAAAATGGTCAATATTGATGAAATTTTAACATTTAATCTTTTGACTATAAATGACGGTTGGATGTGAGTTATTACTTTTTCAACTAAAATAAGTGTGTTTAAAGTCATTTCTGTGCCTGAAATTGGTCAAAATTGAAGATTTTGAGTAAGCAAAACTCTGTAAAAATGGCAATTTTGGTCACTGTGAGGGTTTAAAAAGTGGTTATTCCACATGAGGCCCGATCCAAATGACATTTTGAATCATTTTTGGTAGAGTCCAAAAAATCAATTTTCTGATGAAAAACGATGACCCCGGACCAGTCGAACGTTGAAAAAATGGTCAATATTGATGACATTTTAACATTTAATCTTTTGACTTTAAATGATGGTTGGATGTGAGTTATTACTTTTTCAACTAAAATAAGTGTGTTTAAAGTCATTTCTGTGCCTGAAATTGGTCAAAATTGAAGATTTTGAGTAAGCAAAACTCTGTAAAAATGGCAATTTTGGTCACTGTGAGGGTTTAAAAAGTGGTTATTCAACATGAGGCCCGATCCAAATGACATTTTGAATCATTTTTGGTAGAGTCCAAAAAATCAATTTTCTGATGAAAAACGATGACCCCGGACCAGTCGAACGTTGAAAAAATGGTCAATATTGATGAAATTGTAACATTTAATCTTTTGACTTTAAATGACGGTTGGATGTGAGTTATTACTTTTTCAACTAAAATAAGTGTGTTTAAAGTCATTTCTGTGCCTGAAATTGGTCAAAATTGAAGATTTTGAGTAAGCAAAACTCTGTAAAAATGGCAATTTTGGTCACTGTGAGGGTTTAAAAAGTGTTTATTCAACATGAGGCCCGATCCAAATGACATTTTGAATCAGTTTTGGAAGAGTCCAAAAAATCAATTTTCTGATAAAAAACGATGACCCCGGACCAGTCGAATGTTGAAAAAATGGTCAATATTGATGAAATTTTAACATTTAATCTTTTGACTTTAAATGACGGTTGGATGTGAGTTATTACTTTTTCAACTAAAATAAGTGTGTTTAAAGTCAGTTCTGTGCCTGAAATTGGTCAAAATTGAAGATTTTGAGTAAGCAAAACTCTGTAAAAATGACAATTTTGGTCACTGTGAGGGTTTAAAAAGTGGTTATTCAACATGAGGCCCGATCCAAATGACATTTTGAATCATTTTTGGAAGAGTCCAAAAAATCCATTTTCTGATGAAAAACGATGACCCCGGACCAGTCGAACATTGAAAAAATGATCAATATTGATGAAATTTTAACATTTAATCTTTTGACATAAATGACGATTGGATGTGAGTTATTACTTTTTCAACTAAAATAAGTGTGTTTAAAGTCATTTCTGTGCCTGAAATTGGTCAAAATTGAAGATTTTGAGTAAGCAAAACTCTGTAAAAATGGCAATTTTGGTCACTGTGAGGGTTTAAAAAGTGGTTATTCAACATGAGGCCCGATCCAAATGACATTTTGAATCATTTTTGGTAGAGTCCAAAAAATCAATTTTCTGATGAAAAACGATGACCCCGGACCAGTCGAACGTTGAAAAAATGGTCAATATTGATGAAATTTTAACATTTAATCTTTTGACTTTAAATGACGGTTGGATGTGAGTTATTACTTTTTCAACTAAAATAAGTGTGTTTAAAGTCATTTCTGTGCCTGAAATTGGTCAAAATTGAAGATTTTGAGTAAGCAAAACTCTGTAAAAATGGCAATTTTGGTCACTGTGAGGGTTTAAAAAGTGGTTATTCAACATGAGGCCCGATCCAAATGACATTTTGAATCAGTTTTGGAAGAGTCCAAAAAATCAATTTTCTGATAAAAAACGATGACCCCGGACCAGTCGAACGTTGAAAAAATGGTCAATATTGATGAAATTTTAACATTTAATCTTTTGACTATAAATGACGGTTGGATGTGAGTTATTACTTTTTCAACTAAAATAAGTGTGTTTAAAGTCATTTCTGTGCCTGAAATTGGTCAAAATTGAAGATTTTGAGTAAGCAAAACTCTGTAAAAATGGCAATTTTGGTCACTGTGAGGGTTTAAAAAGTGGTTATTCCACATGAGGCCCGATCCAAATGACATTTTGAATCATTTTTGGTAGAGTCCAAAAAATCAATTTTCTGATGAAAAACGATGACCCCGGACCAGTCGAACGTTGAAAAAATGGTCAATATTGATGACATTTTAACATTTAATCTTTTGACTTTAAATGATGGTTGGATGTGAGTTATTACTTTTTCAACTAAAATAAGTGTGTTTAAAGTCATTTCTGTGCCTGAAATTGGTCAAAATTGAAGATTTTGAGTAAGCAAAACTCTGTAAAAATGGCAATTTTGGTCACTGTGAGGGTTTAAAAAGTGGTTATTCAACATGAGGCCCGATCCAAATGACATTTTGAATCATTTTTGGTAGAGTCCAAAAAATCAATTTTCTGATGAAAAACGATGACCCCGGACCAGTCGAACGTTGAAAAAATGGTCAATATTGATGAAATTGTAACATTTAATCTTTTGACTTTAAATGACGGTTGGATGTGAGTTATTACTTTTTCAACTAAAATAAGTGTGTTTAAAGTCATTTCTGTGCCTGAAATTGGTCAAAATTGAAGATTTTGAGTAAGCAAAACTCTGTAAAAATGGCAATTTTGGTCACTGTGAGGGTTTAAAAAGTGTTTATTCAACATGAGGCCCGATCCAAATGACATTTTGAATCAGTTTTGGAAGAGTCCAAAAAATCAATTTTCTGATAAAAAACGATGACCCCGGACCAGTCGAATGTTGAAAAAATGGTCAATATTGATGAAATTTTAACATTTAATCTTTTGACTTTAAATGACGGTTGGATGTGAGTTATTACTTTTTCAACTAAAATAAGTGTGTTTAAAGTCAGTTCTGTGCCTGAAATTGGTCAAAATTGAAGATTTTGAGTAAGCAAAACTCTGTAAAAATGACAATTTTGGTCACTGTGAGGGTTTAAAAAGTGGTTATTCAACATGAGGCCCGATCCAAATGACATTTTGAATCATTTTTGGAAGAGTCCAAAAAATCCATTTTCTGATGAAAAACGATGTCCCCGGACCAGTCGAACATTGAAAAAATGATCAATATTGATGAAATTTTAACATTTAATCTTTTGACTTAAATGACGATTGGATGTGAGTTATTACTTTTTCAACTAAAATAAGTGTGTTTAAAGTCATTTCTGTGCCTGAAATTGGTCAAAATTGAAGATTTTGAGTAAGCAAAACTCTGTAAAAATGGCAATTTTGGTCACTGTGAGGGTTTAAAAAGTGGTTATTCAACATGAGGCCCGATCCAAATGACATTTTGAATCATTTTTGGTAGAGTCCAAAAAATCAATTTTCTGATGAAAAACGATGACCCCGGACCAGTCGAACGTTGAAAAAATGGTCAATATTGATGAAATTTTAACATTTAATCTTTTGACTTTAAATGATGGTTGGATGTGAGTTATTACTTTTTCAACTAAAATAAGTGTGTTTAAAGTCATTTCTGTGCCTGAAATTGGTCAAAATTGAAGATTTTGAGTAAGCAAAACTCTGTAAAAATGGCAATTTTGGTCACTGTGAGGGTTTAAAAAGTGGTTATTCAACATGAGGCCCGATCCAAATGACATTTTGAATCATTTTTGGTAGAGTCCAAAAAATCAATTTTCTGATGAAAAACGATGACCCCGGACCAGTCGAACGTTGAAAAAATGGTCAATATTGATGAAATTTTAACATTTAATCTTTTGACTTTAAATGATGGTTGGATGTGAGTTATTACTTTTTCAACTAAAATAAGTGTGTTTAAAGTCATTTCTGTGCCTGAAATTGGTCAAAATTGAAGATTTTGAGTAAGCAAAACTCTGTAAAAATGGCAATTTTGGTCACTGTGAGGGTTTAAAAAGTGGTTATTCAACATGAGGCCCGATCCAAATGACATTTTGAATCATTTTTGGTAGAGTCCAAAAAATCCATTTTCTGATGAAAAACGATGACCCCGGACCAGTCGAACGTTGAAAAAATGGTCAATATTGATGAAATTTTAACATTTAATCTTTTGACTTTAAATGACGGTTGGATGTGAGTTATTACTTTTTCAACTAAAATAAGTGTGTTTAAAGTCATTTCTGTGCCTGAAATTGGTCAAAATTGAAGATTTTGAGTAAGCAAAACTCTGTAAAAATGACAATTTTGGTCACTGTGAGGGTTTAAAAAGTGGTTATTCAACATGAGGCCCGATCCAAATGACATTTTGAATCATTTTTGGAAGAGTCCAAAAAATCCATTTTCTGATGAAAAACGATGACCCCGGACCAGTCGAACATTGAAAAAATGATCAATATTGATGAAATTTTAACATTTAATCTTTTGACTTTAAATGACGATTGGATGTGAGTTATTACTTTTTCAACTAAAATAAGTGTGTTTAAAGTCATTTCTGTGCCTGAAATTGGTCAAAATTGAAGATTTTGAGTAAGCAAAACTCTGTAAAAATGGCAATTTTGGTCACTGTGAGGGTTTAAAAAGTGGTTATTCAACATGAGGCCCGATCCAAATGACATTTTGAATCATTTTTGGTAGAGTCCAAAAAATCAATTTTCTGATGAAAAACGATGACCCCGGACCAGTCGAACGTTGAAAAAATGGTCAATATTGATGAAATTTTAACATTTAATCTTTTGACTTTAAATGACGGTTGGATGTGAGTTATTACTTTTTCAACTAAAATAAGTGTGTTTAAAGTCATTTCTGTGCCTGAAATTGGTCAAAATTGAAGATTTTGAGTAAGCAAAACTCTGTAAAAATGGCAATTTTGGTCACTGTGAGGGTTTAAAAAGTGGTTATTCAACATGAGGCCCGATCCAAATGACATTTTGAATCAGTTTTGGAAGAGTCCAAAAAATCAATTTTCTGATAAAAAATGATGACCCCGGACCAGTCGAACGTTGAAAAAATGGTCAATATTGATGAAATTTTAACATTTAATCTTTTGACTTTAAATGACGGTTGGATGTGAGTTATTACTTTTTCAACTAAAATAAGTGTGTTTAAAGTCATTTCTGTGCCTGAAATTGGTCAAAATTGAAGATTTTGAGTAAGCAAAACTCTGTAAAAATGGCAATTTTGGTCACTGTGAGGGTTTAAAAAGTGGTTATTCAACATGAGGCCCGATCCAAATGACATTTTGAATCATTTTTGGTAGAGTCCAAAAAATCCATTTTCTGATGAAAAACGATGACCCCGGACCAGTCGAACGTTGAAAAGATGGTCAATATTGATGAAATTTTAACATTTAATCTTTTGACTTTAAATGACGGTTGGATGTGAGTTATTACTTTTTCAACTAAAATAAGTGTGTTTAAAGTCATTTCTGTGCCTGAAGTTGGTCAAAATTGAAGATTTTGAGTAAGCAAAACTCTGTAAAAATGGCAATTTTGGTCACTGTGAGGGTTTAAAAAGTGGTTATTCAACATGAGGCCCGATCCAAATGACATTTTGAATCAGTTTTGGAAGAGTCCAAAAAATCAATTTTCTGATAAAAAACGATGACCCCGGACCAGTCGAACGTTGAAAAAATGGTCAATATTGATGAAATTTTAACATTTAATCTTTTGACTTTAAATGACGGTTGGATGTGAGTTATTACTTTTTCAACTAAAATAAGTGTGTTTAAAGTCATTTCTGTGCCTGAAATTGGTCAAAATTGAAGATTTTGAGTAAGCAAAACTCTGTAAAAATGGCAATTTTGGTCACTGTGAGGGTTTAAAAAGTGGTTATTCAACATGAGGCCCGATCCAAATGACATTTTGAATCATTTTTGGTAGAGTCCAAAAAATCCATTTTCTGATGAAAAACGATGACCCCGGACCAGTCGAACGTTGAAAAAATGGTCAATATTGATGAAATGTTAACATTTAATCTTTTGACTTTAAATGACGGTTGGATGTGAGTTATTACTTTTTCAACTAAAATAAGTGTGTTTAAAGTCAGTTCTGTGCCTGAAATTGGTCAAAATTGAAGATTTTGAGTAAGCAAAACTCTGTAAAAATGACAATTTTGGTCACTGTGAGGGTTTAAAAAGTGGTTATTCAACATGAGGCCCGATCCAAATGACATTTTGAATCATTTTTGGAAGAGTCCAAAAAATCCATTTTCTGATGAAAAACGATGACCCAGGACCAGTTGAACATTGAAAAAATGATCAATATTGATGAAATTTTAACATTTAATCTTTTGACTTAAATGACGATTGGATGTGAGTTATTACTTTTTCAACTAAAATAAGTGTGTTTAAAGTCATTTCTGTGCCTGAAATTGGTCAAAATTGAAGATTTTGAGTAAGCAAAACTCTGTAAAAATGGCAATTTTGGTCACTGTGAGGGTTTAAAAAGTGGTTATTCAACATGAGGCCCGATCCAAATGACATTTTGAATCACTTTTGGTAGAGTCCAAAAAAATCAATTTTCTGATGAAAAACGAAGACCCCGGACCAGTCGAACGTTGAAAAAATGGTCAATATTGATGAAATTGTAACATTTAATCTTTTGACTTTAAATGACGGTTGGATGTGAGTTATTACTTTTTCAACTAAAATAAGTGTGTTTAAAGTCATTTCTGTGCCTGAAATTGGTCAAAATTGAAGATTTTGAGTAAGCAAAACTCTGTAAAAATGGCAATTTTGGTCACTGTGAGGGTTTAAAAAGTGGTTATTCAACATGAGGCCCGATCCAAATGACATTTTGAATCAGTTTTGGAAGAGTCCAAAAAATCAATTTTCTGATAAAAAACGATGACCCCGGACCAGTCGAATGTTGAAAAAATGGTCAATATTGATGAAATTTTAACATTTAATCTTTTGACTTTAAATGACGGTTGGATGTGAGTTATTACTTTTTCAACTAAAATAAGTGTGTTTAAAGTCATTTCTGTGCCTGAAATTGGTCAAAATTGAAGATTTTGAGTAAGCAAAACTCTGTAAAAATGGCAATTTTGGTCACTGTGAGGGTTTAAAAAGTGGTTATTCAACATGAGGCCCGATCCAAATGACATTTTGAATCAGTTTTGGAAGAGTCCAAAAAATCAATTTTCTGATAAAAAACGATGACCCCGGACCAGTCGAACGTTGAAAAAATGGTCAATATTGATGAAATTTTAACATTTAATCTTTTGACTATAAATGACGGTTGGATGTGAGTTATTACTTTTTCAACTAAAATAAGTGTGTTTAAAGTCATTTCTGTGCCTGAAATTGGTCAAAATTGAAGATTTTGAGTAAGCAAAACTCTGTAAAAATGGCAATTTTGGTCACTGTGAGGGTTTAAAAAGTGGTTATTCCACATGAGGCCCGATCCAAATGACATTTTGAATCATTTTTGGTAGAGTCCAAAAAATCAATTTTCTGATGAAAAACGATGACCCCGGACCAGTCGAACGTTGAAAAAATGGTCAATATTGATGACATTTTAACATTTAATCTTTTGACTTTAAATGATGGTTGGATGTGAGTTATTACTTTTTCAACTAAAATAAGTGTGTTTAAAGTCATTTCTGTGCCTGAAATTGGTCAAAATTGAAGATTTTGAGTAAGCAAAACTCTGTAAAAATGGCAATTTTGGTCACTGTGAGGGTTTAAAAAGTGGTTATTCAACATGAGGCCCGATCCAAATGACATTTTGAATCATTTTTGGTAGAGTCCAAAAAATCAATTTTCTGATGAAAAACGATGACCCCGGACCAGTCGAACGTTGAAAAAATGGTCAATATTGATGAAATTGTAACATTTAATCTTTTGACTTTAAATGACGGTTGGATGTGAGTTATTACTTTTTCAACTAAAATAAGTGTGTTTAAAGTCATTTCTGTGCCTGAAATTGGTCAAAATTGAAGATTTTGAGTAAGCAAAACTCTGTAAAAATGGCAATTTTGGTCACTGTGAGGGTTTAAAAAGTGTTTATTCAACATGAGGCCCGATCCAAATGACATTTTGAATCAGTTTTGGAAGAGTCCAAAAAATCAATTTTCTGATAAAAAACGATGACCCCGGACCAGTCGAATGTTGAAAAAATGGTCAATATTGATGAAATTTTAACATTTAATCTTTTGACTTTAAATGACGGTTGGATGTGAGTTATTACTTTTTCAACTAAAATAAGTGTGTTTAAAGTCAGTTCTGTGCCTGAAATTGGTCAAAATTGAAGATTTTGAGTAAGCAAAACTCTGTAAAAATGACAATTTTGGTCACTGTGAGGGTTTAAAAAGTGGTTATTCAACATGAGGCCCGATCCAAATGACATTTTGAATCATTTTTGGAAGAGTCCAAAAAATCCATTTTCTGATGAAAAACGATGACCCCGGACCAGTCGAACATTGAAAAAATGATCAATATTGATGAAATTTTAACATTTAATCTTTTGACTTAAATGACGATTGGATGTGAGTTATTACTTTTTCAACTAAAATAAGTGTGTTTAAAGTCATTTCTGTGCCTGAAATTGGTCAAAATTGAAGATTTTGAGTAAGCAAAACTCTGTAAAAATGGCAATTTTGGTCACTGTGAGGGTTTAAAAAGTGGTTATTCAACATGAGGCCCGATCCAAATGACATTTTGAATCATTTTTGGTAGAGTCCAAAAAATCAATTTTCTGATGAAAAACGATGACCCCGGACCAGTCGAACGTTGAAAAAATGGTCAATATTGATGAAATTTTAACATTTAATCTTTTGACTTTAAATGATGGTTGGATGTGAGTTATTACTTTTTCAACTAAAATAAGTGTGTTTAAAGTCATTTCTGTGCCTGAAATTGGTCAAAATTGAAGATTTTGAGTAAGCAAAACTCTGTAAAAATGGCAATTTTGGTCACTGTGAGGGTTTAAAAAGTGGTTATTCAACATGAGGCCCGATCCAAATGACATTTTGAATCATTTTTGGTAGAGTCCAAAAAATCAATTTTCTGATGAAAAACGATGACCCCGGACCAGTCGAACGTTGAAAAAATGGTCAATATTGATGAAATTTTAACATTTAATCTTTTGACTTTAAATGATGGTTGGATGTGAGTTATTACTTTTTCAACTAAAATAAGTGTGTTTAAAGTCATTTCTGTGCCTGAAATTGGTCAAAATTGAAGATTTTGAGTAAGCAAAACTCTGTAAAAATGGCAATTTTGGTCACTGTGAGGGTTTAAAAAGTGGTTATTCAACATGAGGCCCGATCCAAATGACATTTTGAATCATTTTTGGTAGAGTCCAAAAAATCCATTTTCTGATGAAAAACGATGACCCCGGACCAGTCGAACGTTGAAAAAATGGTCAATATTGATGAAATTTTAACATTTAATCTTTTGACTTTAAATGACGGTTGGATGTGAGTTATTACTTTTTCAACTAAAATAAGTGTGTTTAAAGTCATTTCTGTGCCTGAAATTGGTCAAAATTGAAGATTTTGAGTAAGCAAAACTCTGTAAAAATGACAATTTTGGTCACTGTGAGGGTTTAAAAAGTGGTTATTCAACATGAGGCCCGATCCAAATGACATTTTGAATCATTTTTGGAAGAGTCCAAAAAATCCATTTTCTGATGAAAAACGATGACCCCGGACCAGTCGAACATTGAAAAAATGATCAATATTGATGAAATTTTAACATTTAATCTTTTGACTTTAAATGACGATTGGATGTGAGTTATTACTTTTTCAACTAAAATAAGTGTGTTTAAAGTCATTTCTGTGCCTGAAATTGGTCAAAATTGAAGATTTTGAGTAAGCAAAACTCTGTAAAAATGGCAATTTTGGTCACTGTGAGGGTTTAAAAAGTGGTTATTCAACATGAGGCCCGATCCAAATGACATTTTGAATCATTTTTGGTAGAGTCCAAAAAATCAATTTTCTGATGAAAAACGATGACCCCGGACCAGTCGAACGTTGAAAAAATGTTCAATATTGATGAAATTTTAACATTTAATCTTTTGACTTTAAATGACGGTTGGATGTGAGTTATTACTTTTTCAACTAAAATAAGTGTGTTTAAAGTCATTTCTGTGCCTGAAATTGGTCAAAATTGAAGATTTTGAGTAAGCAAAACTCTGTAAAAATGGCAATTTTGGTCACTGTGAGGGTTTAAAAAGTGGTTATTCAACATGAGGCCCGATCCAAATGACATTTTGAATCAGTTTTGGAAGAGTCCAAAAAATCAATTTTCTGATAAAAAATGATGACCCCGGACCAGTCGAACGTTGAAAAAATGGTCAATATTGATGAAATTTTAACATTTAATCTTTTGACTTTAAATGACGGTTGGATGTGAGTTATTACTTTTTCAACTAAAATAAGTGTGTTTAAAGTCATTTCTGTGCCTGAAATTGGTCAAAATTGAAGATTTTGAGTAAGCAAAACTCTGTAAAAATGGCAATTTTGGTCACTGTGAGGGTTTAAAAAGTGGTTATTCAACATGAGGCCCGATCCAAATGACATTTTGAATCATTTTTGGTAGAGTCCAAAAAATCCATTTTCTGATGAAAAACGATGACCCCGGACCAGTCGAACGTTGAAAAGATGGTCAATATTGATGAAATTTTAACATTTAATCTTTTGACTTTAAATGACGGTTGGATGTGAGTTATTACTTTTTCAACTAAAATAAGTGTGTTAAGTCATTTCTGTGCCTGAAGTTGGTCAAAATTGAAGATTTTGAGTAAGCAAAACTCTGTAAAAATGGCAATTTTGGTCACTGTGAGGGTTTAAAAAGTGGTTATTCAACATGAGGCCCGATCCAAATGACATTTTGAATCAGTTTTGGAAGAGTCCAAAAAATCAATTTTCTGATAAAAAACGATGACCCCGGACCAGTCGAACGTTGAAAAAATGGTCAATATTGATGAAATTTTAACATTTAATCTTTTGACTTTAAATGACGGTTGGATGTGAGTTATTACTTTTTCAACTAAAATAAGTGTGTTTAAAGTCATTTCTGTGCCTGAAATTGGTCAAAATTGAAGATTTTGAGTAAGCAAAACTCTGTAAAAATGGCAATTTTGGTCACTGTGAGGGTTTAAAAAGTGGTTATTCAACATGAGGCCCGATCCAAATGACATTTTGAATCATTTTTGGTAGAGTCCAAAAAATCCATTTTCTGATGAAAAACGATGACCCCGGACCAGTCGAACGTTGAAAAAATGGTCAATATTGATGAAATGTTAACATTTAATCTTTTGACTTTAAATGACGGTTGGATGTGAGTTATTACTTTTTCAACTAAAATAAGTGTGTTTAAAGTCAGTTCTGTGCCTGAAATTGGTCAAAATTGAAGATTTTGAGTAAGCAAAACTCTGTAAAAATGACAATTTTGGTCACTGTGAGGGTTTAAAAAGTGGTTATTCAACATGAGGCCCGATCCAAATGACATTTTGAATCATTTTTGGAAGAGTCCAAAAAATCCATTTTCTGATGAAAAACGATGACCCCGGACCAGTTGAACATTGAAAAAATGATCAATATTGATGAAATTTTAACATTTAATCTTTTGACTTAAATGACGATTGGATGTGAGTTATTACTTTTTCAACTAAAATAAGTGTGTTTAAAGTCATTTCTGTGCCTGAAATTGGTCAAAATTGAAGATTTTGAGTAAGCAAAACTCTGTAAAAATGGCAATTTTGGTCACTGTGAGGGTTTAAAAAGTGGTTATTCAACATGAGGCCCGATCCAAATGACATTTTGAATCACTTTTGGTAGAGTCCAAAAAAATCAATTTTCTGATGAAAAACGATGACCCCGGACCAGTCGAACGTTGAAAAAATGGTCAATATTGATGAAATTTTAACATTTAATCTTTTGACTTTAAATGACGGTTGGATGTGAGTTATTACTTTTTCAACTAAAATAAGTGTGTTTAAAGTCATTTCTGTGCCTGAAATTGGTCAAAATTGAAGATTTTGAGTAAGCAAAACTCTGTAAAAATGGCAATTTTGGTCACTGTGAGGGTTTAAAAATTGGTTATTCCACATGAGGCCCGATCCAAATGACATTTTGAATCATTTTTGGTAGAGTCCAAAAAATCAATTTTCTGATGAAAAACGATGACCCCGGACCAGTCGAACGTTGAAAAAATGGTCAATATTGATGACATTTTAACATTTAATCTTTTGACTTTAAATGATGGTTGGATGTGAGTTATTACTTTTTCAACTAAAATAAGTGTGTTTAAAGTCATTTCTGTGCCTGAAATTGGTCAAAATTGAAGATTTTGAGTAAGCAAAACTCTGTAAAAATGGCAATTTTGGTCACTGTGAGGGTTTAAAAAGTGGTTATTCAACATGAGGCCCGATCCAAATGACATTTTGAATCATTTTTGGTAGAGTCCAAAAAATCAATTTTCTGATGAAAAACGATGACCCCGGACCAGTCGAACGTTGAAAAAATGGTCAATATTGATGAAATTGTAACATTTAATCTTTTGACTTTAAATGACGGTTGGATGTGAGTTATTACTTTTTCAACTAAAATAAGTGTGTTTAAAGTCATTTCTGTGCCTGAAATTGGTCAAAATTGAAGATTTTGAGTAAGCAAAACTCTGTAAAAATGGCAATTTTGGTCACTGTGAGGGTTTAAAAAGTGGTTATTCAACATGAGGCCCGATCCAAATGACATTTTGAATCAGTTTTGGAAGAGTCCAAAAAATCAATTTTCTGATAAAAAACGATGACCCCGGACCAGTCGAATGTTGAAAAAATGGTCAATATTGATGAAATTTTAACATTTAATCTTTTGACTTTAAATGACGGTTGGATGTGAGTTATTACTTTTTCAACTAAAATAAGTGTGTTTAAAGTCAGTTCTGTGCCTGAAATTGGTCAAAATTGAAGATTTTGAGTAAGCAAAACTCTGTAAAAATGACAATTTTGGTCACTGTGAGGGTTTAAAAAGTGGTTATTCAACATGAGGCCCGATCCAAATGACATTTTGAATCATTTTTGGAAGAGTCCAAAAAATCCATTTTCTGATGAAAAACGATGACCCCGGACCAGTCGAACATTGAAAAAATGATCAATATTGATGAAATTTTTACATTTAATCTTTTGACTTAAATGACGATTGGATGTGAGTTATTACTTTTTCAACTAAAATAAGTGTGTTTAAAGTCATTTCTGTGCCTGAAATTGGTCAAAATTGAAGATTTTGAGTAAGCAAAACTCTGTAAAAATGGCAATTTTGGTCACTGTGAGGGTTTAAAAAGTGGTTATTCAACATGAGGCCCGATCCAAATGACATTTTGAATCATTTTTGGTAGAGTCCAAAAAATCAATTTTCTGATGAAAAACGATGACCCCGGACCAGTCGAACGTTGAAAAAATGGTCAATATTGATGAAATTTTAACATTTAATCTTTTGACTTTAAATGATGGTTGGATGTGAGTTATTACTTTTTCAACTAAAATAAGTGTGTTTAAAGTCATTTCTGTGCCTGAAATTGGTCAAAATTGAAGATTTTGAGTAAGCAAAACTCTGTAAAAATGGCAATTTTGGTCACTGTGAGGGTTTAAAAAGTGGTTATTCAACATGAGGCCCGATCCAAATGACATTTTGAATCATTTTTGTTAGAGTCCAAAAAATCAATTTTCTGATGAAAAACGATGACCCCGGACCAGTCGAACGTTGAAAAAATGGTCAATATTGATGAAATTTTAACATTTAATCTTTTGACTGTAAATGATGGTTGGATGTGAGTTATTACTTTTTCAACTAAAATAAGTGTGTTTAAAGTCATTTCTGTGCCTGAAATTGGTCAAAATTGAAGATTTTGAGTAAGCAAAACTCTGTAAAAATGGCAATTTTGGTCACTGTGAGGGTTTAAAAAGTGGTTATTCAACATGAGGCCCGATCCAAATGACATTTTGAATCATTTTTGGTAGAGTCCAAAAAATCCATTTTCTGATGAAAAACGATGACCCCGGACCAGTCGAACGTTGAAAAAATGGTCAATATTGATGAAATTTTAACATTTAATCTTTTGACTTTAAATGACGGTTGGATGTGAGTTATTACTTTTTCAACTAAAATAAGTGTGTTTAAAGTCATTTCTGTGCCTGAAATTGGTCAAAATTGAAGATTTTGAGTAAGCAAAACTCTGTAAAAATGACAATTTTGGTCACTGTGAGGGTTTAAAAAGTGGTTATTCAACATGAGGCCCGATCCAAATGACATTTTGAATCATTTTTGGAAGAGTCCAAAAAATCCATTTTCTGATGAAAAACGATGACCCCGGACCAGTCGAACATTGAAAAAATGATCAATATTGATGAAATTTTAACATTTAATCTTTTGACTTTAAATGACGATTGGATGTGAGTTATTACTTTTTCAACTAAAATAAGTGTGTTTAAAGTCATTTCTGTGCCTGAAATTGGTCAAAATTGAAGATTTTGAGTAAGCAAAACTCTGTAAAAATGGCAATTTTGGTCACTGTGAGGGTTTAAAAAGTGGTTATTCAACATGAGGCCCGATCCAAATGACATTTTGAATCATTTTTGGTAGAGTCCAAAAAATCAATTTTCTGATGAAAAACGATGACCCCGGACCAGTCGAACGTTGAAAAAATGGTCAATATTGATGAAATTTTAACATTTAATCTTTTGACTTTAAATGACGGTTGGATGTGAGTTATTACTTTTTCAACTAAAATAAGTGTGTTTAAAGTCATTTCTGTGCCTGAAATTGGTCAAAATTGAAGATTTTGAGTAAGCAAAACTCTGTAAAAATGGCAATTTTGGTCACTGTGAGGGTTTAAAAAGTGGTTATTCAACATGAGGCCCGATCCAAATGACATTTTGAATCATTTTTGGTAGAGTCCAAAAAATCCATTTTCTGATGAAAAACGATGACCCCGGACCAGTCGAACGTTGAAAAAATGGTCAATATTGATGAAATTTTAACATTTAATCTTTTGACTTTAAATGACGGTTGGATGTGAGTTATTACTTTTTCAACTAAAATAAGTGTGTTTAAAGTCAGTTCTGTGCCTGAAATTGGTCAAAATTGAAGATTTTGAGTAAGCAAAACTCTGTAAAAATGGCAATTTTGGTCACTGTGAGGGTTTAAAAAGTGGTTATTCAACATGAGGCCCTATCCAAATGACATTTTGAATCATTTTTGGTAGAGTCCAAAAAATCAATTTTCTGATGAAAAACGATGACCCCGGACCAGTCGAACGTTGAAAAGATGGTCAATATTGATGAAATTTTAACATTTAATCTTTTGACTTTAAATGACGGTTGGATGTGAGTTATTACTTTTTCAACTAAAATAAGTGTGTTTAAAGTCATTTCTGTGCCTGAAATTGGTCAAAATTGAAGATTTTGAGTAAGCAAAACTCTGTAAAAATGGCAATTTTGGTCACTGTGAGGGTTTAAAAAGTGGTTATTCAACATGAGGCCCGATCCAAATGACATTTTGAATCAGTTTTGGAAGAGTCCAAAAAATCAATTTTCTGATAAAAAACGATGACCCCGGACCAGTCGAACGTTGAAAAAATGGTCAATATTGATGAAATTTTAACATTTAATCTTTTGACTTTAAATGACGGTTGGATGTGAGTTATTACTTTTTCAACTAAAATAAGTGTGTTTAAAGTCATTTCTGTGCCTGAAATTGGTCAAAATTGAAGATTTTGAGTAAGCAAAACTCTGTAAAAATGGCAATTTTGGTCACTGTGAGGGTTTAAAAAGTGGTTATTCAACATGAGGCCCGATCCAAATGACATTTTGAATCATTTTTGGTAGAGTCCAAAAAATCCATTTTCTGATGAAAAACGATGACCCCGGACCAGTCGAACGTTGAAAAAATGGTCAATATTGATGAAATGTTAACATTTAATCTTTTGACTTTAAATGACGGTTGGATGTGAGTTATTACTTTTTCAACTAAAATAAGTGTGTTTAAAGTCAGTTCTGTGCCTGAAATTGGTCAAAATTGAAGATTTTGAGTAAGCAAAACTCTGTAAAAATGACAATTTTGGTCACTGTGAGGGTTTAAAAAGTGGTTATTCAACATGAGGCCCGATCCAAATGACATTTTGAATCATTTTTGGAAGAGTCCAAAAAATCCATTTTCTGATGAAAAACGATGACCCCGGACCAGTTGAACATTGAAAAAATGATCAATATTGATGAAATTTTAACATTTAATCTTTTGACTTAAATGACGATTGGATGTGAGTTATTACTTTTTCAACTAAAATAAGTGTGTTTAAAGTCATTTCTGTGCCTGAAATTGGTCAAAATTGAAGATTTTGAGTAAGCAAAACTCTGTAAAAATGGCAATTTTGGTCACTGTGAGGGTTTAAAAAGTGGTTATTCAACATGAGGCCCGATCCAAATGACATTTTGAATCACTTTTGGTAGAGTCCAAAAAAATCAATTTTCTGATGAAAAACGATGACCCCGGACCAGTCGAACGTTGAAAAAATGGTCAATATTGATGAAATTTTAACATTTAATCTTTTGACTTTAAATGATGGTTGGATGTGAGTTATTACTTTTTCAACTAAAATAAGTGTGTTTAAAGTCATTTCTGTGCCTGAAATTGGTCAAAATTGAAGATTTTGAGTAAGCAAAACTCTGTAAAAATGGCAATTTTGGTCACTGTGAGGGTTTAAAAAGTGGTTATTCAACATGAGGCCCGATCCAAATGACATTTTGAATCAGTTTTGGAAGAGTCCAAAAAATCAATTTTCTGATAAAAAACGATGACCCCGGACCAGTCGAACGTTGAAAAAATGGTCAATATTGATGAAATGTTAACATTTAATCTTTTGACTTTAAATGACGGTTGGATGTGAGTTATTACTTTTTCAACTAAAATAAGTGTGTTTAAAGTCATTTCTGTGCCTGAAATTGGTCAAAATTGAAGATTTTGAGTAAGCAAAACTCTGTAAAAATGGCAATTTTGGTCACTGTGAGGGTTTAAAAAGTGGTTATTCAACATGAGGCCCGATCCAAATGACATTTTGAATCATTTTTGGTAGAGTCCAAAAAATCCATTTTCTGATGAAAAACGATGACCCCGGACCAGTCGAACGTTGAAAAAATGGTCAATATTGATGAAATGTTAACATTTAATCTTTTGACTTTAAATGACGGTTGGATGTGAGTTATTACTTTTTCAACTAAAATAAGTGTGTTTAAAGTCAGTTCTGTGCCTGAAATTGGTCAAAATTGAAGATTTTGAGTAAGCAAAACTCTGTAAAAATGACAATTTTGGTCACTGTGAGGGTTTAAAAAGTGGTTATTCAACATGAGGCCCGATCCAAATGACATTTTGAATCATTTTTGGAAGAGTCCAAAAAATCCATTTTCTGATGAAAAACGATGACCCCGGACCAGTTGAACATTGAAAAAATGATCAATATTGATGAAATTTTAACATTTAATCTTTTGACTTAAATGACGATTGGATGTGAGTTATTACTTTTTCAACTAAAATAAGTGTGTTTAAAGTCATTTCTGTGCCTGAAATTGGTCAAAATTGAAGATTTTGAGTAAGCAAAACTCTGTAAAAATGGCAATTTTGGTCACTGTGAGGGTTTAAAAAGTGGTTATTCAACATGAGGCCCGATCCAAATGACATTTTGAATCACTTTTGGTAGAGTCCAAAAAAATCAATTTTCTGATGAAAAACGATGACCCCGGACCAGTCGAACGTTGAAAAAATGGTCAATATTGATGAAATTTTAACATTTAATCTTTTGACTTTAAATGATGGTTGGATGTGAGTTATTACTTTTTCAACTAAAATAAGTGTGTTTAAAGTCATTTCTGTGCCTGAAATTGGTCAAAATTGAAGATTTTGAGTAAGCAAAACTCTGTAAAAATGGCAATTTTGGTCACTGTGAGGGTTTAAAAAGTGGTTATTCAACATGAGGCCCGATCCAAATGACATTTTGAATCAGTTTTGGAAGAGTCCAAAAAATCAATTTTCTGATAAAAAACGATGACCCCGGACCAGTCGAACGTTGAAAAAATGGTCAATATTGATGAAATTTTAACATTTAATCTTTTGACTTTAAATGACGATTGGATGTGAGTTATTACTTTTTCAACTAAAATAAGTGTGTTTAAAGTCATTTCTGTGCCTGAAATTGGTCAAAATTGAAGATTTTGAGTAAGCAAAACTCTGTAAAAATGGCAATTTTGGTCACTGTGAGGGTTTAAAAAGTGGTTATTCAACATGAGGCCCGATCCAAATGACATTTTGAATCAGTTTTGGAAGAGTCCGAAAAATACATTTTCTGATGAAAAACGATGACCCCGGACCAGTCGAACGTTGAAAAAATGGTCAATATTGATGAAATTTTAACATTTAATCTTTTGACTTTAAATGACGGTTGGATGTGAGTTATTACTTTTTCAACTAAAATAAGTGTGTTTAAAGTCATTTCTGTGCCTGAAATTGGTCAAAATTGAAGATTTTGAGTAAGCAAAACTCTGTAAAAATGGCAATTTTGGTCACTTTGAGGGTTTAAAAAGTGGTTATTCAACATGAGGCCCGATCCAAATGACATTTTGATTCATTTTTGGAAGAGTCCAAAAAATATATTTTTTTCTGATGAAAAACGATGACCCCGGACCAGTCGAACATTGAAAAAATGGTCAATATTGATGAAATTTTAACATTTAATCTTTTGACTTTAAATGACGGTTGGATGTGAGTTATTACTTTTTCAACTAAAATAAGTGTGTTTAAAGTCATTTCTGTGCCTGAAATTGGTCAAAATTGAAGATTTTGAGTAAGCAAAACTCTGTAAAAATGGCAATTTTGGTCACTGTGAGGGTTTAAAAAGTGGTTATTCAACATGAGGCCCGATCCAAATGACATTTTGAATCATTTTTGGTAGAGTGCAAAAAAACAATTTTCTGATGAAAAACAATGACCCCGGACCAGTCGAACATTGAAAAAATGGTCAATATTGATGAAATTTTAACATTTAATCTTTTGACTTTAAATGACGGTTGGATGTGATTTATTACTTTTTCAACTAAAATAAGTGTGTTTAAAGTCATTTCTGTGCCTGAAATTGGTCAAAATTGAAGATTTTGAGTAAGCAAAACTCTGTAAAAATGGCAATTTTGGTCACTGTGAGGGTTTAAAAAGTGGTTATTCAACATGAGGCCCGATCCAAATGACATTTTGAATCATTTTTGGTAGAGTCCAAAAAATCAATTTTCTGATGAAAAACGATGACCCCGGACCAGTCGAACGTTGAAAAAATGGTCAATATTGATGAAATTTTAACATTTAATCTTTTGACTTTAAATGACGGTTGGATGTGAGTTATTACTTTTTCAACTAAAATAAGTGTGTTTAAAGTCATTTCTGTGCCTGAAATTGGTCAAAATTGAAGATTTTGAGTAAGCAAAACTCTGTAAAAATGGCAATTTTGGTCACTGTGAGGGTTTAAAAAGTGGTTATTCAACATGAGGCCCGATCCAAATGACATTTTGAATCATTTTTGGTAGAGTCCAAAAAATCAATTTTCTGATGAAAAACGATGACCCCGGACCAGTCGAACGTTGAAAAAATGGTCAATATTGATGAAATTTTAACATTTAATCTTTTGACTTTAAATGACGGTTGGATGTGAGTTATTACTTTTTCAACTAAAATAAGTGTGTTTAAAGTCATTTCTGTGCCTGAAATTGGTCAAAATTGAAGATTTTGAGTAAGCAAAACTCTGTAAAAATGGCAATTTTGGTCACTGTGAGGGTTTAAAAAGTGGTTATTCGACATGAGGCCCGATCCAAATGACATTTTGAATCAGTTTTGGAAGAGTCCAAAAAATCAATTTTCTGATAAAAAACGATGACCGCGGACCAGTCGAACGTTGAAAAAATGGTCAATATTGATGAAATTTTAACATTTAATCTTTTGACTTTAAATGACGGTTGGATGTGAGTTATTACTTTTTCAACTAAAATAAGTGTGTTTAAAGTCATTTCTGTGCCTGAAATTGGTCAAAATTGAAGATTTTGAGTAAGCAAAACTCTGTAAAAATGGCAATTTTGGTCACTGTGAGGGTTTAAAAAGTGGTTATTCAACATGAGGCCCGATCCAAATGACATTTTGAATCATTTTTGGTAGAGTCCAAAAAAATCCATTTTCTGATGAAAAACGATGACCCCGGACCAGTCGAACGTTGAAAAAATGGTCAATATTGATGAAATTTTAACATTTAATCTTTTGACTTTAAATGACGGTTGGATGTGAGTTATTACTTTTTCAACTAAAATAAGTGTGTTTAAAGTCATTTCTGTGCCTGAAATTGGTCAAAATTGAAGATTTTGAGTAAGCAAAACTCTGTAAAAATGGCAATTTTGGTCACTGTGAGGGTTTAAAAAGTGGTTATTCAACATGAGGCCCGATCCAAATGACATTTTGAATCACTTTTGGTAGAGTCCAAAAAATCAATTTTCTGATGAAAAACGATGACCCCGGACCGGTCGAACGTTGAAAAAATGGTCAATATTGATGAAATTTTAACATTTAATCTTTTGACTTTAAATGATGGTTGGATGTGAGTTATTACTTTTTCAACTAAAATAAGTGTGTTTAAAGTCATTTCTGTGCCTGAAATTGGTCAAAATTGAAGATTTTGAGTAAGCAAAACTCTGTAAAAATGGCAATTTTGGTCACTGTGAGGGTTTAAAAAGTGGTTATTCAACATGAGGCCCGATCCAAATGACATTTTGAATCATTTTTGGTAGAGTCCAAAAAATCCATTTTCTGATGAAAAACGATGACCCCGGACCAGTCGAACGTTGAAAAAATGGTCAATATTGATGAAATTTTAACATTTAATCTTTTGACTTTAAATGACGGTTGGATGTGAGTTATTACTTTTTCAACTAAAATAAGTGTGTTTAAAGTCATTTCTGTGCCTGAAATTGGTCAAAATTGAAGATTTTGAGTAAGCAAAACTCTGTAAAAATGGCAATTTTGGTCACTGTGAGGGTTTAAAAAGTGGTTATTCAACATGAGGCCCGATCCAAATGACATTTTGAATCATTTTTGGTAGAGTCCAAAAAATCAATTTTCTGATGAAAAACGATGACCCCGGACCAGTCGAACGTTGAAAAAATGGTCAATATTGATGAAATTTTAACATTTAATCTTTTGACTTTAAATGACGGTTGGATGTGAGTTATTACTTTTTCAACTAAAATAAGTGTGTTTAAAGTCATTTCTGTGCCTGAAATTGGTCAAAATTGAAGATTTTGAGTAAGCAAAACTCTGTAAAAATGGCAATTTTGGTCACTGTGAGGGTTTAAAAAGTGGTTATTCAACATGAGGCCCGATCCAAATGACATTTTGAATCAGTTTTGGAAGAGTCCAAAAAATCAATTTTCTGATAAAAAACGATGACCCCGGACCAGTCGAACGTTGAAAAAATGGTCAATATTGATGAAATTTTAACATTTAATCTTTTAACTTTAAATGACGGTTGGATGTGAGTTATTACTTTTTCAACTAAAATAAGTGTGTTTAAAGTCATTTCTGTGCCTGAAATTGGTCAAAATTGAAGATTTTGAGTAAGCAAAACTCTGTAAAAATGGCAATTTTGGTCACTGTGAGGGTTTAAAAAGTGGTTATTCAACATGAGGCCCGATCCAAATGACATTTTGAATCATTTTTGGTAGAGTCCAAAAAATCCATTTTCTGATGAAAAACGATGACCCCGGACCAGTCGAACGTTGAAAAAATGGTCAATATTGATGAAATTTTAACATTTAATCTTTTGACTTTAAATGACGGTTGGATGTGAGTTATTACTTTTTCAACTAAAATAAGTGTGTTTAAAGTCAGTTCTGTGCCTGAAATTGGTAAAAATTGAAGATTTTGAGTAAGCAAAACTCTGTAAAAATGACAATTTTGGTCACTGTGAGGGTTTAAAAAGTGGTTATTCAACATGAGGCCCGATCCAAATGACATTTTGAATCATTTTTGGAAGAGTCCAAAAAATCCATTTTCTGATGAAAAACGATGACCCCGGACCAGTCGAACATTGAAAAAATGGTCAATATTGATGAAATTTTAACATTTAATCTTTTGACTTTAAATGACGGTTGGATGTGAGTTATTACTTTTTCAACTAAAATAAGTGTGTTTAAAGTCATTTCTGTGCCTGAAATTGGTCAAAATTGAAGATTTTGAGTAAGCAAAACTCTGTAAAAATGACAATTTTGGTCACTGTGAGGGTTTAAAAAGTGGTTATTCAACATGAGGCCCGATCCAAATGACATTTTGGATCATTTTTGGAAGAGTCCAAAAAATCCATTTTCTGATGAAAAACGATGACCCCGGACCAGTCGAACATTGAAAAAATGATCACTATTGATGAAATTTTAACATTTAATCTTTTGACTTTAAATGATGATTGGATGTGAGTTATTACTTTTTCAACTAAAATAAGTGTGTTTAAAGTCATTTCTGTGCCTGAAATTGGTCAAAATTGAAGATTTTGAGTAAGCAAAACTCTGTAAAAATGGCAATTTTGGTCACTGTGAGGGTTTAAAAAGTGGTTATTCAACATGAGGCCCGATCCAAATGACATTTTGAATCATTTTTGGTAGAGTCCAAAAAATCAATTTTCTGATGAAAAACGATGACCCCGGACCAGTCGAACGTTGAAAAAACTGCTCAATATTGATGAAATTTTAACATTTAATCTTTTGACTTTAAATGATGGTTGGATGTGAGTTATTACTTTTTCAACTAAAATAAGTGTGTTTAAAGTCATTTCTGTGCCTGAAATTGGTGAAAATTGAAGATTTTGAGTAAGCAAAACTCTGTAAAAATGGCAATTTTGGTCACTGTGAGGGTTTAAAAAGTGGTTATTCAACATGAGGCCCGATCCAAATGACATTTTGAATCATTTTTGGTAGAGTCCAAAAAATCCATTTTCTGATGAAAAACGATGACCCCGGACCAGTCGAACATTGAAAAAATGGTCAATATTGATGAAATTTTAACATTTAATCTTTTGACTTTAAATGATGGTTGGATGTGAGTTATTACCTTTTCAACTAAAATAAGTGTGTTTAAAGTCATTTCTGTGCCTGAAATTGGTGAAAATTGAAGATTTTGAGTAAGCAAAACTCTGTAAAAATGGCAATTTTGGTCACTGTGAGGGTTTAAAAAGTGGTTATTCAACATGAGGCCCGATCCAAATGACATTTTGAATCATTTTTGGTAGAGTCCAAAAAATCCATTTTCTGATGAAAAACGATGACCCCGGACCAGTCGAACGTTGAAAAAATGGTCAATATTGATGAAATTTTAACATTTAATCTTTTGACTTTAAATGACGGTTGGATGTGAGTTATTACTTTTTCAACTAAAATAAGTGTGTTTGAAGTCATTTCTGTGCCTGAAATTGGTCAAAATTGAAGATTTTGAGTAAGCAAAACTCTGTAAAAATGGCAATTTTGGTCACTGTGAGGGTTTAAAAAGTGGTTATTCAACATGAGGCCCGATCCAAATGACATTTTGATTCATTTTTGGAAGAGTCCAAAAAATATATTTTTTTCTGATGAAAAACGATGACCCCGGACCAGTCGAACATTGAAAAAATGGTCAATATTGATGAAATTTTAACATTTAATCTTTTGACTTTAAATGACGGTTGGATGTGAGTTATTACTTTTTCAACTAAAATAAGTGTGTTTAAAGTCATTTCTGTGCCTGAAATTGGTCAAAATTGAAGATTTTGAGTAAGCAAAACTCTGTAAAAATGGCAATTTTGGTCACTGTGAGGGTTTAAAAAGTGGTTATTCAACATGAGGCCCGATCCAAATGACATTTTGAATCATTTTTGGTAGAGTGCAAAAAAACAATTTTCTGATGAAAAACAATGACCCCGGACCAGTCGAACATTGAAAAAATGGTCAATATTGATGAAATTTTAACATTTAATCTTTTGACTTTAAATGACGGTTGGATGTGATTTATTACTTTTTCAACTAAAATAAGTGTGTTTAAAGTCATTTCTGTGCCTGAAATTGGTCAAAATTGAAGATTTTGAGTAAGCAAAACTCTGTAAAAATGGCAATTTTGGTCACTGTGAGGGTTTAAAAAGTGGTTATTCAACATGAGGCCCGATCCAAATGACATTTTGAATCATTTTTGGTAGAGTCCAAAAAATCAATTTTCTGATGAAAAACGATGACCCCGGACCAGTCGAACGTTGAAAAAATGGTCAATATTGATGAAATTTTAACATTTAATCTTTTGACTTTAAATGACGGTTGGATGTGAGTTATTACTTTTTCAACTAAAATAAGTGTGTTTAAAGTCATTTCTGTGCCTGAAATTGGTCAAAATTGAAGATTTTGAGTAAGCAAAACTCTGTAAAAATGGCAATTTTGGTCACTGTGAGGGTTTAAAAAGTGGTTATTCAACATGAGGCCCGATCCAAATGACATTTTGAATCATTTTTGGTAGAGTCCAAAAAATCAATTTTCTGATGAAAAACGATGACCCCGGACCAGTCGAACGTTGAAAAAATGGTCAATATTGATGAAATTTTAACATTTAATCTTTTGACTTTAAATGACGGTTGGATGTGAGTTATTACTTTTTCAACTAAAATAAGTGTGTTTAAAGTCATTTCTGTGCCTGAAATTGGTCAAAATTGAAGATTTTGAGTAAGCAAAACTCTGTAAAAATGGCAATTTTGGTCACTGTGAGGGTTTAAAAAGTGGTTATTCGACATGAGGCCCGATCCAAATGACATTTTGAATCAGTTTTGGAAGAGTCCAAAAAATCAATTTTCTGATAAAAAACGATGACCGCGGACCAGTCGAACGTTGAAAAAATGGTCAATATTGATGAAATTTTAACATTTAATCTTTTGACTTTAAATGACGGTTGGATGTGAGTTATAACTTTTTCAACTAAAATAAGTGTGTTTAAAGTCATTTCTGTGCCTGAAATTGGTCAAAATTGAAGATTTTGAGTAAGCAAAACTCTGTAAAAATGGCAATTTTGGTCACTGTGAGGGTTTAAAAAGTGGTTATTCAACATGAGGCCCGATCCAAATGACATTTTGAATCATTTTTGGTAGAGTCCAAAAAAATCCATTTTCTGATGAAAAACGATGACCCCGGACCAGTCGAACGTTGAAAAAATGGTCAATATTGATGAAATTTTAACATTTAATCTTTTGACTTTAAATGACGGTTGGATGTGAGTTATTACTTTTTCAACTAAAATAAGTGTGTTTAAAGTCATTTCTGTGCCTGAAATTGGTCAAAATTGAAGATTTTGAGTAAGCAAAACTCTGTAAAAATGGCAATTTTGGTCACTGTGAGGGTTTAAAAAGTGGTTATTCAACATGAGGCCCGATCCAAATGACATTTTGAATCATTTTTGGTAGAGTCCAAAAAATCAATTTTCTGATGAAAAACGATGACCCCGGACCAGTCGAACGTTGAAAAAATGGTCAATATTGATGAAATTTTAACATTTAATCTTTTGACTTTAAATGATGGTTGGATGTGAGTTATTACTTTTTCAACTAAAATAAGTGTGTTTAAAGTCATTTCTGTGCCTGAAATTGGTCAAAATTGAAGATTTTGAGTAAGCAAAACTCTGTAAAAATGGCAATTTTGGTCACTGTGAGGGTTTAAAAAGTGGTTATTCAACATGCGGCCCGATCCAAATGACATTTTGAATCACTTTTGGTAGAGTCCAAAAAAATCAATTTTCTGATGAAAAACGATGACCCCGGACCGGTCGAACGTTGAAAAAATGGTCAATATTGATGAAATTTTAACATTTAATCTTTTGACTTTAAATGACGGTTGGATGTGAGTTATTACTTTTTCAACTAAAATAAGTGTGTTTAAAGTCATTTCTGTGCCTGAAATTGGTCAAAATTGAAGATTTTGAGTAAGCAAAACTCTGTAAAAATGGCAATTTTGGTCACTGTGAGGGTTTAAAAAGTGGTTATTCAACATGAGGCCCGATCCAAATGACATTTTGAATCATTTTTGGTAGAGTCCAAAAAATCCATTTTCTGATGAAAAACGATGACCCCGGACCAGTCGAACGTTAAAAAAATGGTCAATATTGATGAAATTTTAACATTTAATCTTTTGACTTTAAATGACGGTTGGATGTGAGTTATTACTTTTTCAACTAAAATAAGTGTGTTTAAAGTCATTTCTGTGCCTGAAATTGGTCAAAATTGAAGATTTTGAGTAAGCAAAACTCTGTAAAAATGGCAATTTTGGTCACTGTGAGGGTTTAAAAAGTGGTTATTCAACATGAGGCCCGATCCAAATGACATTTTGAATCAGTTTTGGAAGAGTCCAAAAAATCAATTTTCTGATAAAAAACGATGACCCCGGACCAGTCGAACGTTGAAAAAATGGTCAATATTGATGAAATTTTAACATTTAATCTTTTGACTTTAAATGACGGTTGGATGTGAGTTATTACTTTTTCAACTAAAATAAGTGTGTTTAAAGTCATTTCTGTGCCTGAAATTGGTCAAAATTGAAGATTTTGAGTAAGCAAAACTCTGTAAAAATGGCAATTTTGGTCACTGTGAGGGTTTAAAAAGTGGTTATTCAACATGAGGCCCGATCCAAATGACATTTTGAATCATTTTTGGTAGAGTCCAAAAAATCCATTTTCTGATGAAAAACGATGACCCCGGACCAGTCGAACGTTGAAAAAATTGTCAATATTGATGAAATTTTAACATTTAATCTTTTGACTTTAAATGACGGTTGGATGTGAGTTATTACTTTTTCAACTAAAATAAGTGTGTTTAAAGTCAGTTCTGTGCCTGAAATTGGTAAAAATTGAAGATTTTGAGTAAGCAAAACTCTGTAAAAATGACAATTTTGGTCACTGTGAGGGTTTAAAAAGTGGTTATTCAACATGAGGCCCGATCCAAATGACATTTTGAATCATTTTTGGAAGAGTCCAAAAAATCCATTTTCTGATGAAAAACGATGACCCCGGACCAGTCGAACATTGAAAAAATGGTCAATATTGATGAAATTTTAACATTTAATCTTTTGACTTTAAATGACGGTTGGATGTGAGTTATTACTTTTTCAACTAAAATAAGTGTGTTTAAAGTCATTTCTGTGCCTGAAATTGGTCAAAATTGAAGATTTTGAGTAAGCAAAACTCTGTAAAAATGACAATTTTGGTCACTGTGAGGGTTTAAAAAGTGGTTATTCAACATGAGGCCCGATCCAAATGACATTTTGGATCATTTTTGGAAGAGTCCAAAAAATCAATTTTCTGATGAAAAACGATGACCCCGGACCAGTCGAACATTGAAAAAATGATCACTATTGATGAAATTTTAACATTTAATCTTTTGACTTTAAATGATGATTGGATGTGAGTTATTACTTTTTCAACTAAAATAAGTGTGTTTAAAGTCATTTCTGTGCCTGAAATTGGTCAAAATTGAAGATTTTGAGTAAGCAAAACTCTGTAAAAATGGCAATTTTGGTCACTGTGAGGGTTTAAAAAGTGGTTATTCAACATGAGGCCCGATCCAAATGACATTTTGAATCATTTTTGGTAGAGTCCAAAAAATCAATTTTCTGATGAAAAACGATGACCCCGGACCAGTCGAACGTTGAAAAAATGCTCAATATTGATGAAATTTTAACATTTAATCTTTTGACTTTAAATGATGGTTGGATGTGAGTTATTACTTTTTCAACTAAAATAAGTGTGTTTAAAGTCATTTCTGTGCCTGAAATTGGTGAAAATTGAAGATTTTGAGTAAGCAAAACTCTGTAAAAATGGCAATTTTGGTCACTGTGAGGGTTTAAAAAGTGGTTATTCAACATGAGGCCCGATCCAAATGACATTTTGAATCATTTTTGGTAGAGTCCAAAAAATCCATTTTCTGATGAAAAACGATGACCCCGGACCAGTCGAACATTGAAAAAATGGTCAATATTGATGAAATTTTAACATTTAATCTTTTGACTTTAAATGATGGTTGGATGTGAGTTATTACTTTTTCAACTAAAATAAGTGTGTTTAAAGTCATTTCTGTGCCTGAAATTGGTGAAAATTGAAGATTTTGAGTAAGCAAAACTCTGTAAAAATGGCAATTTTGGTCACTGTGAGGGTTTAAAAAGTGGTTATTCAACATGAGGCCCGATCCAAATGACATTTTGAATCATTTTTGGTAGAGTCCAAAAAATCCATTTTCTGATGAAAAACGATGACCCCGGACCAGTCGAACGTTGAAAAAATGGTCAATATTGATGAAATTTTAACATTTAATCTTTTGACTTTAAATGACGGTTGGATGTGAGTTATTACTTTTTCAACTAAAATAAGTGTGTTTGAAGTCATTTCTGTGCCTGAAATTGGTCAAAATTGAAGATTTTGAGTAAGCAAAACTCTGTAAAAATGGCAATTTTGGTCACTGTGAGGGTTTAAAAAGTGGTTATTCAACATGAGGCCCGATCCAAATGACATTTTGAATCATTTTTGGTAGAGTCCAAAAAATCCATTTTCTGATGAAAAACGATGACCCCGGACCAGTCGAACGTTGAAAAAATGGTCAATATTGATGAAATGTTAACATTTAATCTTTTGACTTTAAATGACGGTTGGATGTGAGTTATTACTTTTTCAACTAAAATAAGTGTGTTTAAAGTCATTTCTGGGCCTGAAATTGGTCAAAATTGAAGATTTTGAGTAAGCAAAACTCTGTAAAAATGGCAATTTTGGTCACTGTGAGGGTTTAAAAAGTGGTTATTCAACATGAGGCCCGATCCAAATGACATTTTGAATCATTTTTGGTAGAGTCCAAAAAATCAATTTTCTGATGAAAAACGATGACCCCGGACCAGTCGAACGTTGAAAAAATGGTCAATATTGATGAAATTTTAACATTTAATCTTTTGACTTTAAATGACAGTTGGATGTGAGTTATTACTTTTTCAACTAAAATAAGTGTGTTTAAAGTCATTTCTGTGCCTGAAATTGGTCAAAATTGAAGATTTTGAGTAAGCAAAACTCTGTAAAAATGGCAATTTTGGTCACTGTGAGGGTTTAAAAAGTGGTTATTCAACATGAGGCCCGATCCAAATGACATTTTGAATCAGTTTCGGAAGAGTCCAAAAAATCCATTTTCTGATGAAAAACGATGACCCCGGACCAGTCGAACGTTGAAAAAATGGTCAATATTGATGAAATTTTAACATTTAATCTTTTGACTTTAAATCACAGTTGGATGTGAGTTATTACTTTTTCAACTTAAATAAGTGTGTTTAAAGTCATTTCTGTGCCTGAAATTGGTCAAAATTGAAGATTTTGAGTAAGCAAAACTCTGTAAAAATGGCAATTTTGGTCACTGTGAGGGTTTAAAAAGTGGTTATTCAACATGAGGCCCGATCCAAATGACATTTTGAATCAGTTTTGGAAGAGTCCAAAAAATCCATTTTCTGATGAAAAACGATGACCCCGGACCAGTCGAACGTTGAAAAAATGGTCAATATTGATGAAATTTTAATATTTAATCTTTTGACTTTAAATGACGGTTGGATGTGAGTTATTACTTTTTCAACTAAAATAAGTGTGTTTAAAGTCATTTCTGTGCCTGAAATTGGTCAAAATTGAAGATTTTGAGTAAGCAAAACTCTGTAAAAATGACAATTTTGGTCACTGTGAGGGTTTAAAAAGTGGTTATTCAACATGAGGCCTGATCCAAATGACATTTTGAATCATTTTTGGAAGAGTCCAAAAAATCCATTTTCTGATGAAAAACGATGACCCCGGACCAGTCGAACATTGAAAAAATGATCAATATTGATGAAATTTTAACATTTAATCTTTTGACTTTAAATGACGGTTGGATGTGAGTTATTACTTTTTCAACTAAAATAAGTGTGTTTAAAGTCATTTCTGTGCCTGAAATTGGTGAAAATTGAAGATTTTGAGTAAGCAAAACTCTGTAAAAATGGCAATTTTGGTCACTGTGAGGGTTTAAAAAGTGGTTATTCAACATGAGGCCCGATCCAAATGACATTTTGAATCATTTTTGGTAGAGTCCAAAAAATCCATTTTCTGATGAAAAACGATGACCCCGGACCAGTCGAACATTGAAAAAATGGTCAATATTGATGAAATTTTAACATTTAATCTTTTGACTTTAAATGATGGTTGGATGTGAGTTATTACTTTTTCAACTAAAATAAGTGTGTTTAAAGTCATTTCTGTGCCTGAAATTGGTGAAAATTGAAGATTTTGAGTAAGCAAAACTCTGTAAAAATGGCAATTTTGGTCACTGTGAGGGTTTAAAAAGTGGTTATTCAACATGAGGCCCGATCCAAATGACATTTTGAATCATTTTTGGTAGAGTCCAAAAAATCCATTTTCTGATGAAAAACGATGACCCCGGACCAGTCGAACGTTGAAAAAATGGTCAATATTGATGAAATTTTAACATTTAATCTTTTGACTTTAAATGACGGTTGGATGTGAGTTATTACTTTTTCAACTAAAATAAGTGTGTTTAAAGTCATTTCTGTGCCTGAAATTGGTCAAAATTGAAGATTTTGAGTAAGCAAAACTCTGTAAAAATGGCAATTTTGGTCACTGTGAGGGTTTAAAAAGTGGTTATTCAACATGAGGCCCGATCCAAATGACATTTTGAATCATTTTTGGTAGAGTCCAAAAAATCCATTTTCTGATGAAAAACGATGACCCCGGACCAGTCGAACGTTGAAAAAATGGTCAATATTGATGAAATGTTAACATTTAATCTTTTGACTTTAAATGACGGTTGGATGTGAGTTATTACTTTTTCAACTAAAATAAGTGTGTTTAAAGTCATTTCTGTGCCTGAAATTGGTCAAAATTGAAGATTTTGAGTAAGCAAAACTCTGTAAAAATGGCAATTTTGGTCACTGTGAGGGTTTAAAAAGTGGTTATTCAACATGAGGCCCGATCCAAATGACATTTTGAATCAGTTTCGGAAGAGTCCAAAAAATCCATTTTCTGATGAAAAACGATAACCCCGGACCAGTCGAACGTTGAAAAAATGGTCAATATTGATGAAATTTTAACATTTAATCTTTTGACTTTAAATGACAGTTGGATGTGAGTTATTACTTTTTCAACTAAAATAAGTGTGTTTAAAGTCATTTCTGTGCCTGAAATTGGTCAAAATTGAAGATTTTGAGTAAGCAAAACTCTGTAAAAATGGCAATTTTGGTCACTGTGAGGGTTTAAAAAGTGGTTATTCAACATGAGGCCCGATCCAAATGACATTTTGAATCAGTTTTGGAAGAGTCCAAAAAATCCATTTTCTGATGAAAAACGATGACCCCGGACCAGTCGAACGTTGAAAAAATGGTCAATATTGATGAAATTTTAACATTTAATCTTTTGACTTTAAATGACGGTTGGATGTGAGTTATTACTTTTTCAACTAAAATAAGTGTGTTTAAAGTCATTTCTGTGCCTGAAATTGGTCAAAATTGAAGATTTTGAGTAAGCAAAACTCTGTAAAAATGACAATTTTGGTCACTGTGAGGGTTTAAAAAGTGGTTATTCAACATGAGGCCTGATCCAAATGACATTTTGAATCATTTTTGGAAGAGTCCAAAAAATCCATTTTCTGATGAAAAACGATGACCCCGGACCAGTCGAACGTTGAAAAAATGGTCAATATTGATGAAATTTTAACATTTAATCTTTTGACTTTAAATGACGGTTGGATGTGAGTTATTACTTTTTCAACTAAAATAAGTGTGTTTAAAGTCATTTCTGTGCCTGAAATTGGTCAAAATTGAAGATTTTGAGTAAGCAAAACTCTGTAAAAATGGCAATTTTGGTCACTGTGAGGGTTTAAAAAGTGGTTATTCAACATGAGGCCCGATCCAAATGACATTTTGAATCATTTTTGGTAGAGTCCAAAAAAATCCATTTTCTGATGAAAAACGATGACCCCGGACCAGTCGAACGTTGAAAAAATGGTCAATATTGATGAAATTTTAACATTTAATCTTTTGACTTTAAATGACGGTTGGATGTGAGTTATTACTTTTTCAACTAAAATAAGTGTGTTTAAAGTCATTTCTGTGCCTGAAATTGGTCAAAATTGAAGATTTTGAGTAAGCAAAACTCTGTAAAAATGGCAATTTTGGTCACTGTGAGGGTTTAAAAAGTGGTTATTCAACATGAGGCCCGATCCAAATGACATTTTGAATCATTTTTGGTAGAGTCCAAAAAATCAATTTTCTGATGAAAAACGATGACCCCGGACCGGTCGAACGTTGAAAAAATGGTCAATATTGATGAAATTTTAACATTTAATCTTTTGACTTTAAATGATGGTTGTATGTGAGTTATTACTTTTTCAACTAAAATAAGTGTGTTTAAAGTCATTTCTGTGCCTGAAATTGGTCAAAATTGAAGATTTTGAGTAAGCAAAACTCTGTAAAAATGGCAATTTTGGTCACTGTGAGGGTTTAAAAAGTGGTTATTCAACATGCGGCCCGATCCAAATGACATTTTGAATCATTTTTGGTAGAGTCCAAAAAATCCATTTTCTGATGAAAAACGATGACCCCGGACCAGTCGAACGTTGAAAAAATGGTCAATATTGATGAAATTTTAACATTTAATCTTTTGACTTTAAATGACGGTTGGATGTGAGTTATTACTTTTTCAACTAAAATAAGTGTGTTTAAAGTCATTTCTGTGCCTGAAATTGGTCAAAATTGAAGATTTTGAGTAAGCAAAACTCTGTAAAAATGGCAATTTTGGTCACTGTGAGGGTTTAAAAAGTGGTTATTCAACATGAGGCCCGATCCAAATGACATTTTGAATCATTTTTGGTAGAGTCCAAAAAATCCATTTTCTGATGAAAAACGATGACCCCGGACCAGTCGAACGTTGAAAAAATGGTCAATATTGATGACATTTTAACATTTAATCTTTTGACTTTAAATGACGATTGGATGTGAGTTATTACTTTTTCAACTAAAATAAGTGTGTTTAAAGTCATTTCTGTCCCTGAAATTGGTCAAAATTGAAGATTTTGAGTAAGCAAAACTCTGTAAAAATGGCAATTTTGGTCACTGTGAGGGTTTAAAAAGTGGTTATTCAACATGAGGCCCGATCCAAATGACATTTTGAATCATTTTTGGTAGAGTCCAAAAAATCCATTTTCTGATGAAAAACGATGAACAGTGGAACGTTGAAAAAATGGTCAATATTGATGAAATTTTAACATTTAATCTTTTGACTTTAAATGACGGTTGGATGTGAGTTATTACTTTTTCAACTAAAATAAGTGTGTGTAAGTCATTTCTGTGCCTGAAATTGGTCAAAATTGAAGATTTTGAGTAAGCAAAACTCTGTAAAAATGGCAATTTTGGTCACTGTGAGGGTTTAAAAAGTGGTTATTCAACATGAGGCCCGATCCAAATGACATTTTGAATCATTTTTGGTAGAGTCCCAAAAATCCATTTTCTGATGAAAAACGATGACCCCGGACCAGTCGAACATTGAAAAAATGGTCAATATTGATGAAATTTTAACATTTAATCTTTTGACTTTAAATGACGGTTGGATGTGAGTTATTACTTTTTCAACTAAAATAAGTGTGTTTAAAGTCATTTCTGTGCCTGAAATTGGTCAAAATTGAAGATTTTGAGTAAGTAAAACTCTGTAAAAATGACAATTTTGGTCACTGTGAGGGTTTAAAAAGTGGTTATTCAACATGAGGCCCGATCCAAATGACATTTTGGATCATTTTTGGAAGAGTCCAAAAAATCCATTTTCTGATGAAAAACGATGACCCCGGACCAGTCGAACATTGAAAAAATTATCAATATTGATGAAATTTTAACATTTAATCTTTTGACTTTAAATGACGATTGGATGTGAGTTATTACTTTTTCAACTAAAATAAGTGTGTTTAAAGTCATTTCTGTGCCTGAAATTGGTCAAAATTGAAGATTTTGAGTAAGCAAAACTCTGTAAAAATGGCAATTTTGGTCACTGTGAGGGTTTAAAAAGTGGTTATTCAACATGAGGCCCGATCCAAATGACATTTTGAATCATTTTTGGTAGAGTCCAAAAAATCAATTTTCTGATGAAAAACGATGACCCCGGACCAGTCGAACGTTGAAAAAATGCTCAATATTGATGAAATTTTAACATTTAATCTTTTGACTTTAAATGATGGTTGGATGTGAGTTATTACTTTTTCAACTAAAATAAGTGTGTTTAAAGTCATTTCTGTGCCTGAAATTGGTCAAAATTGAAGATTTTGAGTAAGCAAAACTCTGTAAAAATGGCAATTTTGGTCACTGTGAGGGTTTAAAAAGTGGTTATTCAACATGAGGCCCGATCCAAATGACATTTTGAATCATTTTTGGTAGAGTCCCAAAAATCCATTTTCTGATGAAAAACGATGACCCCGGACCAGTCGAACGTTGAAAAAATGGTCAATATTGATGACATTTTAACATTTAATCTTTTGACTTTAAATGACGGTTGGATGTGAGTTATTACTTTTTCAACTGAAATAAGTGTGTTTAAAGTCATTTCTGTGCCTGAAATTGGTCAAAATTGAAGATTTTGAGTAAGCAAAACTCTGTAAAAATGACAATTTTGGTCACTGTGAGGGTTTAAAAAGTGGTTATTCAACATGAGGCCCGATCCAAATGACATTTTGAATCATTTTTGGAAGAGTCCAAAAAATCCATTTTCTGATGAAAAACGATGACCCCGGACCAGTCGAACATTGAAAAAATGGTCAATATTGATGAAATTTTAACATTTAATCTTTTGACTTTAAATGACGGTTGGATGTGAGTTATTACTTTTTCAACTAAAATAAGTGTGTTTAAAGTCATTTCTGTGCCTGAAATTGGTCAAAATTGAAGATTTTGAGTAAGTAAAACTCTGTAAAAATGACAATTTTGGTCACTGTGAGGGTTTAAAAAGTGGTTATTCAACATGAGGCCCGATCCAAATGACATTTTGGATCATTTTTGGAAGAGTCCAAAAAATCCATTTTCTGATGAAAAACGATGACCCCGGACCAGTCGAACATTGAAAAAATTATCAATATTGATGAAATTTTAACATTTAATCTTTTGACTTTAAATGACGATTGGATGTGAGTTATTACTTTTTCAACTAAAATAAGTGTGTTTAAAGTCATTTCTGTGCCTGAAATTGGTCAAAATTGAAGATTTTGAGTAAGCAAAACTCTGTAAAAATGGCAATTTTGGTCACTGTGAGGGTTTAAAAAGTGGTTATTCAACATGAGGCCCGATCCAAATGACATTTTGAATCATTTTTGGTAGAGTCCAAAAAATCAATTTTCTGATGAAAAACGATGACCCCGGACCAGTCGAACGTTGAAAAAATGCTCAATATTGATGAAATTTTAACATTTAATCTTTTGACTTTAAATGATGGTTGGATGTGAGTTATTACTTTTTCAACTAAAATAAGTGTGTTTAAAGTCATTTCTGTGCCTGAAATTGGTGAAAATTGAAGATTTTGAGTAAGCAAAACTCTGTAAAAATGGCAATTTTGGTCACTGTGAGGGTTTAAAAAGTGGTTATTCAACATGAGGCCCGATCCAAATGACATTTTGAATTATTTTTGGTAGAGTCCAAAAAATCCATTTTCTGATGAAAAACGATGACCCCGGACCAGTCGAACATTGAAAAAATGGTCAATATTGATGAAATTTTAACATTTAATCTTTTGACTTTAAATGACGGTTGGATGTGAGTTATTACTTTTTCAACTAAAATAAGTGTGTTTAAAGTCATTTCTGTGCCTGAAATTGGTGAAAATTGAAGATTTTGAGTAAGCAAAACTCTGTAAAAATGGCAATTTTGGTCACTGTGAGGGTTTAAAAAGTGGTTATTCAACATGAGGCCCGATCCAAATGACATTTTGAATCATTTTTGGTAGAGTCCAAAAAATCCATTTTCTGATGAAAAACGATGACCCCGGACCAGTCGAACGTTGAAAAAATGGTCAATATTGATGAAATTTTAACATTTAATCTTTTGACTTTAAATGACGGTTGGATGTGAGTTATTACTTTTTCAACTAAAATAAGTGTGTTTAAAGTCATTTCTGTGCCTGAAAGTGGTCAAAATTGAAGATTTTGAGTAAGCAAAACTCTGTAAAAATGGCAATTTTGGTCACTGTGAGGGTTTAAAAAGTGGTTATTCAACATGAGGCCCGATCCAAATGACATTTTGAATCATTTTTGGTACAGTCCAAAAAATCCATTTTCTGATGAAAAACGATGACCCCGGACCAGTCGAACGTTGAAAAAATGGTCAATATTGATGAAATTTTAACATTTAATCTTTTGACTTTAAATGACGGTTGGATGTGAGTTATTACTTTTTCAACTAAAATAAGTGTGTTTAAAGTCATTTCTGTGCCTGAAATTGGTCAAAATTGAAGATTTTGAGTAAGCAAAACTCTGTAAAAATGGCAATTTTGGTCACTGTGAGGGTTTAAAAAGTGGTTATTCAACATGAGGCCCGATCCAAATGACATTTTGAATCATTTTTGGTAGAGTCCAAAAAATCAATTTTCTGATGAAAAACGATGACCCCGGACCAGTCGAACGTTGAAAAAATGGTCAATATTGATGAAATTTTAACATTTAATCTTTTGACTTTAAATGACGGTTGGATGTGAGTTATTACTTTTTCAACTAAAATAAGTGTGTTTAAAGTCATTTCTGTGCCTGAAATTGGTCAAAATTGAAGATTTTGAGCAAGCAAAACTCTGTAAAAATGGCAATTTTGGTCACTGTGAGGGTTTAAAAAGTGGTTATTCAACATGAGGCCCGATCCAAATGACATTTTGAATCAGTTTTGGAAGAGTCCAAAAAATCCATTTTCTGATGAAAAACGATGACCCCGGACCAGTCGAACGTTGAAAAAATGGTCAATATTGATGAAATTTTAACATTTAATCTTTTGACTTTAAATGATGGTTGGATGTGAGTTATTACTTTTTCAACTAAAATAAGTGTGTTTAAAGTCATTTCTGTGCCTGAAATTGGTCAAAATTGAAGATTTTGAGTAAGCAAAACTCTGTAAAAATGGCAATTTTGGTCACTGTGAGGGTTTAAAAAGTGGTTATTCAACATGCGGCCCGATCCAAATGACATTTTGAATCACTTTTGGTAGAGTCCAAAAAATCAATTTTCTGATGAAAAACGATGACCCCGGACCGGTCGAACGTTGAAAAAATGGTCAATATTGATGACATTTTAAAATTTAATCTTTTGACTTTAAATGACGATTGGATGTGAGTTATTACTTTTTCAACTAAAATAAGTGTGTTTAAAGTCATTTCTGTCCCTGAAATTGGTCAAAATTGAAGATTTTGAGTAAGCAAAACTCTGTAAAAATGGCAATTTTGGTCACTGTGAGGGTTTAAAAAGTGGTTATTCAACATGAGGCCCGATCCAAATGACATTTTGAATCATTTTTGGTAGAGTCCAAAAAATCCATTTTCTGATGAAAAACGATGACTCCGGACCAGTCGAACGTTGAAAAAATGGTCAATATTGATGAAATTTTAACATTTAATCTTTTGACTTTAAATGACGGTTGGATGTGAGTTATTACTTTTTCAACTAAAATAAGTGTGTATAAGTCATTTCTGTGCCTGAAATTGGTCAAAATTGAAGATTTTGAGTAAGCAAAACTCTGTAAAAATGGCAATTTTGGTCACTGTGAGGGTTTAAAAAGTGGTTATTCAACATGAGGCCCGATCCAAATGACATTTTGAATCAGTTTTGGAAGAGTCCAAAAAATCCATTTTCTGATGAAAAACGATGACCCCGGACCAGTCGAACGTTGAAAAAATGGTCAATATTGATGAAATTTTAACATTTAATCTTTTGACTTTAAATGACGGTTGGATGTGAGTTATTACTTTTTCAACTAAAATAAGTGTGTTTAAAGTCATTTCTGTGCCTGAAATTGGTCAAAATTGAAGATTTTGAGTAAGCAAAACTCTGTAAAAATGGCAATTTTGGTCACTGTGAGGGTTTAAAAAGTGGTTATTCAACATGAGGCCCGATCCAAATGACATTTTGAATCATTTTTGGTAGAGTCCAAAAAATCCATTTTCTGATGAAAAACGATGACCCCGGACCAGTCGAACGTTGAAAAAATGGTCAATATTGATGACATTTTAACATTTAATCTTTTGACTTTAAATGACGGTTGGATGTGAGTTATTACTTTTTCAACTGAAATAAGTGTGTTTAAAGTCATTTCTGTGCCTGAAATTGGTCAAAATTGAAGATTTTGAGTAAGCAAAACTCTGTAAAAATGACAATTTTGGTCACTGTGAGGGTTTAAAAAGTGGGTATTCAACATGAGGCCCGATCCAAATGACATTTTGAATCATTTTTGGAAGAGTCCAAAAAATCCATTTTCTGATGAAAAACGATGACCCCGGACCAGTCGAACATTGAAAAAATGGTCAATATTGATGAAATTTTAACATTTAATCTTTTGACTTTAAATGACGGTTGGATGTGAGTTATTACTTTTTCAACTAAAATAAGTGTGTTTAAAGTCATTTCTGTGCCTGAAATTGGTCAAAATTGAAGATTTTGAGTAAGCAAAACTCTGAAAAAATGACAATTTTGGTCACTGTGAGGGTTTAAAAAGTGGTTATTCAACATGAGGCCCGATCCAAATGACATTTTGAATCATTTTTGGTAGAGTCCAAAAAATCAATTTTCTGATGAAAAACGATGACCCCGGACCAGTCGAACGTTGAAAAAATGGTCAATATTGATGAAATTTTAACATTTAATCTTTTGACTTTAAATGACGGTTGGATGTGAGTTATTACTTTTTCAACTAAAATAAGTGTGTTTAAAGTCATTTCTGTGCCTGAAATTGGTCAAAATTGAAGATTTTGAGTAAGCAAAACTCTGTAAAAATGGCAATTTTGGTCACTGTGAGGGTTTAAAAAGTGGTTATTCAACATGAGGCCCGATCCAAATGACATTTTGAATCAGTTTTGGAAGAGTCCAAAAAATCCATTTTCTGATGAAAAACGATGACCCCGGACCAGTCGAACGTTGAAAAAATGGTCAATATTGATGAAATTTTAACATTTAATCTTTTGACTTTAAATGATGGTTGGATGTGAGTTATTACTTTTTCAACTAAAATAAGTGTGTTTAAAGTCATTTCTGTGCCTGAAATTGGTCAAAATTGAAGATTTTGAGTAAGCAAAACTCTGTAAAAATGGCAATTTTGGTCACTGTGAGGGTTTAAAAAGTGGTTATTCAACATGAGGCCCGATCCAAATGACATTTTGAATCATTTTTGGTAGAGTCCAAAAAATCAATTTTCTGATGAAAAACGATGACCCCGGACCGGTCGAACATTGAAAAAATGGTCAATATTGATGAAATTTTAACATTTAATCTTTTGACTTTAAATGATGGTTGGATGTGAGTTATTACTTTTTCAACTAAAATAAGTGTGTTTAGTCATTTCTGTGCCTGAAATTGGTCAAAATTGAAGATTTTGAGTAAGCAAAACTCTGTAAAAATGTCAATTTTGGTCACTGTGAGGGTTTAAAAAGTGGTTATTCAACATGAGGCCCGATCCAAATGACATTTTGAATCATTTTTGGTAGAGTCCAAAAAATCAATTTTCTGATGAAAAACGATGACCCCGGACCAGTCGAACGTTGAAAAAATGGTCAATATTGATGAAATTTTAACATTTAATCTTTTGACTTTAAATGACAGTTGGATGTGAGTTATTACTTTTTCAACTAAAATAAGTGTGTTTAAAGTCATTTCTGTGCCTGAAATGGGTCAAAATTGAAGATTTTGAGTAAGCAAAACTCTGTAAAAATGGCAATTTTGGTCACTGTGAGGGTTTAAAAAGTGGTTATTCAACATGAGGCCCGATCCAAATGACATTTTGAATCAGTTTTGGAAGAGTCCAAAAAATCCATTTTCTGATGAAAAACGATGACCCCGGACCAGTCGAACGTTGAAAAAATGGTCAATATTGATGAAATTTTAACATTTAATCTTTTGACTTTAAATGACAGTTGGATGTGAGTTATTACTTTTTCAACTAAAATAAGTGTGTTTAAAGTCATTTCTGTGCCTGAAATGGGTCAAAATTGAAGATTTTGAGTAAGCAAAACTCTGTAAAAATGGCAATTTTGGTCACTGTGAGGGTTTAAAAAGTGGTTATTCAACATGAGGCCCGATCCAAATGACATTTTGAATCAGTTTTGGAAGAGTCCAAAAAATCCATTTTCTGATGAAAAACGATGACCCCGGACCAGTCGAACGTTGAAAAAATGGTCAATATTGATGAAATTTTAACATTTAATCTTTTGACTTTAAATGATGGTTGGATGTGAGTTATTACTTTTTCAACTAAAATAAGTGTGTTTAAAGTCATTTCTGTGCCTGAAATTGGTCTAAATTGAAGATTTTGAGTAAGCAAAACTCTGTAAAAATGGCAATTTTGGTCACTGTTAGGGTTTAAAAAGTGGTTATTCAACATGAGGCCCGATCCAAATGACATTTTGAATCATTTTTGGTAGAGTCCAAAAAATCAATTTTCTGATGAAAAACGATGACCCCGGACCAGTCGAACGTTGAAAAAATGGTCAATATTGATGAAATTTTAACATTTAATCTTTTGACTTTAAATGACGGTTGGATGTGAGTTATTACTTTTTCAAATAAAATAAGTGTGTATAAGTCATTTCGGTGCCTGAAATTGGTCAAAATTGAAGATTTTGAGTAAGCAAAACTCTGTAAAAATGGCAATTTTGGTCACTGTGAGGGTTTAAAAAGTAGTTATTCAACATGAGGCCCGATCCAAATGACATTTTGAATCAGTTTTGGAAGAGTCCAAAAAATCCATTTTCTGATGAAAAACGATGACCCCGGACCAGTCGAACGTTGAAAAAATGGTCAATATTGATGAAATTTTAACATTTAATCTTTTGACTTTAAATGACGGTTGGATGTGAGTTATTACTTTTTCAACTAAAATAAGTGTGTTTAAAGTCATTTCTGTGCCTGAAATTGGTCAAAATTGAAGATTTTGAGTAAGCAAAACTCTGTAAAAATGGCAATTTTGGTCACTGTGAGGGTTTAAAAAGTGGTTATTCAACATGAGGCCCGATCCAAATGACATTTTGAATCATTTTTGGTAGAGTCCAAAAAAATCCATTTTCTGATGAAAAACGATGACCCCGGACCAGTCGAACGTTGAAAAAATGGTCAATATTGATGAAATTTTAACATTTAATCTTTTGACTTTAAATGACGGTTGGATGTGAGATATTACTTTTTCAACTAAAATAAGTGTGTTTAAAGTCATTTCTGTGCCTGAAATTGGTCAAAATTGAAGATTTTGAGTAAGCAAAACTCTGTAAAAATGGCAATTTTGGTCACTGTGAGGGTTTAAAAAGTGGTTATTCAACATAAGGCCCGATCCAAATGACATTTTGAATCAGTTTTGGAAGAGTCCAAAAAATCCATTTTCTGATAAAAAACGATGACCCCGGACCAGTCGAACGTTGAAAAAATGGTCAATATTGATGAAATTTTAACATTTAATCTTTTGACTTTAAATGACGGTTGGATGTGAGTTATTACTTTTTCAACTAAAATAAGTGTGTTTAAAGTCATTTCTGTGCCTGAAATTGGTCAAAATTGAAGATTTTGAGTAAGCAAAACTCTGTAAAAATGGCAATTTTGGTCACTGTGAGGGTTTAAAAAGTGGTTATTCAACATGAGGCCCGATCCAAATGACATTTTGAATCATTTTTGGTAGAGTCCAAAAAATCCATTTTCTGATGAAAAACGATGACCCCGGACCAGTCGAACGTTGAAAAAATGGTCAATATTGATGAAATTTTAACATTTAATCTTTTGACTTTAAATGACGGTTGGATGTGAGTTATTACTTTTTCAACTAAAATAAGTGTGTTTAAAGTCATTTCTGTGCCTGAAATTGGTCAAAATTGAAGATTTTGAGTAAGCAAAACTCTGTAAAAATGGCAATTTTGGTCACTGTGAGGGTTTAAAAAGTGGTTATTCAACATGAGGCCCGATCCAAATGACATTTTGAATCATTTTTGGTAGAGTCCAAAAAATCCATTTTCTGATGAAAAACGATGACCCCGGACCAGTCGAACGTTGAAAAAATGGTCAATATTGATGAAATTTTAACATTTAATCTTTTGACTTTCAATGACGGTTGGATGTGAGTTATTACTTTTTCAACTAAAATAAGTGTGTTTAAAGTCATTTCTGTGCCTGAAATTGGTCAAAATTGAAGATTTTGAGTAAGCAAAACTCTGTAAAAATGGCAATTTTGGTCACTGTGAGGGTTTAAAAAGTGGTTATTCAACATGAGGCCCGATCCAAATGACATTTTGAATCATTTTTGGTAGAGTCCAAAAAATCAATTTTCTGATGAAAAACGATGACCCCGGACCAGTCGAACGTTGAAAAAATGGTCAATATTGATGAAATTTTAACATTTAATCTTTTGACTTTAAATGACGGTTGGATGTGAGTTATTACTTTTTCAACTAAAATAAGTGTGTTTAAAGTCATTTCTGTGCCTGAAATTGGTCAAAATTGAAGATTTTGAGTAAGCAAAACTCTGTAAAAATGGCAATTTTGGTCACTGTGAGGGTTTAAAAAGTGGTTATTCAACATGAGGCCCGATCCAAATGACATTTTGAATCAGTTTTGGAAGAGTCCAAAAAATCAATTTTCTGATAAAAAACGATGACCCCGGACCAGTCGAACGTTGAAAAAATGGTCAATATTGATGAAATTTTAACATTTAATCTTTTGACTTTAAATGACGGTTGGATGTGAGTTATTACTTTTTCAACTAAAATAAGTGTGTTTAAAGTCATTTCTGTGCCTGAAATTGGTCAAAATTGAAGATTTTGAGTAAGCAAAACTCTGTAAAAATGGCAATTTTGGTCACTGTGAGGGTTTAAAAAGTGGTTATTCCACATGAGGCCCGATCCAAATGACATTTTGAATCATTTTTGGTAGAGTCCAAAAAATCAATTTTCTGATGAAAAACGATGACCCCGGACCAGTCGAACGTTGAAAAAATGGTCAATATTGATGACATTTTAACATTTAATCTTTTGACTTTAAATGATGGTTGGATGTGAGTTATTACTTTTTCAACTAAAATAAGTGTGTTTAAAGTCATTTCTGTGCCTGAAATTGGTCAAAATTGAAGATTTTGAGTAAGCAAAACTCTGTAAAAATGGCAATTTTGGTCACTGTGAGGGTTTAAAAAGTGGTTATTCAACATGAGGCCCGATCCAAATGACATTTTGAATCATTTTTGGTAGAGTCCAAAAAATCAATTTTCTGATGAAAAACGATGACCCCGGACCAGTCGAATGTTGAAAAAATGGTCAATATTGATGAAATTTTAACATTTAATCTTTTGACTTTAAATGACGGTTGGATGTGAGTTATTACTTTTTCAACTAAAATAAGTGTGTTTAAAGTCAGTTCTGTGCCTGAAATTGGTCAAAATTGAAGATTTTGAGTAAGCAAAACTCTGTAAAAATGACAATTTTGGTCACTGTGAGGGTTTAAAAAGTGGTTATTCAACATGAGGCCCGATCCAAATGACATTTTGAATCATTTTTGGAAGAGTCCAAAAAATCCATTTTCTGATGAAAAACGATGACCCCGGACCAGTCGAACATTGAAAAAATGATCAATATTGATGAAATTTTAACATTTAATCTTTTGACTTAAATGACGATTGGATGTGAGTTATTACTTTTTCAACTAAAATAAGTGTGTTTAAAGTCATTTCTGTGCCTGAAATTGGTCAAAATTGAAGATTTTGAGTAAGCAAAACTCTGTAAAAATGGCAATTTTGGTCACTGTGAGGGTTTAAAAAGTGGTTATTCAACATGAGGCCCGATCCAAATGACATTTTGAATCATTTTTGGTAGAGTCCAAAAAATCAATTTTCTGATGAAAAACGATGACCCCGGACCAGTCGAACGTTGAAAAAATGGTCAATATTGATGAAATTTTAACATTTAATCTTTTGACTTTAAATGACGGTTGGATGTGAGTTATTACTTTTTCAACTAAAATAAGTGTGTTTAGTCATTTCTGTGCCTGAAATTGGTCAAAATTGAAGATTTTGAGTAAGCAAAACTCTGTAAAAATGGCAATTTTGGTCACTGTGAGGGTTTAAAAAGTGGTTATTCAACATGAGGCCCGATCCAAATGACATTTTGAATCATTTTTGGTAGAGTCCAAAAAATCAATTTTCTGATGAAAAACGATGACCCCGGACCAGTCGAACGTTGAAAAAATGGTCAATATTGATGAAATTTTAACATTTAATCTTTTGACTTTAAATGACAGTTGGATGTGAGTTATTACTTTTTCAACTAAAATAAGTGTGTTTAAAGTCATTTCTGTGCCTGAAATGGGTCAAAATTGAAGATTTTGAGTAAGCAAAACTCTGTAAAAATGGCAATTTTGGTCACTGTGAGGGTTTAAAAAGTGGTTATTCAACATGAGGCCCGATCCAAATGACATTTTGAATCAGTTTTGGAAGAGTCCAAAAAATCCATTTTCTGATGAAAAACGATGACCCCGGACCAGTCGAACGTTGAAAAAATGGTCAATATTGATGAAATTTTAACATTTAATCTTTTGACTTTAAATGACAGTTGGATGTGAGTTATTACTTTTTCAACTAAAATAAGTGTGTTTAAAGTCATTTCTGTGCCTGAAATGGGTCAAAATTGAAGATTTTGAGTAAGCAAAACTCTGTAAAAATGGCAATTTTGGTCACTGTGAGGGTTTAAAAAGTGGTTATTCAACATGAGGCCCGATCCAAATGACATTTTGAATCAGTTTTGGAAGAGTCCAAAAAATCCATTTTCTGATGAAAAACGATGACCCCGGACCAGTCGAACGTTGAAAAAATGGTCAATATTGATGAAATTTTAACATTTAATCTTTTGACTTTAAATGACGGTTGGATGTGAGTTATTACTTTTTCAACTAAAATAAGTGTGTTTAAAGTCATTTCTGTGCCTGAAATTGGTCAAAATTGAAGATTTTGAGTAAGCAAAACTCTGTAAAAATGACAATTTTGGTCACTGTGAGGGTTTAAAAAGTGGTTATTCAACATGAGGCCTGATCCAAATGACATTTTGAATCATTTTTGGAAGAGTCCAAAAAATCCATTTTCTGATGAAAAACGATGACCCCGGACCAGTCGAACGTTGAAAAAATGATCAATATTGATGAAATTTTAACATTTAATCTTTTGACTTTAAATGACGGTTGGATGTGAGTTATTACTTTTTCAACTAAAATAAGTGTGTTTAAAGTCATTTCTGTGCCTGAAATTGGTCAAAATTGAAGATTTTGAGTAAGCAAAACTCTGTAAAAATGGCAATTTTGGTCACTGTGAGGGTTTAAAAAGTGGTTATTCAACATGAGGCCCGATCCAAATGACATTTTGAATCAGTTTTGGAAGAGTCCAAAAAATCAATTTTCTGATAAAAAACGATGACCCCGGACCAGTCGAACGTTGAAAAAATGGTCAATATTGATGAAATTTTAACATTTAATCTTTTGACTTTAAATGACGGTTGGATGTGAGTTATTACTTTTTCAACTAAAATAAGTGTGTTTAAAGTCATTTCTGTGCCTGAAATTGGTCAAAATTGAAGATTTTGAGTAAGCAAAACTCTGTAAAAATGGCAATTTTGGTCACTGTGAGGGTTTAAAAAGTGGTTATTCAACATGCCGCCCGATCCAAATGACATTTTGAATCACTTTTGGTAGAGTCCAAAAAATCAATTTTCTGATGAAAAACGATGACCCCGGACCAGTCGAACGTTGAAAAAATGGTCAATATTGATGAAATTTTAACATTTAATCTTTTGACTTTAAATGATGGTTGGATGTGAGTTATTACTTTTTCAACTAAAATAAGTGTGTTTAAAGTCATTTCTGTGCCTGAAATTGGTCAAAATTGAAGATTTTGAGTAAGCAAAACTCTGTAAAAATGGCAATTTTGGTCACTGTTAGGGTTTAAAAAGTGGTTATTCAACATGAGGCCCGATCCAAATGACATTTTGAATCATTTTTGGTAGAGTCCAAAAAATCAATTTTCTGATGAAAAACGATGACCCCGGACCAGTCGAACGTTGAAAAAATGGTCAATATTGATGAAATTTTAACATTTAATCTTTTGACTTTAAATGACGGTTGGATGTGAGTTATTACTTTTTCAACTAAAATAAGTGTGTATAAGTCATTTCGGTGCCTGAAATTGGTCAAAATTGAAGATTTTGAGTAAGCAAAACTCTGTAAAAATGGCAATTTTGGTCACTGTGAGGGTTTAAAAAGTAGTTATTCAACATGAGGCCCGATCCAAATGACATTTTGAATCAGTTTTGGAAGAGTCCAAAAAATCCATTTTCTGATGAAAAACGATGACCCCGGACCAGTCGAACGTTGAAAAAATGGTCAATATTGATGAAATTTTAACATTTAATCTTTTGACTTTAAATGACGGTTGGATGTGAGTTATTACTTTTTCAACTAAAATAAGTGTGTTTAAAGTCATTTCTGTGCCTGAAATTGGTCAAAATTGAAGATTTTGAGTAAGCAAAACTCTGTAAAAATGGCAATTTTGGTCACTGTGAGGGTTTAAAAAGTGGTTATTCAACATGAGGCCCGATCCAAATGACATTTTGAATCATTTTTGGTAGAGTCCAAAAAAATCCATTTTCTGATGAAAAACGATGACCCCGGACCAGTCGAACGTTGAAAAAATGGTCAATATTGATGAAATTTTAACATTTAATCTTTTGACTTTAAATGACGGTTGGATGTGAGATATTACTTTTTCAACTAAAATAAGTGTGTTTAAAGTCATTTCTGTGCCTGAAATTGGTCAAAATTGAAGATTTTGAGTAAGCAAAACTCTGTAAAAATGGCAATTTTGGTCACTGTGAGGGTTTAAAAAGTGGTTATTCAACATAAGGCCCGATCCAAATGACATTTTGAATCAGTTTTGGAAGAGTCCAAAAAATCCATTTTCTGATAAAAAACGATGACCCCGGACCAGTCGAACGTTGAAAAAATTGGTCAATATTGATGAAATTTTAACATTTAATCTTTTGACTTTAAATGACGGTTGGATGTGAGTTATTACTTTTTCAACTAAAATAAGTGTGTTTAAAGTCATTTCTGTGCCTGAAATTGGTCAAAATTGAAGATTTTGAGTAAGCAAAACTCTGTAAAAATGGCAATTTTGGTCACTGTGAGGGTTTAAAAAGTGGTTATTCAACATGAGGCCCGATCCAAATGACATTTTGAATCATTTTTGGTAGAGTCCAAAAAATCCATTTTCTGATGAAAAACGATGACCCCGGACCAGTCGAACGTTGAAAAAATGGTCAATATTGATGAAATTTTAACATTTAATCTTTTGACTTTAAATGACGGTTGGATGTGAGTTATTACTTTTTCAACTAAAATAAGTGTGTTTAAAGTCATTTCTGTGCCTGAAATTGGTCAAAATTGAAGATTTTGAGTAAGCAAAACTCTGTAAAAATGGCAATTTTGGTCACTGTGAGGGTTTAAAAAGTGGTTATTCAACATGAGGCCCGATCCAAATGACATTTTGAATCATTTTTGGTAGAGTCCAAAAAATCCATTTTCTGATGAAAAACGATGACCCCGGACCAGTCGAACGTTGAAAAAATGGTCAATATTGATGAAATTTTAACATTTAATCTTTTGACTTTCAATGACGGTTGGATGTGAGTTATTACTTTTTCAACTAAAATAAGTGTGTTTAAAGTCATTTCTGTGCCTGAAATTGGTCAAAATTGAAGATTTTGAGTAAGCAAAACTCTGTAAAAATGGCAATTTTGGTCACTGTGAGGGTTTAAAAAGTGGTTATTCAACATGAGGCCCGATCCAAATGACATTTTGAATCATTTTTGGTAGAGTCCAAAAAATCAATTTTCTGATGAAAAACGATGACCCCGGACCAGTCGAACGTTGAAAAAATGGTCAATATTGATGAAATTTTAACATTTAATCTTTTGACTTTAAATGACGGTTGGATGTGAGTTATTACTTTTTCAACTAAAATAAGTGTGTTTAAAGTCATTTCTGTGCCTGAAATTGGTCAAAATTGAAGATTTTGAGTAAGCAAAACTCTGTAAAAATGGCAATTTTGGTCACTGTGAGGGTTTAAAAAGTGGTTATTCAACATGAGGCCCGATCCAAATGACATTTTGAATCAGTTTTGGAAGAGTCCAAAAAATCAATTTTCTGATAAAAAACGATGACCCCGGACCAGTCGAACGTTGAAAAAATGGTCAATATTGATGAAATTTTAACATTTAATCTTTTGACTTTAAATGACGGTTGGATGTGAGTTATTAGTTTTTCAACTAAAATAAGTGTGTTTAAAGTCATTTCTGTGCCTGAAATTGGTCAAAATTGAAGATTTTGAGTAAGCAAAACTCTGTAAAAATTGCAATTTTGGTCACTGTGAGGGTTTAAAAAGTGGTTATTCCACATGAGGCCCGATCCAAATGACATTTTGAATCATTTTTGGTAGAGTCCAAAAAATCAATTTTCTGATGAAAAACGATGACCCCGGACCAGTCGAACGTTGAAAAAATGGTCAATATTGATGACATTTTAACATTTAATCTTTTGACTTTAAATGATGGTTGGATGTGAGTTATTACTTTTTCAACTAAAATAAGTGTGTTTAAAGTCATTTCTGTGCCTGAAATTGGTCATAATTGAAGATTTTGAGTAAGCAAAACTCTGTAAAAATGGCAATTTTGGTCACTGTGAGGGTTTAAAAAGTGGTTATTCAACATGAGGCCCGATCCAAATGACATTTTGAATCATTTTTGGTAGAGTCCAAAAAATCAATTTTCTGATGAAAAACGATGACCCCGGACCAGTCGAACGTTGAAAAAATGGTCAATATTGATGAAATTTTAACATTTAATCTTTTGACTTTAAATGACGGTTGGATGTGAGTTATTACTTTTTCAACTAAAATAAGTGTGTTTAAAGTCATTTCTGTGCCTGAAATTGGTCAAAATTGAAGATTTTGAGTAAGCAAAACTCTGTAAAAATGTCAATTTTGGTCACTGTGAGGGTTTAAAAAGTGGTTATTCAACATGAGGCCCGATCCAAATGACATTTTGAATCAGTTTTGGAAGAGTCCAAAAAATCAATTTTCTGATAAAAAACGATGACCCCGGACCAGTCGAATGTTGAAAAAATGGTCAATATTGATGAAATTTTAACATTTAATCTTTTGACTTTAAATGACGGTTGGATGTGAGTTATTACTTTTTCAACTAAAATAAGTGTGTTTAAAGTCAGTTCTGTGCCTGAAATTGGTCAAAATTGAAGATTTTGAGTAAGCAAAACTCTGTAAAAATGACAATTTTGGTCACTGTGAGGGTTTAAAAAGTGGTTATTCAACATGAGGCCCGATCCAAATGACATTTTGAATCATTTTTGGAAGAGTCCAAAAAATCCATTTTCTGATGAAAAACGATGACCCCGGACCAGTCGAACATTGAAAAAATGATCAATATTGCTGAAATTTTAACATTTAATCTTTTGACTTAAATGACGATTGGATGTGAGTTATTACTTTTTCAACTAAAATAAGTGTGTTTAAAGTCATTTCTGTGCCTGAAATTGGTCAAAATTGAAGATTTTGAGTAAGCAAAACTCTGTAAAAATGGCAATTTTGGTCACTGTGAGGGTTTAAAAAGTGGTTATCCAACATGAGGCCCGATCCAAATGACATTTTGAATCATTTTTGGTAGAGTCCAAAAAATCAATTTTCTGATGAAAAACGATGACCCCGGACCAGTCGAACGTTGAAAAAATGGTCAATATTGATGAAATTTTAACATTTAATCTTTTGACTTTAAATGATGGTTGGATGTGAGTTATTACTTTTTCAACTAAAATAAGTGTGTTTAAAGTCATTTCTGTGCCTGAAATTGGTCAAAATTGAAGATTTTGAGTAAGCAAAACTCTGTAAAAATGGCAATTTTGGTCACTGTGAGGGTTTAAAAAGTGGTTATTCAACATGAGGCCCGATCCAAATGACATTTTGAATCATTTTTGGTAGAGTCCAAAAAATCAATTTTCTGATGAAAAACGATGACCCCGGACCAGTCGAACGTTGAAAAAATGGTCAATATTGATGAAATTTTAACATTTAATCTTTTGACTTTAAATGATGGTTGGATGTGAGTTATTACTTTTTCAACTAAAATAAGTGTGTTTAAAGTCATTTCTGTGCCTGAAATTGGTCAAAATTGAAGATTTTGAGTAAGCAAAACTCTGTAAAAATGGCAATTTTGGTCACTGTGAGGGTTTAAAAAGTGGTTATTCAACATGAGGCCCGATCCAAATGACATTTTGAATCATTTTTGGTAGAGTCCAAAAAATCCATTTTCTGATGAAAAACGATGACCCCGGACCAGTCGAACGTTGAAAAAATGGTCAATATTGATGAAATTTTAACATTTAATCTTTTGACTTTAAATGACGGTTGGATGTGAGTTATTACTTTTTCAACTAAAATAAGTGTGTTTAAAGTCATTTCTGTGCCTGAAATTGGTCAAAATTGAAGATTTTGAGTAAGCAAAACTCTGTAAAAATGACAATTTTGGTCACTGTGAGGGTTTAAAAAGTGGTTATTCAACATGAGGCCCGATCCAAATGACATTTTGAATCATTTTTGGAAGAGTCCAAAAAATCCATTTTCTGATGAAAAACGATGACCCCGGACCAGTCGAACATTGAAAAAATGATCAATATTGATGAAATTTTAACATTTAATCTTTTGACTTTAAATGACGATTGGATGTGAGTTATTACTTTTTCAACTAAAATAAGTGTGTTTAAAGTCATTTCTGTGCCTGAAATTGGTCAAAATTGAAGATTTTGAGTAAGCAAAACTCTGTAAAAATGGCAATTTTGGTCACTGTGAGGGTTTAAAAAGTGGTTATTCAACATGAGGCCCGATCCAAATGACATTTTGAATCATTTTTGGTAGAGTCCAAAAAATCAATTTTCTGATGAAAAACGATGACCCCGGACCAGTCGAACGTTGAAAAAATGGTCAATATTGATGAAATTTTAACATTTAATCTTTTGACTTTAAATGACGGTTGGATGTGAGTTATTACTTTTTCAACTAAAATAAGTGTGTTTAAAGTCATTTCTGTGCCTGAAATTGGTCAAAATTGAAGAATTTGAGTAAGCAAAACTCTGTAAAAATGGCAATTTTGGTCACTGTGAGGGTTTAAAAAGTGGTTATTCAACATGAGGCCCGATCCAAATGACATTTTGAATCAGTTTTGGAAGAGTCCAAAAAATCAATTTTCTGATAAAAAACGATGACCCCGGACCAGTCGAACGTTGAAAAAATGGTCAATATTGATGAAATTTTAACATTTAATCTTTTGACTTTAAATGACGGTTGGATGTGAGTTATTACTTTTTCAACTAAAATAAGTGTGTTTAAAGTCATTTCTGTGCCTGAAATTGGTCAAAATTGAAGATTTTGAGTAAGCAAAACTCTGTAAAAATGGCAATTTTGGTCACTGTGAGGGTTTAAAAAGTGGTTATTCAACATGAGGCCCGATCCAAATGACATTTTGAATCATTTTTGGTAGAGTCCAAAAAATCCATTTTCTGATGAAAAACGATGACCCCGGACCAGTCGAACGTTGAAAAAATGGTCAATATTGATGAAATTTTAACATTTAATCTTTTGACTTTAAATGACGGTTGGATGTGAGTTATTACTTTTTCAACTAAAATAAGTGTGTTTAAAGTCAGTTCTGTGCCTGAAATTGGTCAAAATTGAAGATTTTGAGTAAGCAAAACTCTGTAAAAATGGCAATTTTGGTCACTGTGAGGGTTTAAAAAGTGGTTATTCAACATGAGGCCCTATCCAAATGACATTTTGAATCATTTTTGGTAGAGTCCAAAAAATCAATTTTCTGATGAAAAACGATGACCCCGGACCAGTCGAACGTTGAAAAGATGGTCAATATTGATGAAATTTTAACATTTAATCTTTTGACTTTAAATGACGGTTGGATGTGAGTTATTACTTTTTCAACTAAAATAAGTGTGTTTAAAGTCATTTCTGTGCCTGAAATTGGTCAAAATCGAAGATTTTGAGTAAGCAAAACTCTGTAAAAATGGCAATTTTGGTCACTGTGAGGGTTTAAAAAGTGGTTATTCAACATGAGGCCCGATCCAAATGACATTTTGAATCAGTTTTGGAAGAGTCCAAAAAATCAATTTTCTGATAAAAAACGATGACCCCGGACCAGTCGAACGTTGAAAAAATGGTCAATATTGATGAAATTTTACCATTTAATCTTTTGACTTTAAATGACGGTTGGATGTGAGTTATTACTTTTTCAACTAAAATAAGTGTGTTTAAAGTCATTTCTGTGCCTGAAATTGGTCAAAATTGAAGATTTTGAGTAAGCAAAACTCTGTAAAAATGGCAATTTTGGTCACTGTGAGGGTTTAAAAAGTGGTTATTCAACATGAGGCCCGATCCAAATGACATTTTGAATCATTTTTGGTAGAGTCCAAAAAATCCATTTTCTGATGAAAAACGATGACCCCGGACCAGTCGAACGTTGAAAAAATGGTCAATATTGATGAAATGTTAACATTTAATCTTTTGACTTTAAATGACGGTTGGATGTGAGTTATTACTTTTTCAACTAAAATAAGTGTGTTTAAAGTCAGTTCTGTGCCTGAAATTGGTCAAAATTGAAGATTTTGAGTAAGCAAAACTCTGTAAAAATGACAATTTTGGTCACTGTGAGGGTTTAAAAAGTGGTTATTCAACATGAGGCCCGATCCAAATGACATTTTGAATCATTTTTGGAAGAGTCCAAAAAATCCATTTTCTGATGAAAAACGATGACCCCGGACCAGTTGAACATTGAAAAAATGATCAATATTGATGAAATTTTAACATTTAATCTTTTGACTTAAATGACGATTGGATGTGAGTTATTACTTTTTCAACTAAAATAAGTGTGTTTAAAGTCATTTCTGTGCCTGAAATTGGTCAAAATTGAAGATTTTGAGTAAGCAAAACTCTGTAAAAATGGCAATTTTGGTCACTGTGAGGGTTTAAAAAGTGGTTATTCAACATGAGGCCCGATCCAAATGACATTTTGAATCATTTTTGGTAGAGTCCAAAAAATCAATTTTCTGATGAAAAACGATGACCCCGGACCAGTCGAACGTTGAAAAAATGGTCAATATTGATGAAATTTTAACATTTAATCTTTTGACTTTAAATGACGGTTGGATGTGAGTTATTACTTTTTCAACTAAAATAAGTGTGTTTAAAGTCATTTCTGTGCCTGAAATTGGTCAAAATTGAAGATTTTGAGTAAGCAAAACTCTGTAAAAATGGCAATTTTGGTCACTGTGAGGGTTTAAAAAGTGGTTATTCAACATGAGGCCCGATCCAAATGACATTTTGAATCATTTTTGGTAGAGTCCAAAAAATCAATTTTCTGATGAAAAACGATGACCCCGGACCAGTTGAACGTTGAAAAAATGGTCAATATTGATGAAATTTTAACATTTAATCTTTTGACTTTAAATGATGGTTGGATGTGAGTTATTACTTTTTCAACTAAAATAAGTGTGTTTAAAGTCATTTCTGTGCCTGAAATTGGTCAAAATTGAAGATTTTGAGTAAGCAAAACTCTGTAAAAATGGCAATTTTGGTCACTGTGAGGGTTTAAAAAGTGGTTATTCAACATGAGGCCCGATCCAAATGACATTTTGAATCACTTTTGGTAGAGTCCAAAAAAATCAATTTTCTGATGAAAAACGATGACCCCGGACCAGTCGAACGTTGAAAAAATGGTCAATATTGATGAAATTTTAACATTTAATCTTTTGACTTTAAATGATGGTTGGATGTGAGTTATTACTTTTTCAACTAAAATAAGTGTGTTTAAAGTCATTTCTGTGCCTGAAATTGGTCAAAATTGAAGATTTTGAGTAAGCAAAACTCTGTAAAAATGGCAATTTTGGTCACTGTGAGGGTTTAAAAAGTGGTTATTCAACATGAGGCCCGATCCAAATGACATTTTGAATCAGTTTTGGAAGAGTCCAAAAAATCAATTTTCTGATAAAAAACGATGACCCCGGACCAGTCGAACGTTGAAAAAATGGTCAATATTGATGAAATTTTAACATTTAATCTTTTGACTTTAAATGACGATTGGATGTGAGTTATTACTTTTTCAACTAAAATAAGTGTGTTTAAAGTCATTTCTGTGCCTGAAATTGGTCAAAATTGAAGATTTTGAGTAAGCAAAACTCTGTAAAAATGGCAATTTTGGTCACTGTGAGGGTTTAAAAAGTGGTTATTCAACATGAGGCCCGATCCAAATGACATTTTGATTCATTTTTGGAAGAGTCCAAAAAATATATTTTTTTCTGATGAAAAACGATGACCCCGGACCAGTCGAACATTGAAAAAATGGTCAATATTGATGAAATTTTAACATTTAATCTTTTGACTTTAAATGACGGTTGGATGTGAGTTATTACTTTTTCAACTAAAATAAGTGTGTTTAAAGTCATTTCTGTGCCTGAAATTGGTCAAAATTGAAGATTTTGAGTAAGCAAAACTCTGTAAAAATGGCAATTTTGGTCACTGTGAGGGTTTAAAAAGTGGTTATTCAACATGAGGCCCGATCCAAATGACATTTTGAATCATTTTTGGTAGAGTGCAAAAAAACAATTTTCTGATGAAAAACAATGACCCCGGACCAGTCGAACATTGAAAAAATGGTCAATATTGATGAAATTTTAACATTTAATCTTTTGACTTTAAATGACAGTTGGATGTGATTTATTACTTTTTCAACTAAAATAAGTGTGTTTAAAGTCATTTCTGTGCCTGAAATTGGTCAAAATTGAAGATTTTGAGTAAGCAAAACTCTGTAAAAATGGCAATTTTGGTCACTGTGAGGGTTTAAAAAGTGGTTATTCAACATGAGGCCCGATCCAAATGACATTTTGAATCATTTTTGGTAGAGTCCAAAAAATCAATTTTCTGATGAAAAACGATGACCCCGGACCAGTCGAACGTTGAAAAAATGGTCAATATTGATGAAATTTTAACATTTAATATTTTGACTTTAAATGACGGTTGGATGTGAGTTATTACTTTTTCAACTAAAATAAGTGTGTTTAAAGTCATTTCTGTGCCTGAAATTGGTCAAAATTGAAGATTTTGAGTAAGCAAAACTCTGTAAAAATGGCAATTTTGGTCACTGTGAGGGTTTAAAAAGTGGTTATTCAACATGAGGCCCGATCCAAATGACATTTTGAATCATTTTTGGTAGAGTCCAAAAAATCAATTTTCTGATGAAAAACGATGACCCCGGACCAGTCGAACGTTGAAAAAATGGTCAATATTGATGAAATTTTAACATTTAATCTTTTGACTTTAAATGACGGTTGGATGTGAGTTATTACTTTTTCAACTAAAATAAGTGTGTTTAAAGTCATTTCTGTGCCTGAAATTGGTCAAAATTGAAGATTTTGAGTAAGCAAAACTCTGTAAAAATGGCAATTTTGGTCACTGTGAGGGTTTAAAAAGTGGTTATTCGACATGAGGCCCGATCCAAATGACATTTTGAATCAGTTTTGGAAGAGTCCAAAAAATCAATTTTCTGATAAAAAACGATGACCGCGGACCAGTCGAACGTTGAAAAAATGGTCAATATTGATGAAATTTTAACATTTAATCTTTTGACTTTAAATGACGGTTGGATGTGAGTTATTACTTTTTCAACTAAAATAAGTGTGTTTAAAGTCATTTCTGTGCCTGAAATTGGTCAAAATTGAAGATTTTGAGTAAGCAAAACTCTGTGAAAATGGCAATTTTGGTCACTGTGAGGGTTTAAAAAGTGGTTATTCAACATGAGGCCCGATCCAAATGACATTTTGAATCATTTTTGGTAGAGTCCAAAAAATCAATTTTCTGATGAAAAACGATGACCCCGGACCAGTCGAACGTTGAAAAAATGGTCAATATTGATGAAATTTTAACATTTAATCTTTTGACTTTAAATGACGGTTGGATGTGAGTTATTACTTTTTCAACTAAAATAAGTGTGTTTAAAGTCATTTCTGTGCCTGAAATTGGTCAAAATTGAAGATTTTGAGTAAGCAAAACTCTGTAAAAATGGCAATTTTGGTCACTGTGAGGGTTTAAAAAGTGGTTATTCAACATGAGGCCCGATCCAAATGACATTTTGAATCAGTTTTGGAAGAGTCCAAAAAATCCATTTTCTGATGAAAAACGATGACCCCGGACCAGTCGAACGTTGAAAAAATGGTCAATATTGATGAAATTTTAACATTTAATCTTTTGACTTTAAATGATGGTTGGATGTGAGTTATTACTTTTTCAACTAAAATAAGTGTGTTTAAAGTCATTTCTGTGCCTGAAATTGGTCAAAATTGAAGATTTTGAGTAAGCAAAACTCTGTAAAAATGGCAATTTTGGTCACTGTGAGGGTTTAAAAAGTGGTTATTCAACATGCGGCCCGATCCAAATGACATTTTGAATCACTTTTGGTAGAGTCCAAAAAATCAATTTTCTGATGAAAAACGATGACCCCGGACCGGTCGAACGTTGAAAAAATGGTCAATATTGATGACATTTTAACATTTAATCTTTTGACTTTAAATGACGATTGGATGTGAGTTATTACTTTTTCAACTAAAATAAGTGTGTTTAAAGTCATTTCTGTCCCTGAAATTGGTCAAAATTGAAGATTTTGAGTAAGCAAAACTCTGTAAAAATGGCAATTTTGGTCACTGTGAGGGTTTAAAAAGTGGTTATTCAACATGAGGCCCGATCCAAATGACATTTTGAATCATTTTTGGTAGAGTCCAAAAAATCAATTTTCTGATGAAAAACGATGACCCCGGACCAGTCGAACGTTGAAAAAATGGTCAATATTGATGAAATTTTAACATTTAATCTTTTGACTTTAAATGACAGTTGGATGTGAGTTATTACTTTTTCAACTAAAATAAGTGTGTTTAAAGTCATTTCTGTGCCTGAAATGGGTCAAAATTGAAGATTTTGAGTAAGCAAAACTCTGTAAAAATGGCAATTTTGGTCACTGTGAGGGTTTAAAAAGTGGTTATTCAACATGAGGCCCGATCCAAATGACATTTTGAATCAGTTTTGGAAGAGTCCAAAAAATCCATTTTCTGATGAAAAACGATGACCCCGGACCAGTCGAACGTTGAAAAAATGGTCAATATTGATGAAATTTTAACATTTAATCTTTTGACTTTAAATGACAGTTGGATGTGAGTTATTACTTTTTCAACTAAAATAAGTGTGTTTAAAGTCATTTCTGTGCCTGAAATGGGTCAAAATTGAAGATTTTGAGTAAGCAAAACTCTGTAAAAATGGCAATTTTGGTCACTGTGAGGGTTTAAAAAGTGGTTATTCAACATGAGGCCCGATCCAAATGACATTTTGAATCAGTTTTGGAAGAGTCCAAAAAATCCATTTTCTGATGAAAAACGATGACCCCGGACCAGTCGAACGTTGAAAAAATGGTCAATATTGATGAAATTTTAACATTTAATCTTTTGACTTTAAATGACGGTTGGATGTGAGTTATTACTTTTTCAACTAAAATAAGTGTGTTTAAAGTCATTTCTGTGCCTGAAATTGGTCAAAATTGAAGATTTTGAGTAAGCAAAACTCTGTAAAAATGACAATTTTGGTCACTGTGAGGGTTTAAAAAGTGGTTATTCAACATGAGGCCTGATCCAAATGACATTTTGAATCATTTTTGGAAGAGTCCAAAAAATCCATTTTCTGATGAAAAACGATGACCCCGGACCAGTCGAACGTTGAAAAAATGATCAATATTGATGAAATTTTAACATTTAATCTTTTGACTTTAAATGACGGTTGGATGTGAGTTATTACTTTTTCAACTAAAATAAGTGTGTTTAAAGTCATTTCTGTGCCTGAAATTGGTCAAAATTGAAGATTTTGAGTAAGCAAAACTCTGTAAAAATGGCAATTTTGGTCACTGTGAGGGTTTAAAAAGTGGTTATTCAACATGAGGCCCGATCCAAATGACATTTTGAATCAGTTTTGGAAGAGTCCAAAAAATCAATTTTCTGATAAAAAACGATGACCCCGGACCAGTCGAACGTTGAAAAAATGGTCAATATTGATGAAATTTTAACATTTAATCTTTTGACTTTAAATGACGGTTGGATGTGAGTTATTACTTTTTCAACTAAAATAAGTGTGTTTAAAGTCATTTCTGTGCCTGAAATTGGTCAAAATTGAAGATTTTGAGTAAGCAAAACTCTGTAAAAATGGCAATTTTGGTCACTGTGAGGGTTTAAAAAGTGGTTATTCAACATGCCGCCCGATCCAAATGACATTTTGAATCACTTTTGGTAGAGTCCAAAAAATCAATTTTCTGATGAAAAACGATGACCCCGGACCAGTCGAACGTTGAAAAAATGGTCAATATTGATGAAATTTTAACATTTAATCTTTTGACTTTAAATGATGGTTGGATGTGAGTTATTACTTTTTCAACTAAAATAAGTGTGTTTAAAGTCATTTCTGTGCCTGAAATTGGTCAAAATTGAAGATTTTGAGTAAGCAAAACTCTGTAAAAATGGCAATTTTGGTCACTGTTAGGGTTTAAAAAGTGGTTATTCAACATGAGGCCCGATCCAAATGACATTTTGAATCATTTTTGGTAGAGTCCAAAAAATCAATTTTCTGATGAAAAACGATGACCCCGGACCAGTCGAACGTTGAAAAAATGGTCAATATTGATGAAATTTTAACATTTAATCTTTTGACTTTAAATGACGGTTGGATGTGAGTTATTACTTTTTCAACTAAAATAAGTGTGTATAAGTCATTTCGGTGCCTGAAATTGGTCAAAATTGAAGATTTTGAGTAAGAAAAACTCTGTAAAAATGGCAATTTTGGTCACTGTGAGGGTTTAAAAAGTAGTTATTCAACATGAGGCCCGATCCAAATGACATTTTGAATCAGTTTTGGAAGAGTCCAAAAAATCCATTTTCTGATGAAAAACGATGACCCCGGACCAGTCGAACGTTGAAAAAATGGTCAATATTGATGAAATTTTAACATTTAATCTTTTGACTTTAAATGACGGTTGGATGTGAGTTATTACTTTTTCAACTAAAATAAGTGTGTTTAAAGTCATTTCTGTGCCTGAAATTGGTCAAAATTGAAGATTTTGAGTAAGCAAAACTCTGTAAAAATGGCAATTTTGGTCACTGTGAGGGTTTAAAAAGTGGTTATTCAACATGAGGCCCGATCCAAATGACATTTTGAATCATTTTTGGTAGAGTCCAAAAAAATCCATTTTCTGATGAAAAACGATGACCCCGGACCAGTCGAACGTTGAAAAAATGGTCAATATTGATGAAATTTTAACATTTAATCTTTTGACTTTAAATGACGGTTGGATGTGAGATATTACTTTTTCAACTAAAATAAGTGTGTTTAAAGTCATTTCTGTGCCTGAAATTTGTCAAAATTGAAGATTTTGAGTAAGCAAAACTCTGTAAAAATGGCAATTTTGGTCACTGTGAGGGTTTAAAAAGTGGTTATTCAACATAAGGCCCGATCCAAATGACATTTTGAATCAGTTTTGGAAGAGTCCAAAAAATCCATTTTCTGATAAAAAACGATGACCCCGGACCAGTCGAACGTTGAAAAAATGGTCAATATTGATGAAATTTTAACATTTAATCTTTTGACTTTAAATGACGGTTGGATGTGAGTTATTACTTTTTCAACTAAAATAAGTGTGTTTAAAGTCATTTCTGTGCCTGAAATTGGTCAAAATTGAAGATTTTGAGTAAGCAAAACTCTGTAAAAATGGCAATTTTGGTCACTGTGAGGGTTTAAAAAGTGGTTATTCAACATGAGGCCCGATCCAAATGACATTTTGAATCATTTTTGGTAGAGTCCAAAAAATCCATTTTCTGATGAAAAACGATGACCCCGGACCAGTCGAACGTTGAAAAAATGGTCAATATTGATGACATTTTAACATTTAATCTTTTGACTTTAAATGACGGTTGGATGTGAGTTATTACTTTTTCAACTGAAATAAGTGTGTTTAAAGTCATTTCTGTGCCTGAAATTGGTCAAAATTGAAGATTTTGAGTAAGCAAAACTCTGTAAAAATGACAATTTTGGTCACTGTGAGGGTTTAAAAAGTGGGTATTCAACATGAGGCCCGATCCAAATGACATTTTGAATCATTTTTGGAAGAGTCCAAAAAATCCATTTTCTGATGAAAAACGATGACCCCGGACCAGTCGAACATTGAAAAAATGGTCAATATTGATGAAATTTTAACATTTAATCTTTTGACTTTAAATGACGGTTGGATGTGAGTTATTACTTTTTCAACTAAAATAAGTGTGTTTAAAGTCATTTCTGTGCCTGAAATTGGTCAAAATTGAAGATTTTGAGTAAGCAAAACTCTGTAAAAATGACAATTTTGGTCACTGTGAGGGTTTAAAAAGTGGTTATTCAACATGAGGCCCGATCCAAATGACATTTTGAATCATTTTTGGAAGAGTCCAAAAAATCCATTTTCTGATGAAAAACGATGACCCCGGACCAGTCGAACATTGAAAAAATGATCAATATTGATGAAATTTTAACATTTAATCTTTTGACTTTAAATGACGATTGGATGTGAGTTATTACTTTTTCAACTAAAATAAGTGTGTTTAAAGTCATTTCTGTGCCTGAAATTGGTCAAAATTGAAGATTTTGAGTAAGCAAAACTCTGTAAAAATGGCAATTTTGGTCACTGTGAGGGTTTAAAAAGTGGTTATTCAACATGAGGCCCGATCCAAATGACATTTTGAATCATTTTTGGTAGAGTCCAAAAAATCAATTTTCTGATGAAAAACGATGACCCCGGACCAGTCGAACGTTGAAAAAATGCTCAATATTGATGAAATTTTAACATTTAATCTTTTGACTTTAAATGATGGTTGGATGTGAGTTATTACTTTTTCAACTAAAATAAGTGTGTTTAAAGTCATTTCTGTGCCTGAAATTGGTGAAAATTGAAGATTTTGAGTAAGCAAAACTCTGTAAAAATGGCAATTTTGGTCACTGTGAGGGTTTAAAAAGTGGTTATTCAACATGAGGCCCGATCCAAATGACATTTTGAATCATTTTTGGTAGAGTCCAAAAAATCCATTTTCTGATGAAAAACGATGACCCCGGACCAGTCGAACATTGAAAAAATGGTCAATATTGATGAAATTTTAACATTTAATCTTTTGACTTTAAATGATGGTTGGATGTGAGTTATTACTTTTTCAACTAAAATAAGTGTGTTTAGTCATTTCTGTGCCTGAAATTGGTCAAAATTGAAGATTTTGAGTAAGCAAAACTCTGTAAAAATGGCAATTTTGGTCACTGTGAGGGTTTAAAAAGTGGTTATTCAACATGAGGCCCGATCCAAATGACATTTTGAATCATTTTTGGTAGAGTCCAAAAAATCAATTTTCTGATGAAAAACGATGACCCCGGACCAGTCGAACGTTGAAAAAATGGTCAATATTGATGAAATTTTAACATTTAATCTTTTGACTTTAAATGACAGTTGGATGTGAGTTATTACTTTTTCAACTAAAATAAGTGTGTTTAAAGTCATTTCTGTGCCTGAAATGGGTCAAAATTGAAGATTTTGAGTAAGCAAAACTCTGTAAAAATGGCAATTTTGGTCACTGTGAGGGTTTAAAAAGTGGTTATTCAACATGAGGCCCGATCCAAATGACATTTTGAATCAGTTTTGGAAGAGTCCAAAAAATCCATTTTCTGATGAAAAACGATGACCCCGGACCAGTCGAACGTTGAAAAAATGGTCAATATTGATGAAATTTTAACATTTAATCTTTTGACTTTAAATGACAGTTGGATGTGAGTTATTACTTTTTCAACTAAAATAAGTGTGTTTAAAGTCATTTCTGTGCCTGAAATGGGTCAAAATTGAAGATTTTGAGTAAGCAAAACTCTGTAAAAATGGCAATTTTGGTCACTGTGAGGGTTTAAAAAGTGGTTATTCAACATGAGGCCCGATCCAAATGACATTTTGAATCAGTTTTGGAAGAGTCCAAAAAATCCATTTTCTGATGAAAAACGATGACCCCGGACCAGTCGAACGTTGAAAAAATGGTCAATATTGATGAAATTTTAACATTTAATCTTTTGACTTTAAATGACGGTTGGATGTGAGTTATTACTTTTTCAACTAAAATAAGTGTGTTTAAAGTCATTTCTGTGCCTGAAATTGGTCAAAATTGAAGATTTTGAGTAAGCAAAACTCTGTAAAAATGACAATTTTGGTCACTGTGAGGGTTTAAAAAGTGGTTATTCAACATGAGGCCTGATCCAAATGACATTTTGAATCATTTTTGGAAGAGTCCAAAAAATCCATTTTCTGATGAAAAACGATGACCCCGGACCAGTCGAACGTTGAAAAAATGATCAATATTGATGAAATTTTAACATTTAATCTTTTGACTTTAAATGACGGTTGGATGTGAGTTATTACTTTTTCAACTAAAATAAGTGTGTTTAAAGTCATTTCTGTGCCTGAAATTGGTCAAAATTGAAGATTTTGAGTAAGCAAAACTCTGTAAAAATGGCAATTTTGGTCACTGTGAGGGTTTAAAAAGTGGTTATTCAACATGAGGCCCGATCCAAATGACATTTTGAATCAGTTTTGGAAGAGTCCAAAAAATCAATTTTCTGATAAAAAACGATGACCCCGGACCAGTCGAACGTTGAAAAAATGGTCAATATTGATGAAATTTTAACATTTAATCTTTTGACTTTAAATGACGGTTGGATGTGAGTTATTACTTTTTCAACTAAAATAAGTGTGTTTAAAGTCATTTCTGTGCCTGAAATTGGTCAAAATTGAAGATTTTGAGTAAGCAAAACTCTGTAAAAATGGCAATTTTGGTCACTGTGAGGGTTTAAAAAGTGGTTATTCAACATGCCGCCCGATCCAAATGACATTTTGAATCACTTTTGGTAGAGTCCAAAAAATCAATTTTCTGATGAAAAACGATGACCCCGGACCAGTCGAACGTTGAAAAAATGGTCAATATTGATGAAATTTTAACATTTAATCTTTTGACTTTAAATGATGGTTGGATGTGAGTTATTACTTTTTCAACTAAAATAAGTGTGTTTAAAGTCATTTCTGTGCCTGAAATTGGTCAAAATTGAAGATTTTGAGTAAGCAAAACTCTGTAAAAATGGCAATTTTGGTCACTGTTAGGGTTTAAAAAGTGGTTATTCAACATGAGGCCCGATCCAAATGACATTTTGAATCATTTTTGGTAGAGTCCAAAAAATCAATTTTCTGATGAAAAACGATGACCCCGGACCAGTCGAACGTTGAAAAAATGGTCAATATTGATGAAATTTTAACATTTAATCTTTTGACTTTAAATGACGGTTGGATGTGAGTTATTACTTTTTCAACTAAAATAAGTGTGTATAAGTCATTTCGGTGCCTGAAATTGGTCAAAATTGAAGATTTTGAGTAAGCAAAACTCTGTAAAAATGGCAATTTTGGTCACTGTGAGGGTTTAAAAAGTAGTTATTCAACATGAGGCCCGATCCAAATGACATTTTGAATCAGTTTTGGAAGAGTCCAAAAAATCCATTTTCTGATGAAAAACGATGACCCCGGACCAGTCGAACGTTGAAAAAATGGTCAATATTGATGAAATTTTAACATTTAATCTTTTGACTTTAAATGACGGTTGGATGTGAGTTATTACTTTTTCAACTAAAATAAGTGTGTTTAAAGTCATTTCTGTGCCTGAAATTGGTCAAAATTGAAGATTTTGAGTAAGCAAAACTCTGTAAAAATGGCAATTTTGGTCACTGTGAGGGTTTAAAAAGTGGTTATTCAACATGAGGCCCGATCCAAATGACATTTTGAATCATTTTTGGTAGAGTCCAAAAAAATCCATTTTCTGATGAAAAACGATGACCCCGGACCAGTCGAACGTTGAAAAAATGGTCAATATTGATGAAATTTTAACATTTAATCTTTTGACTTTAAATGACGGTTGGATGTGAGATATTACTTTTTCAACTAAAATAAGTGTGTTTAAAGTCATTTCTGTGCCTGAAATTGGTCAAAATTGAAGATTTTGAGTAAGCAAAACTCTGTAAAAATGGCAATTTTGGTCACTGTGAGGGTTTAAAAAGTGGTTATTCAACATAAGGCCCGATCCAAATGACATTTTGAATCAGTTTTGGAAGAGTCCAAAAAATCCATTTTCTGATAAAAAACGATGACCCCGGACCAGTCGAACGTTGAAAAAATGGTCAATATTGATGAAATTTTAACATTTAATCTTTTGACTTTAAATGACGGTTGGATGTGAGTTATTACTTTTTCAACTAAAATAAGTGTGTTTAAAGTCATTTCTGTGCCTGAAATTGGTCAAAATTGAAGATTTTGAGTAAGCAAAACTCTGTAAAAATGGCAATTTTGGTCACTGTGAGGGTTTAAAAAGTGGTTATTCAACATGAGGCCCGATCCAAATGACATTTTGAATCATTTTTGGTAGAGTCCAAAAAATCCATTTTCTGATGAAAAACGATGACCCCGGACCAGTCGAACGTTGAAAAAATGGTCAATATTGATGAAATTTTAACATTTAATCTTTTGACTTTAAATGACGGTTGGATGTGAGTTATTACTTTTTCAACTAAAATAAGTGTGTTTAAAGTCATTTCTGTGCCTGAAATTGGTCAAAATTGAAGATTTTGAGTAAGCAAAACTCTGTAAAAATGGCAATTTTGGTCACTGTGAGGGTTTAAAAAGTGGTTATTCCACATGAGGCCCGATCCAAATGACATTTTGAATCATTTTTGGTAGAGTCCAAAAAATCCATTTTCTGATGAAAAACGATGACCCCGGACCAGTCGAACGTTGAAAAAATGGTCAATATTGATGAAATTTTAACATTTAATCTTTTGACTTTCAATGACGGTTGGATGTGAGTTATTACTTTTTCAACTAAAATAAGTGTGTTTAAAGTCATTTCTGTGCCTGAAATTGGTCAAAATTGAAGATTTTGAGTAAGCAAAACTCTGTAAAAATGGCAATTTTGGTCACTGTGAGGGTTTAAAAAGTGGTTATTCAACATGAGGCCCGATCCAAATGACATTTTGAATCATTTTTGGTAGAGTCCAAAAAATCAATTTTCTGATGAAAAACGATGACCCCGGACCAGTCGAACGTTGAAAAAATGGTCAATATTGATGAAATTTTAACATTTAATCTTTTGACTTTAAATGACGGTTGGATGTGAGTTATTACTTTTTCAACTAAAATAAGTGTGTTTAAAGTCATTTCTGTGCCTGAAATTGGTCAAAATTGAAGATTTTGAGTAAGCAAAACTCTGTAAAAATGGCAATTTTGGTCACTGTGAGGGTTTAAAAAGTGGTTATTCAACATGAGGCCCGATCCAAATGACATTTTGAATCAGTTTTGGAAGAGTCCAAAAAATCAATTTTCTGATAAAAAACGATGACCCCGGACCAGTCGAACGTTGAAAAAATGGTCAATATTGATGAAATTTTAACATTTAATCTTTTGACTTTAAATGACGGTTGGATGTGAGTTATTACTTTTTCAACTAAAATAAGTGTGTTTAAAGTCATTTCTGTGCCTGAAATTGGTCAAAATTGAAGATTTTGAGTAAGCAAAACTCTGTAAAAATGGCAATTTTGGTCACTGTGAGGGTTTAAAAAGTGGTTATTCCACATGAGGCCCGATCCAAATGACATTTTGAATCATTTTTGGTAGAGTCCAAAAAATCAATTTTCTGATGAAAAACGATGACCCCGGACCAGTCGAACGTTGAAAAAATGGTCAATATTGATGACATTTTAACATTTAATCTTTTGACTTTAAATGATGGTTGGATGTGAGTTATTACTTTTTCAACTAAAATAAGTGTGTTTAAAGTCATTTCTGTGCCTGAAATTGGTCAAAATTGAAGATTTTGAGTAAGCAAAACTCTGTAAAAATGGCAATTTTGGTCACTGTGAGGGTTTAAAAAGTGGTTATTCAACATGAGGCCCGATCCAAATGACATTTTGAATCATTTTTGGTAGAGTCCAAAAAATCAATTTTCTGATGAAAAACGATGACCCCGGACCAGTCGAACGTTGAAAAAATGGTCAATATTGATGAAATTTTAACATTTAATCTTTTGACTTTAAATGACGGTTGGATGTGAGTTATTACTTTTTCAACTAAAATAAGTGTGTTTAAAGTCATTTCTGTGCCTGAAATTGGTCAAAATTGAAGATTTTGAGTAAGCAAAACTCTGTAAAAATGGCAATTTTGGTCACTGTGAGGGTTTAAAAAGTGGTTATTCAACATGAGGCCCGATCCAAATGACATTTTGAATCAGTTTTGGAAGAGTCCAAAAAATCAATTTTCTGATAAAAAACGATGACCCCGGACCAGTCGAATGTTGAAAAAATGGTCAATATTGATGAAATTTTAACATTTAATCTTTTGACTTTAAATGACGGTTGGATGTGAGTTATTACTTTTTCAACTAAAATAAGTGTGTTTAAAGTCAGTTCTGTGCCTGAAATTGGTCAAAATTGAAGATTTTGAGTAAGCAAAACTCTGTAAAAATGACAATTTTGGTCACTGTGAGGGTTTAAAAAGTGGTTATTCAACATGAGGCCCGATCCAAATGACATTTTGAATCATTTTTGGAAGAGTCCAAAAAATCCATTTTCTGATGAAAAACGATGACCCCGGACCAGTCGAACATTGAAAAAATGATCAATATTGATGAAATTTTAACATTTAATCTTTTGACTTAAATGACGATTGGATGTGAGTTATTACTTTTTCAACTAAAATAAGTGTGTTTAAAGTCATTTCTGTGCCTGAAATTGGTCAAAATTGAAGATTTTGAGTAAGCAAAACTCTGTAAAAATGGCAATTTTGGTCACTGTGAGGGTTTAAAAAGTGGTTATTCAACATGAGGCCCGATCCAAATGACATTTTGAATCATTTTTGGTAGAGTCCAAAAAATCAATTTTCTGATGAAAAACGATGACCCCGGACCAGTCGAACGTTGAAAAAATGGTCAATATTGATGAAATTTTAACATTTAATCTTTTGACTTTAAATGACGGTTGGATGTGAGATATTACTTTTTCAACTAAAATAAGTGTGTTTAAAGTCATTTCTGTGCCTGAAATTGGTCAAAATCGAAGATTTTGAGTAAGCAAAACTCTGTAAAAATGGCAATTTTGGTCACTGTGAGGGTTTAAAAAGTGGTTATTCAACATAAGGCCCGATCCAAATGACATTTTGAATCAGTTTTGGAAGAGTCCAAAAAATCCATTTTCTGATAAAAAACGATGACCCCGGACCAGTCGAACGTTGAAAAAATGGTCAATATTGATGAAATTTTAACATTTAATCTTTTGACTTTAAATGACGGTTGGATGTGAGTTATTACTTTTTCAACTAAAATAAGTGTGTTTAAAGTCATTTCTGTGCCTGAAATTGGTCAAAATTGAAGATTTTGAGTAAGCAAAACTCTGTAAAAATGGCAATTTTGGTCACTGTGAGGGTTTAAAAAGTGGTTATTCAACATGAGGCCCGATCCAAATGACATTTTGAATCATTTTTGGTAGAGTCCAAAAAATCCATTTTCTGATGAAAAACGATGACCCCGGACCAGTCGAACGTTGAAAAAATGGTCAATATTGATGACATTTTAACATTTAATCTTTTGACTTTAAATGACGGTTGGATGTGAGTTATTACTTTTTCAACTGAAATAAGTGTGTTTAAAGTCATTTCTGTGCCTGAAATTGGTCAAAATTGAAGATTTTGAGTAAGCAAAACTCTGTAAAAATGACAATTTTGGTCACTGTGAGGGTTTAAAAAGTGGGTATTCAACATGAGGCCCGATCCAAATGACATTTTGAATCATTTTTGGAAGAGTCCAAAAAATCCATTTTCTGATGAAAAACGATGACCCCGGACCAGTCGAACATTGAAAAAATGGTCAATATTGATGAAATTTTAACATTTAATCTTTTGACTTTAAATGACGGTTGGATGTGAGTTATTACTTTTTCAACTAAAATAAGTGTGTTTAAAGTCATTTCTGTGCCTGAAATTGGTCAAAATTGAAGATTTTGAGTAAGCAAAACTCTGTAAAAATGACAATTTTGGTCACTGTGAGGGTTTAAAAAGTGGTTATTCAACATGAGGCCCGATCCAAATGACATTTTGAATCATTTTTGGAAGAGTCCAAAAAATCCATTTTCTGATGAAAAACGATGACCCCGGACCAGTCGAACATTGAAAAAATGATCAATATTGATGAAATTTTAACATTTAATCTTTTGACTTTAAATGACGATTGGATGTGAGTTATTACTTTTTCAACTAAAATAAGTGTGTTTAAAGTCATTTCTGTGCCTGAAATTGGTCAAAATTGAAGATTTTGAGTAAGCAAAACTCTGTAAAAATGGCAATTTTGGTCACTGTGAGGGTTTAAAAAGTGGTTATTCAACATGAGGCCCGATCCAAATGACATTTTGAATCATTTTTGGTAGAGTCCAAAAAATCAATTTTCTGATGAAAAACGATGACCCCGGACCAGTCGAACGTTGAAAAAATGCTCAATATTGATGAAATTTTAACATTTAATCTTTTGACTTTAAATGATGGTTGGATGTGAGTTATTACTTTTTCAACTAAAATAAGTGTGTTTAAAGTCATTTCTGTGCCTGAAATTGGTGAAAATTGAAGATTTTGAGTAAGCAAAACTCTGTAAAAATGGCAATTTTGGTCACTGTGAGGGTTTAAAAAGTGGTTATTCAACATGAGGCCCGATCCAAATGACATTTTGAATCATTTTTGGTAGAGTCCAAAAAATCCATTTTCTGATGAAAAACGATGACCCCGGACCAGTCGAACATTGAAAAAATGGTCAATATTGATGAAATTTTAACATTTAATCTTTTGACTTTAAATGATGGTTGGATGTGAGTTATTACTTTTTCAACTAAAATAAGTGTGTTTAGTCATTTCTGTGCCTGAAATTGGTCAAAATTGAAGATTTTGAGTAAGCAAAACTCTGTAAAAATGGCAATTTTGGTCACTGTGAGGGTTTAAAAAGTGGTTATTCAACATGAGGCCCGATCCAAATGACATTTTGAATCATTTTTGGTAGAGTCCAAAAAATCAATTTTCTGATGAAAAACGATGACCCCGGACCAGTCGAACGTTGAAAAAATGGTCAATATTGATGAAATTTTAACATTTAATCTTTTGACTTTAAATGACAGTTGGATGTGAGTTATTACTTTTTCAACTAAAATAAGTGTGTTTAAAGTCATTTCTGTGCCTGAAATGGGTCAAAATTGAAGATTTTGAGTAAGCAAAACTCTGTAAAAATGGCAATTTTGGTCACTGTGAGGGTTTAAAAAGTGGTTATTCAACATGAGGCCCGATCCAAATGACATTTTGAATCAGTTTTGGAAGAGTCCAAAAAATCCATTTTCTGATGAAAAACGATGACCCCGGACCAGTCGAACGTTGAAAAAATGGTCAATATTGATGAAATTTTAACATTTAATCTTTTGACTTTAAATGACAGTTGGATGTGAGTTATTACTTTTTCAACTAAAATAAGTGTGTTTAAAGTCATTTCTGTGCCTGAAATGGGTCAAAATTGAAGATTTTGAGTAAGCAAAACTCTGTAAAAATGGCAATTTTGGTCACTGTGAGGGTTTAAAAAGTGGTTATTCAACATGAGGCCCGATCCAAATGACATTTTGAATCAGTTTTGGAAGAGTCCAAAAAATCCATTTTCTGATGAAAAACGATGACCCCGGACCAGTCGAACGTTGAAAAAATGGTCAATATTGATGAAATTTTAACATTTAATCTTTTGACTTTAAATGACGGTTGGATGTGAGTTATTACTTTTTCAACTAAAATAAGTGTGTTTAAAGTCATTTCTGTGCCTGAAATTGGTCAAAATTGAAGATTTTGAGTAAGCAAAACTCTGTAAAAATGACAATTTTGGTCACTGTGAGGGTTTAAAAAGTGGTTATTCAACATGAGGCCTGATCCAAATGACATTTTGAATCATTTTTGGAAGAGTCCAAAAAATCCATTTTCTGATGAAAAACGATGACCCCGGACCAGTCGAACGTTGAAAAAATGATCAATATTGATGAAATTTTAACATTTAATCTTTTGACTTTAAATGACGGTTGGATGTGAGTTATTACTTTTTCAACTAAAATAAGTGTGTTTAAAGTCATTTCTGTGCCTGAAATTGGTCAAAATTGAAGATTTTGAGTAAGCAAAACTCTGTAAAAATGGCAATTTTGGTCACTGTGAGGGTTTAAAAAGTGGTTATTCAACATGAGGCCCGATCCAAATGACATTTTGAATCAGTTTTGGAAGAGTCCAAAAAATCAATTTTCTGATAAAAAACGATGACCCCGGACCAGTCGAACGTTGAAAAAATGGTCAATATTGATGAAATTTTAACATTTAATCTTTTGACTTTAAATGACGGTTGGATGTGAGTTATTACTTTTTCAACTAAAATAAGTGTGTTTAAAGTCATTTCTGTGCCTGAAATTGGTCAAAATTGAAGATTTTGAGTAAGCAAAACTCTGTAAAAATGGCAATTTTGGTCACTGTGAGGGTTTAAAAAGTGGTTATTCAACATGCCGCCCGATCCAAATGACATTTTGAATCACTTTTGGTAGAGTCCAAAAAATCAATTTTCTGATGAAAAACGATGACCCCGGACCAGTCGAACGTTGAAAAAATGGTCAATATTGATGAAATTTTAACATTTAATCTTTTGACTTTAAATGATGGTTGGATGTGAGTTATTACTTTTTCAACTAAAATAAGTGTGTTTAAAGTCATTTCTGTGCCTGAAATTGGTCAAAATTGAAGATTTTGAGTAAGCAAAACTCTGTAAAAATGGCAATTTTGGTCACTGTTAGGGTTTAAAAAGTGGTTATTCAACATGAGGCCCGATCCAAATGACATTTTGAATCATTTTTGGTAGAGTCCAAAAAATCAATTTTCTGATGAAAAACGATGACCCCGGACCAGTCGAACGTTGAAAAAATGGTCAATATTGATGAAATTTTAACATTTAATCTTTTGACTTTAAATGACGGTTGGATGTGAGTTATTACTTTTTCAACTAAAATAAGTGTGTATAAGTCATTTCGGTGCCTGAAATTGGTCAAAATTGAAGATTTTGAGTAAGCAAAACTCTGTAAAAATGGCAATTTTGGTCACTGTGAGGGTTTAAAAAGTAGTTATTCAACATGAGGCCCGATCCAAATGACATTTTGAATCAGTTTTGGAAGAGTCCAAAAAATCCATTTTCTGATGAAAAACGATGACCCCGGACCAGTCGAACGTTGAAAAAATGGTCAATATTGATGAAATTTTAACATTTAATCTTTTGACTTTAAATGACGGTTGGATGTGAGTTATTACTTTTTCAACTAAAATAAGTGTGTTTAAAGTCATTTCTGTGCCTGAAATTGGTCAAAATTGAAGATTTTGAGTAAGCAAAACTCTGTAAAAATGACAATTTTGGTCACTGTGAGGGTTTAAAAAGTGGTTATTCAACATGAGGCCCGATCCAAATGACATTTTGAATCATTTTTGGTAGAGTCCAAAAAAATCCATTTTCTGATGAAAAACGATGACCCCGGACCAGTCGAACGTTGAAAAAATGGTCAATATTGATGAAATTTTAACATTTAATCTTTTGACTTTAAATGACGGTTGGATGTGAGATATTACTTTTTCAACTAAAATAAGTGTGTTTAAAGTCATTTCTGTGCCTGAAATTGGTCAAAATTGAAGATTTTGAGTAAGCAAAACTCTGTAAAAATGGCAATTTTGGTCACTGTGAGGGTTTAAAAAGTGGTTATTCAACATAAGGCCCGATCCAAATGACATTTTGAATCAGTTTTGGAAGAGTCCAAAAAATCCATTTTCTGATAAAAAACGATGACCCCGGACCAGTCGAACGTTGAAAAAATGGTCAATATTGATGAAATTTTAACATTTAATCTTTTGACTTTAAATGACGGTTGGATGTGAGTTATTACTTTTTCAACTAAAATAAGTGTGTTTAAAGTCATTTCTGTGCCTGAAATTGGTCAAAATTGAAGATTTTGAGTAAGCAAAACTCTGTAAAAATGGCAATTTTGGTCACTGTGAGGGTTTAAAAAGTGGTTATTCAACATGAGGCCCGATCCAAATGACATTTTGAATCATTTTTGGTAGAGTCCAAAAAATCCATTTTCTGAAGAAAAACGATGACCCCGGACCAGTCGAACGTTGAAAAAATGGTCAATATTGATGACATTTTAACATTTAATCTTTTGACTTTAAATGACGGTTGGATGTGAGTTATTACTTTTTCAACTGAAATAAGTGTGTTTAAAGTCATTTCTGTGCCTGAAATTGGTCAAAATTGAAGATTTTGAGTAAGCAAAACTCTGTAAAAATGACAATTTTGGTCACTGTGAGGGTTTAAAAAGTGGGTATTCAACATGAGGCCCGATCCAAATGACATTTTGAATCATTTTTGGAAGAGTCCAAAAAATCCATTTTCTGATGAAAAACGATGACCCCGGACCAGTCGAACATTGAAAAAATGGTCAATATTGATGAAATTTTAACATTTAATCTTTTGACTTTAAATGACGGTTGGATGTGAGTTATTACTTTTTCAACTAAAATAAGTGTGTTTAAAGTCATTTCTGTGCCTGAAATTGGTCAAAATTGAAGATTTTGAGTAAGCAAAACTCTGTAAAAATGACAATTTTGGTCACTGTGAGGGTTTAAAAAGTGGTTATTCAACATGAGGCCCGATCCAAATGACATTTTGAATCATTTTTGGAAGAGTCCAAAAAATCCATTTTCTGATGAAAAACGATGACCCCGGACCAGTCGAACATTGAAAAAATGATCAATATTGATGAAATTTTAACATTTAATCTTTTGACTTTAAATGACGATTGGATGTGAGTTATTACTTTTTCAACTAAAATAAGTGTGTTTAAAGTCATTTCTGTGCCTGAAATTGGTCAAAATTGAAGATTTTGAGTAAGCAAAACTCTGTAAAAATGGCAATTTTGGTCACTGTGAGGGTTTAAAAAGTGGTTATTCAACATGAGGCCCGATCCAAATGACATTTTGAATCATTTTTGGTAGAGTCCAAAAAATCAATTTTCTGATGAAAAACGATGACCCCGGACCAGTCGAACGTTGAAAAAATGCTCAATATTGATGAAATTTTAACATTTAATCTTTTGACTTTAAATGATGGTTGGATGTGAGTTATTACTTTTTCAACTAAAATAAGTGTGTTTAAAGTCATTTCTGTGCCTGAAATTGGTGAAAATTGAAGATTTTGAGTAAGCAAAACTCTGTAAAAATGGCAATTTTGGTCACTGTGAGGGTTTAAAAAGTGGTTATTCAACATGAGGCCCGATCCAAATGACATTTTGAATCATTTTTGGTAGAGTCCAAAAAATCCATTTTCTGATGAAAAACGATGACCCCGGACCAGTCGAACATTGAAAAAATGGTCAATATTGATGAAATTTTAACATTTAATCTTTTGACTTTAAATGATGGTTGGATGTGAGTTATTACTTTTTCAACTAAAATAAGTGTGTTTAGTCATTTCTGTGCCTGAAATTGGTCAAAATTGAAGATTTTGAGTAAGCAAAACTCTGTAAAAATGGCAATTTTGGTCACTGTGAGGGTTTAAAAAGTGGTTATTCAACATGAGGCCCGATCCAAATGACATTTTGAATCATTTTTGGTAGAGTCCAAAAAATCAATTTTCTGATGAAAAACGATGACCCCGGACCAGTCGAACGTTGAAAAAATGGTCAATATTGATGAAATTTTAACATTTAATCTTTCGACTTTAAATGACAGTTGGATGTGAGTTATTACTTTTTCAACTAAAATAAGTGTGTTTAAAGTCATTTCTGTGCCTGAAATGGGTCAAAATTGAAGATTTTGAGTAAGCAAAACTCTGTAAAAATGGCAATTTTGGTCACTGTGAGGGTTTAAAAAGTGGTTATTCAACATGAGGCCCGATCCAAATGACATTTTGAATCAGTTTTGGAAGAGTCCAAAAAATCCATTTTCTGATGAAAAACGATGACCCCGGACCAGTCGAACGTTGAAAAAATGGTCAATATTGATGAAATTTTAACATTTAATCTTTTGACTTTAAATGACAGTTGGATGTGAGTTATTACTTTTTCAACTAAAATAAGTGTGTTTAAAGTCATTTCTGTGCCTGAAATGGGTCAAAATTGAAGATTTTGAGTAAGCAAAACTCTGTAAAAATGGCAATTTTGGTCACTGTGAGGGTTTAAAAAGTGGTTATTCAACATGAGGCCCGATCCAAATGACATTTTGAATCAGTTTTGGAAGAGTCCAAAAAATCCATTTTCTGATGAAAAACGATGACCCCGGACCAGTCGAACGTTGAAAAAATGGTCAATATTGATGAAATTTTAACATTTAATCTTTTGACTTTAAATGACGGTTGGATGTGAGTTATTACTTTTTCAACTAAAATAAGTGTGTTTAAAGTCATTTCTGTGCCTGAAATTGGTCAAAATTGAAGATTTTGAGTAAGCAAAACTCTGTAAAAATGACAATTTTGGTCACTGTGAGGGTTTAAAAAGTGGTTATTCAACATGAGGCCTGATCCAAATGACATTTTGAATCATTTTTGGAAGAGTCCAAAAAATCCATTTTCTGATGAAAAACGATGACCCCGGACCAGTCGAACGTTGAAAAAATGATCAATATTGATGAAATTTTAACATTTAATCTTTTGACTTTAAATGACGGTTGGATGTGAGTTATTACTTTTTCAACTAAAATAAGTGTGTTTAAAGTCATTTCTGTGCCTGAAATTGGTCAAAATTGAAGATTTTGAGTAAGCAAAACTCTGTAAAAATGGCAATTTTGGTCACTGTGAGGGTTTAAAAAGTGGTTATTCAACATGAGGCCCGATCCAAATGACATTTTGAATCAGTTTTGGAAGAGTCCAAAAAATCAATTTTCTGATAAAAAACGATGACCCCGGACCAGTCGAACGTTGAAAAAATGGTCAATATTGATGAAATTTTAACATTTAATCTTTTGACTTTAAATGACGGTTGGATGTGAGTTATCACTTTTTCAACTAAAATAAGTGTGTTTAAAGTCATTTCTGTGCCTGAAATTGGTCAAAATTGAAGATTTTGAGTAAGCAAAACTCTGTAAAAATGGCAATTTTGGTCACTGTGAGGGTTTAAAAAGTGGTTATTCAACATGCCGCCCGATCCAAATGACATTTTGAATCACTTTTGGTAGAGTCCAAAAAATCAATTTTCTGATGAAAAACGATGACCCCGGACCAGTCGAACGTTGAAAATATGGTCAATATTGATGAAATTTTAACATTTAATCTTTTGACTTTAAATGATGGTTGGATGTGAGTTATTACTTTTTCAACTAAAATAAGTGTGTTTAAAGTCATTTCTGTGCCTGAAATTGGTCAAAATTGAAGATTTTGAGTAAGCAAAACTCTGTAAAAATGGCAATTTTGGTCACTGTTAGGGTTTAAAAAGTGGTTATTCAACATGAGGCCCGATCCAAATGACATTTTGAATCATTTTTGGTAGAGTCCAAAAAATCAATTTTCTGATGAAAAACGATGACCCCGGACCAGTCGAACGTTGAAAAAATGGTCAATATTGATGAAATTTTAACATTTAATCTTTTGACTTTAAATGACGGTTGGATGTGAGTTATTACTTTTTCAACTAAAATAAGTGTGTATAAGTCATTTCGGTGCCTGAAATTGGTCAAAATTGAAGATTTTGAGTAAGCAAAACTCTGTAAAAATGGCAATTTTGGTCACTGTGAGGGTTTAAAAAGTAGTTATTCAACATGAGGCCCGATCCAAATGACATTTTGAATCAGTTTTGGAAGAGTCCAAAAAATCCATTTTCTGATGAAAAACGATGACCCCGGACCAGTCGAACGTTGAAAAAATGGTCAATATTGATGAAATTTTAACATTTAATCTTTTGACTTTAAATGACGGTTGGATGTGAGTTATTACTTTTTCAACTAAAATAAGTGTGTTTAAAGTCATTTCTGTGCCTGAAATTGGTCAAAATTGAAGATTTTGAGTAAGCAAAACTCTGTAAAAATGGCAATTTTGGTCACTGTGAGGGTTTAAAAAGTGGTTATTCAACATGAGGCCCGATCCAAATGACATTTTGAATCATTTTTGGTAGAGTCCAAAAAAATCCATTTTCTGATGAAAAACGATGACCCCGGACCAGTCGAACGTTGAAAAAATGGTCAATATTGATGAAATTTTAACATTTAATCTTTTGACTTTAAATGACGGTTGGATGTGAGATATTACTTTTTCAACTAAAATAAGTGTGTTTAAAGTCATTTCTGTGCCTGAAATTGGTCAAAATTGAAGATTTTGAGTAAGCAAAACTCTGTAAAAATGGCAATTTTGGTCACTGTGAGGGTTTAAAAAGTGGTTATTCAACATAAGGCCCGATCCAAATGACATTTTGAATCAGTTTTGGAAGAGTCCAAAAAATCCATTTTCTGATAAAAAACGATGACCCCGGACCAGTCGAACGTTGAAAAAATGGTCAATATTGATGAAATTTTAACATTTAATCTTTTGACTTTAAATGACGGTTGGATGTGAGTTATTACTTTTTCAACTAAAATAAGTGTGTTTAAAGTCATTTCTGTGCCTGAAATTGGTCAAAATTGAAGATTTTGAGTAAGCAAAACTCTGTAAAAATGGCAATTTTGGTCACTGTGAGGGTTTAAAAAGTGGTTATTCAACATGAGGCCCGATCCAAATGACATTTTGAATCATTTTTGGTAGAGTCCAAAAAATCCATTTTCTGATGAAAAACGATGACCCCGGACCAGTCGAACGTTGAAAAAATGGTCAATATTGATGAAATTTTAACATTTAATCTTTTGACTTTAAATGACGGTTGGATGTGAGTTATTACTTTTTCAACTAAAATAAGTGTGTTTAAAGTCATTTCTGTGCCTGAAATTGGTCAAAATTGAAGATTTTGAGTAAGCAAAACTCTGTAAAAATGGCAATTTTGGTCACTGTGAGGGTTTAAAAAGTGGTTATTCAACATGAGGCCCGATCCAAATGACATTTTGAATCATTTTTGGTAGAGTCCAAAAAATCCATTTTCTGATGAAAAACGATGACCCCGGACCAGTCGAACGTTGAAAAAATGGTCAATATTGATGAAATTTTAACATTTAATCTTTTGACTTTCAATGACGGTTGGATGTGAGTTATTACTTTTTCAACTAAAATAAGTGTGTTTAAAGTCATTTCTGTGCCTGAAATTGGTCAAAATTGAAGATTTTGAGTAAGCAAAACTCAGTAAAAATGGCAATTTTGGTCACTGTGAGGGTTTAAAAAGTGGTTATTCAACATGAGGCCCGATCCAAATGACATTTTGAATCATTTTTGGTAGAGTCCAAAAAATCAATTTTCTGATGAAAAACGATGACCCCGGACCAGTCGAACGTTGAAAAAATGGTCAATATTGATGAAATTTTAACATTTAATCTTTTGACTTTAAATGACGGTTGGATGTGAGTTATTACTTTTTCAACTAAAATAAGTGTGTTTAAAGTCATTTCTGTGCCTGAAATTGGTCAAAATTGAAGATTTTGAGTAAGCAAAACTCTGTAAAAATGGCAATTTTGGTCACTGTGAGGGTTTAAAAAGTGGTTATTCAACATGAGGCCCGATCCAAATGACATTTTGAATCAGTTTTGGAAGAGTCCAAAAAATCAATTTTCTGATAAAAAACGATGACCCCGGACCAGTCGAACGTTGAAAAAATGGTCAATATTGATGAAATTTTAACATTTAATCTTTTGACTTTAAATGACGGTTGGATGTGAGTTATTACTTTTTCAACTAAAATAAGTGTGTTTAAAGTCATTTCTGTGCCTGAAATTGGTCAAAATTGAAGATTTTGAGTAAGCAAAACTCTGTAAAAATGGCAATTTTGGTCACTGTGAGGGTTTAAAAAGTGGTTATTCCACATGAGGCCCGATCCAAATGACATTTTGAATCATTTTTGGTAGAGTCCAAAAAATCAATTTTCTGATGAAAAACGATGACCCCGGACCAGTCGAACGTTGAAAAAATGGTCAATATTGATGACATTTTAACATTTAATCTTTTGACTTTAAATGATGGTTGGATGTGAGTTATTACTTTTTCAACTAAAATAAGTGTGTTTAAAGTCATTTCTGTGCCTGAAATTGGTCAAAATTGAAGATTTTGAGTAAGCAAAACTCTGTAAAAATGGCAATTTTGGTCACTGTGAGGGTTTAAAAAGTGGTTATTCAACATGAGGCCCGATCCAAATGACATTTTGAATCATTTTTGGTAGAGTCCAAAAAATCAATTTTCTGATGAAAAACGATGACCCCGGACCAGTCGAACGTTGAAAAAATGGTCAATATTGATGAAATTTTAACATTTAATCTTTTGACTTTAAATGACGGTTGGATGTGAGTTATTACTTTTTCAACTAAAATAAGTGTGTTTAAAGTCATTTCTGTGCCTGAAATTGGTCAAAATTGAAGATTTTGAGTAAGCAAAACTCTGTAAAAATGGCAATTTTGGTCACTGTGAGGGTTTAAAAAGTGGTTATTCAACATGAGGCCCGATCCAAATGACATTTTGAATCAGTTTTGGAAGAGTCCAAAAAATCAATTTTCTGATAAAAAACGATGACCCCGGACCAGTCGAATGTTGAAAAAATGGTCAATATTGATGAAATTTTAACATTTAATCTTTTGACTTTAAATGACGGTTGGATGTGAGTTATTACTTTTTCAACTAAAATAAGTGTGTTTAAAGTCAGTTCTGTGCCTGAAATTGGTCAAAATTGAAGATTTTGAGTAAGCAAAACTCTGTAAAAATGACAATTTTGGTCACTGTGAGGGTTTAAAAAGTGGTTATTCAACATGAGGCCCGATCCAAATGACATTTTGAATCATTTTTGGAAGAGTCCAAAAAATCCATTTTCTGATGAAAAACGATGACCCCGGACCAGTCGAACATTGAAAAAATGATCAATATTGATGAAATTTTAACATTTAATCTTTTGACTTAAATGACGATTGGATGTGAGTTATTACTTTTTCAACTAAAATAAGTGTGTTTAAAGTCATTTCTGTGCCTGAAATTGGTCAAAATTGAAGATTTTGAGTAAGCAAAACTCTGTAAAAATGGCAATTTTGGTCACTGTGAGGGTTTAAAAAGTGGTTATTCAACATGAGGCCCGATCCAAATGACATTTTGAATCATTTTTGGTAGAGTCCAAAAAATCAATTTTCTGATGAAAAACGATGACCCCGGACCAGTCGAACGTTGAAAAAATGGTCAATATTGATGAAATTTTAACATTTAATCTTTTGACTTTAAATGACGGTTGGATGTGAGATATTACTTTTTCAACTAAAATAAGTGTGTTTAAAGTCATTTCTGTGCCTGAAATTGGTCAAAATTGAAGATTTTGAGTAAGCAAAACTCTGTAAAAATGGCAATTTTGGTCACTGTGAGGGTTTAAAAAGTGGTTATTCAACATAAGGCCCGATCCAAATGACATTTTGAATCAGTTTTGGAAGAGTCCAAAAAATCCATTTTCTGATAAAAAACGATGACCCCGGACCAGTCGAACGTTGAAAAAATGGTCAATATTGATGAAATTTTAACATTTAATCTTTTGACTTTAAATGACGGTTGGATGTGAGTTATTACTTTTTCAACTAAAATAAGTGTGTTTAAAGTCATTTCTGTGCCTGAAATTGGTCAAAATTGAAGATTTTGAGTAAGCAAAACTCTGTAAAAATGGCAATTTTGGTCACTGTGAGGGTTTAAAAAGTGGTTATTCAACATGAGGCCCGATCCAAATGACATTTTGAATCATTTTTGGTAGAGTCCAAAAAATCCATTTTCTGATGAAAAACGATGACCCCGGACCAGTCGAACGTTGAAAAAATGGTCAATATTGATGACATTTTAACATTTAATCTTTTGACTTTAAATGACGGTTGGATGTGAGTTATTACTTTTTCAACTGAAATAAGTGTGTTTAAAGTCATTTCTGTGCCTGAAATTGGTCAAAATTGAAGATTTTGAGTAAGCAAAACTCTGTAAAAATGACAATTTTGGTCACTGTGAGGGTTTAAAAAGTGGGTATTCAACATGAGGCCCGATCCAAATGACATTTTGAATCATTTTTGGAAGAGTCCAAAAAATCCATTTTCTGATGAAAAACGATGACCCCGGACCAGTCGAACATTGAAAAAATGGTCAATATTGATGAAATTTTAACATTTAATCTTTTGACTTTAAATGACGGTTGGATGTGAGTTATTACTTTTTCAACTAAAATAAGTGTGTTTAAAGTCATTTCTGTGCCTGAAATTGGTCAAAATTGAAGATTTTGAGTAAGCAAAACTCTGTAAAAATGACAATTTTGGTCACTGTGAGGGTTTAAAAAGTGGTTATTCAACATGAGGCCCGATCCAAATGACATTTTGAATCATTTTTGGAAGAGTCCAAAAAATCCATTTTCTGATGAAAAACGATGACCCCGGACCAGTCGAACATTGAAAAAATGATCAATATTGATGAAATTTTAACATTTAATCTTTTGACTTTAAATGACGATTGGATGTGAGTTATTACTTTTTCAACTAAAATAAGTGTGTTTAAAGTCATTTCTGTGCCTGAAATTGGTCAAAATTGAAGATTTTGAGTAAGCAAAACTCTGTAAAAATGGCAATTTTGGTCACTGTGAGGGTTTAAAAAGTGGTTATTCAACATGAGGCCCGATCCAAATGACATTTTGAATCATTTTTGGTAGAGTCCAAAAAATCAATTTTCTGATGAAAAACGATGACCCCGGACCAGTCGAACGTTGAAAAAATGCTCAATATTGATGAAATTTTAACATTTAATCTTTTGACTTTAAATGATGGTTGGATGTGAGTTATTACTTTTTCAACTAAAATAAGTGTGTTTAAAGTCATTTCTGTGCCTGAAATTGGTGAAAATTGAAGATTTTGAGTAAGCAAAACTCTGTAAAAATGGCAATTTTGGTCACTGTGAGGGTTTAAAAAGTGGTTATTCAACATGAGGCCCGATCCAAATGACATTTTGAATCATTTTTGGTAGAGTCCAAAAAATCCATTTTCTGATGAAAAACGATGACCCCGGACCAGTCGAACGTTGAAAAAATGGTCAATATTGATGAAATTTTAACATTTAATCTTTTGACTTTAAATGACAGTTGGATGTGAGTTATTACTTTTTCAACTAAAATAAGTGTGTTTAAAGTCATTTCTGTGCCTGAAATGGGTCAAAATTGAAGATTTTGAGTAAGCAAAACTCTGTAAAAATGGCAATTTTGGTCACTGTGAGGGTTTAAAAAGTGGTTATTCAACATGAGGCCCGATCCAAATGACATTTTGAATCAGTTTTGGAAGAGTCCAAAAAATCCATTTTCTGATGAAAAACGATGACCCCGGACCAGTCGAACGTTGAAAAAATGGTCAATATTGATGAAATTTTAACATTTAATCTTTTGACTTTAAATGACAGTTGGATGTGAGTTATTACTTTTTCAACTAAAATAAGTGTGTTTAAAGTCATTTCTGTGCCTGAAATGGGTCAAAATTGAAGATTTTGAGTAAGCAAAACTCTGTAAAAATGGCAATTTTGGTCACTGTGAGGGTTTAAAAAGTGGTTATTCAACATGAGGCCCGATCCAAATGACATTTTGAATCAGTTTTGGAAGAGTCCAAAAAATCCATTTTCTGATGAAAAACGATGACCCCGGACCAGTCGAACGTTGAAAAAATGGTCAATATTGATGAAATTTTAACATTTAATCTTTTGACTTTAAATGACGGTTGGATGTGAGTTATTACTTTTTCAACTAAAATAAGTGTGTTTAAAGTCATTTCTGTGCCTGAAATTGGTCAAAATTGAAGATTTTGAGTAAGCAAAACTCTGTAAAAATGACAATTTTGGTCACTGTGAGGGTTTAAAAAGTGGTTATTCAACATGAGGCCTGATCCAAATGACATTTTGAATCATTTTTGGAAGAGTCCAAAAAATCCATTTTCTGATGAAAAACGATGACCCCGGACCAGTCGAACGTTGAAAAAATGATCAATATTGATGAAATTTTAACATTTAATCTTTTGACTTTAAATGACGGTTGGATGTGAGTTATTACTTTTTCAACTAAAATAAGTGTGTTTAAAGTCATTTCTGTGCCTGAAATTGGTCAAAATTGAAGATTTTGAGTAAGCAAAACTCTGTAAAAATGGCAATTTTGGTCACTGTGAGGGTTTAAAAAGTGGTTATTCAACATGAGGCCCGATCCAAATGACATTTTGAATCAGTTTTGGAAGAGTCCAAAAAATCAATTTTCTGATAAAAAACGATGACCCCGGACCAGTCGAACGTTGAAAAAATGGTCAATATTGATGAAATTTTAACATTTAATCTTTTGACTTTAAATGACGGTTGGATGTGAGTTATTACTTTTTCAACTAAAATAAGTGTGTTTAAAGTCATTTCTGTGCCTGAAATTGGTCAAAATTGAAGATTTTGAGTAAGCAAAACTCTGTAAAAATGGCAATTTTGGTCACTGTGAGGGTTTAAAAAGTGGTTATTCAACATGCCGCCCGATCCAAATGACATTTTGAATCACTTTTGGTAGAGTCCAAAAAATCAATTTTCTGATGAAAAACGATGACCCCGGACCAGTCGAACGTTGAAAAAATGGTCAATATTGATGAAATTTTAACATTTAATCTTTTGACTTTAAATGATGGTTGGATGTGAGTTATTACTTTTTCAACTAAAATAAGTGTGTTTAAAGTCATTTCTGTGCCTGAAATTGGTCAAAATTGAAGATTTTGAGTAAGCAAAACTCTGTAAAAATGGCAATTTTGGTCACTGTTAGGGTTTAAAAAGTGGTTATTCAACATGAGGCCCGATCCAAATGACATTTTGAATCATTTTTGGTAGAGTCCAAAAAATCAATTTTCTGATGAAAAACGATGACCCCGGACCAGTCGAACGTTGAAAAAATGGTCAATATTGATGAAATTTTAACATTTAATCTTTTGACTTTAAATGACGGTTGGATGTGAGTTATTACTTTTTCAACTAAAATAAGTGTGTATAAGTCATTTCGGTGCCTGAAATTGGTCAAAATTGAAGATTTTGAGTAAGCAAAACTCTGTAAAAATGGCAATTTTGGTCACTGTGAGGGTTTAAAAAGTAGTTATTCAACATGAGGCCCGATCCAAATGACATTTTGAATCAGTTTTGGAAGAGTCCAAAAAATCCATTTTCTGATGAAAAACGATGACCCCGGACCAGTCGAACGTTGAAAAAATGGTCAATATTGATGAAATTTTAACATTTAATCTTTTGACTTTAAATGACGGTTGGATGTGAGTTATTACTTTTTCAACTAAAATAAGTGTGTTTAAAGTCATTTCTGTGCCTGAAATTGGTCAAAATTGAAGATTTTGAGTAAGCAAAACTCTGTAAAAATGGCAATTTTGGTCACTGTGAGGGTTTAAAAAGTGGTTATTCAACATGAGGCCCGATCCAAATGACATTTTGAATCATTTTTGGTAGAGTCCAAAAAAATCCATTTTCTGATGAAAAACGATGACCCCGGACCAGTCGAACGTTGAAAAAATGGTCAATATTGATGAAATTTTAACATTTAATCTTTTGACTTTAAATGACGGTTGGATGTGAGATATTACTTTTTCAACTAAAATAAGTGTGTTTAAAGTCATTTCTGTGCCTGAAATTGGTCAAAATTGAAGATTTTGAGTAAGCAAAACTCTGTAAAAATGGCAATTTTGGTCACTGTGAGGGTTTAAAAAGTGGTTATTCAACATAAGGCCCGATCCAAATGACATTTTGAATCAGTTTTGGAAGAGTCCAAAAAATCCATTTTCTGATAAAAAACGATGACCCCGGACCAGTCGAACGTTGAAAAAATGGTCAATATTGATGAAATTTTAACATTTAATCTTTTGACTTTAAATGACGGTTGGATGTGAGTTATTACTTTTTCAACTAAAATAAGTGTGTTTAAAGTCATTTCTGTGCCTGAAATTGGTCAAAATTGAAGATTTTGAGTAAGCAAAACTCTGTAAAAATGGCAATTTTGGTCACTGTGAGGGTTTAAAAAGTGGTTATTCAACATGAGGCCCGATCCAAATGACATTTTGAATCATTTTTGGTAGAGTCCAAAAAATCCATTTTCTGATGAAAAACGATGACCCCGGACCAGTCGAACGTTGAAAAAATGGTCAATATTGATGACATTTTAACATTTAATCTTTTGACTTTAAATGACGGTTGGATGTGAGTTATTACTTTTTCAACTGAAATAAGTGTGTTTAAAGTCATTTCTGTGCCTGAAATTGGTCAAAATTGAAGATTTTGAGTAAGCAAAACTCTGTAAAAATGACAATTTTGGTCACTGTGAGGGTTTAAAAAGTGGGTATTCAACATGAGGCCCGATCCAAATGACATTTTGAATCATTTTTGGAAGAGTCCAAAAAATCCATTTTCTGATGAAAAACGATGACCCCGGACCAGTCGAACATTGAAAAAATGGTCAATATTGATGAAATTTTAACATTTAATCTTTTGACTTTAAATGACGGTTGGATGTGAGTTATTACTTTTTCAACTAAAATAAGTGTGTTTAAAGTCATTTCTGTGCCTGAAATTGGTCAAAATTGAAGATTTTGAGTAAGCAAAACTCTGTAAAAATGACAATTTTGGTCACTGTGAGGGTTTAAAAAGTGGTTATTCAACATGAGGCCCGATCCAAATGACATTTTGAATCATTTTTGGAAGAGTCCAAAAAATCCATTTTCTGATGAAAAACGATGACCCCGGACCAGTCGAACATTGAAAAAATGATCAATATTGATGAAATTTTAACATTTAATCTTTTGACTTTAAATGACGATTGGATGTGAGTTATTACTTTTTCAACTAAAATAAGTGTGTTTAAAGTCATTTCTGTGCCTGAAATTGGTCAAAATTGAAGATTTTGAGTAAGCAAAACTCTGTAAAAATGGCAATTTTGGTCACTGTGAGGGTTTAAAAAGTGGTTATTCAACATGAGGCCCGATCCAAATGACATTTTGAATCATTTTTGGTAGAGTCCAAAAAATCAATTTTCTGATGAAAAACGATGACCCCGGACCAGTCGAACGTTGAAAAAATGGTCAATATTGATGAAATTTTAACATTTAATCTTTTGACTTTAAATGACGGTTGGATGTGAGTTATTACTTTTTCAACTAAAATAAGTGTGTTTAAAGTCATTTCTGTGCCTGAAATTGGTCAAAATTGAAGATTTTGAGTAAGCAAAACTCTGTAAAAATGGCAATTTTGGTCACTGTGAGGGTTTAAAAAGTGGTTATTCAACATGAGGCCCGATCCAAATGACATTTTGAATCAGTTTTGGAAGAGTCCAAAAAATCAATTTTCTGATAAAAAACGATGACCCCGGACCAGTCGAACGTTGAAAAAATGGTCAATATTGATGAAATTTTAACATTTAATCTTTTGACTTTAAATGACGGTTGGATGTGAGTTATTACTTTTTCAACTAAAATAAGTGTGTTTAAAGTCATTTCTGTGCCTGAAATTGGTCAAAATTGAAGATTTTGAGTAAGCAAAACTCTGTAAAAATGGCAATTTTGGTCACTGTGAGGGTTTAAAAAGTGGTTATTCCACATGAGGCCCGATCCAAATGACATTTTGAATCATTTTTGGTAGAGTCCAAAAAATCAATTTTCTGATGAAAAACGATGACCCCGGACCAGTCGAACGTTGAAAAAATGGTCAATATTGATGACATTTTAACATTTAATCTTTTGACTTTAAATGATGGTTGGATGTGAGTTATTACTTTTTCAACTAAAATAAGTGTGTTTAAAGTCATTTCTGTGCCTGAAATTGGTCAAAATTGAAGATTTTGAGTAAGCAAAACTCTGTAAAAATGGCAATTTTGGTCACTGTGAGGGTTTAAAAAGTGGTTATTCAACATGAGGCCCGATCCAAATGACATTTTGAATCATTTTTGGTAGAGTCCAAAAAATCAATTTTCTGATGAAAAACGATGACCCCGGACCAGTCGAACGTTGAAAAAATGGTCAATATTGATGAAATTTTAACATTTAATCTTTTGACTTTAAATGACGGTTGGATGTGAGTTATTACTTTTTCAACTAAAATAAGTGTGTTTAAAGTCATTTCTGTGCCTGAAATTGGTCAAAATTGAAGATTTTGAGTAAGCAAAACTCTGTAAAAATGGCAATTTTGGTCACTGTGAGGGTTTAAAAAGTGGTTATTCAACATGAGGCCCGATCCAAATGACATTTTGAATCAGTTTTGGAAGAGTCCAAAAAATCAATTTTCTGATAAAAAACGATGACCCCGGACCAGTCGAATGTTGAAAAAATGGTCAATATTGATGAAATTTTAACATTTAATCTTTTGACTTTAAATGACGGTTGGATGTGAGTTATTACTTTTTCAACTAAAATAAGTGTGTTTAAAGTCAGTTCTGTGCCTGAAATTGGTCAAAATTGAAGATTTTGAGTAAGCAAAACTCTGTAAAAATGACAATTTTGGTCACTGTGAGGGTTTAAAAAGTGGTTATTCAACATGAGGCCCGATCCAAATGACATTTTGAATCATTTTTGGAAGAGTCCAAAAAATCCATTTTCTGATGAAAAACGATGACCCCGGACCAGTCGAACATTGAAAAAATGATCAATATTGATGAAATTTTAACATTTAATCTTTTGACTTAAATGACGATTGGATGTGAGTTATTACTTTTTCAACTAAAATAAGTGTGTTTAAAGTCATTTCTGTGCCTGAAATTGGTCAAAATTGAAGATTTTGAGTAAGCAAAACTCTGTAAAAATGGCAATTTTGGTCACTGTGAGGGTTTAAAAAGTGGTTATTCAACATGAGGCCCGATCCAAATGACATTTTGAATCATTTTTGGTAGAGTCCAAAAAATCAATTTTCTGATGAAAAACGATGACCCCGGACCAGTCGAACGTTGAAAAAATGGTCAATATTGATGAAATTTTAACATTTAATCTTTTGACTTTAAATGACGGTTGGATGTGAGATATTACTTTTTCAACTAAAATAAGTGTGTTTAAAGTCATTTCTGTGCCTGAAATTGGTCAAAATTGAAGATTTTGAGTAAGCAAAACTCTGTAAAAATGGCAATTTTGGTCACTGTGAGGGTTTAAAAAGTGGTTATTCAACATAAGGCCCGATCCAAATGACATTTTGAATCAGTTTTGGAAGAGTCCAAAAAATCCATTTTCTGATAAAAAACGATGACCCCGGACCAGTCGAACGTTGAAAAAATGGTCAATATTGATGAAATTTTAACATTTAATCTTTTGACTTTAAATGACGGTTGGATGTGAGTTATTACTTTTTCAACTAAAATAAGTGTGTTTAAAGTCATTTCTGTGCCTGAAATTGGTCAAAATTGAAGATTTTGAGTAAGCAAAACTCTGTAAAAATGGCAATTTTGGTCACTGTGAGGGTTTAAAAAGTGGTTATTCAACATGAGGCCCGATCCAAATGACATTTTGAATCATTTTTGGTAGAGTCCAAAAAATCCATTTTCTGATGAAAAACGATGACCCCGGACCAGTCGAACGTTGAAAAAATGGTCAATATTGATGACATTTTAACATTTAATCTTTTGACTTTAAATGACGGTTGGATGTGAGTTATTACTTTTTCAACTGAAATAAGTGTGTTTAAAGTCATTTCTGTGCCTGAAATTGGTCAAAATTGAAGATTTTGAGTAAGCAAAACTCTGTAAAAATGACAATTTTGGTCACTGTGAGGGTTTAAAAAGTGGGTATTCAACATGAGGCCCGATCCAAATGACATTTTGAATCATTTTTGGAAGAGTCCAAAAAATCCATTTTCTGATGAAAAACGATGACCCCGGACCAGTCGAACATTGAAAAAATGGTCAATATTGATGAAATTTTAACATTTAATCTTTTGACTTTAAATGACGGTTGGATGTGAGTTATTACTTTTTCAACTAAAATAAGTGTGTTTAAAGTCATTTCTGTGCCTGAAATTGGTCAAAATTGAAGATTTTGAGTAAGCAAAACTCTGTAAAAATGACAATTTTGGTCACTGTGAGGGTTTAAAAAGTGGTTATTCAACATGAGGCCCGATCCAAATGACATTTTGAATCATTTTTGGAAGAGTCCAAAAAATCCATTTTCTGATGAAAAACGATGACCCCGGACCAGTCGAACATTGAAAAAATGATCAATATTGATGAAATTTTAACATTTAATCTTTTGACTTTAAATGACGATTGGATGTGAGTTATTACTTTTTCAACTAAAATAAGTGTGTTTAAAGTCATTTCTGTGCCTGAAATTGGTCAAAATTGAAGATTTTGAGTAAGCAAAACTCTGTAAAAATGGCAATTTTGGTCACTGTGAGGGTTTAAAAAGTGGTTATTCAACATGAGGCCCGATCCAAATGACATTTTGAATCATTTTTGGTAGAGTCCAAAAAATCAATTTTCTGATGAAAAACGATGACCCCGGACCAGTCGAACGTTGAAAAAATGCTCAATATTGATGACATTTTAACATTTAATCTTTTGACTTTAAATGATGGTTGGATGTGAGTTATTACTTTTTCAACTAAAATAAGTGTGTTTAAAGTCATTTCTGTGCCTGAAATTGGTGAAAATTGAAGATTTTGAGTAAGCAAAACTCTGTAAAAATGGCAATTTTGGTCACTGTGAGGGTTTAAAAAGTGGTTATTCAACATGAGGCCCGATCCAAATGACATTTTGAATCATTTTTGGTAGAGTCCAAAAAATCCATTTTCTGATGAAAAACGATGACCCCGGACCAGTCGAACATTGAAAAAATGGTCAATATTGATGAAATTTTAACATTTAATCTTTTGACTTTAAATGATGGTTGGATGTGAGTTATTACTTTTTCAACTAAAATAAGTGTGTTTAGTCATTTCTGTGCCTGAAATTGGTCAAAATTGAAGATTTTGAGTAAGCAAAACTCTGTAAAAATGGCAATTTTGGTCACTGTGAGGGTTTAAAAAGTGGTTATTCAACATGAGGCCCGATCCAAATGACATTTTGAATCATTTTTGGTAGAGTCCAAAAAATCAATTTTCTGATGAAAAACGATGACCCCGGACCAGTCGAACGTTGAAAAAATGGTCAATATTGATGAAATTTTAACATTTAATCTTTTGACTTTAAATGACAGTTGGATGTGAGTTATTACTTTTTCAACTAAAATAAGTGTGTTTAAAGTCATTTCTGTGCCTGAAATGGGTCAAAATTGAAGATTTTGAGTAAGCAAAACTCTGTAAAAATGGCAATTTTGGTCACTGTGAGGGTTTAAAAAGTGGTTATTCAACATGAGGCCCGATCCAAATGACATTTTGAATCAGTTTTGGAAGAGTCCAAAAAATCCATTTTCTGATGAAAAACGATGACCCCGGACCAGTCGAACGTTGAAAAAATGGTCAATATTGATGAAATTTTAACATTTAATCTTTTGACTTTAAATGACAGTTGGATGTGAGTTATTACTTTTTCAACTAAAATAAGTGTGTTTAAAGTCATTTCTGTGCCTGAAATGGGTCAAAATTGAAGATTTTGAGTAAGCAAAACTCTGTAAAAATGGCAATTTTGGTCACTGTGAGGGTTTAAAAAGTGGTTATTCAACATGAGGCCCGATCCAAATGACATTTTGAATCAGTTTTGGAAGAGTCCAAAAAATCCATTTTCTGATGAAAAACGATGACCCCGGACCAGTCGAACGTTGAAAAAATGGTCAATATTGATGAAATTTTAACATTTAATCTTTTGACTTTAAATGACGGTTGGATGTGAGTTATTACTTTTTCAACTAAAATAAGTGTGTTTAAAGTCATTTCTGTGCCTGAAATTGGTCAAAATTGAAGATTTTGAGTAAGCAAAACTCTGTAAAAATGACAATTTTGGTCACTGTGAGGGTTTAAAAAGTGGTTATTCAACATGAGGCCTGATCCAAATGACATTTTGAATCATTTTTGGAAGAGTCCAAAAAATCCATTTTCTGATGAAAAACGATGACCCCGGACCAGTCGAACGTTGAAAAAATGATCAATATTGATGAAATTTTAACATTTAATCTTTTGACTTTAAATGACGGTTGGATGTGAGTTATTACTTTTTCAACTAAAATAAGTGTGTTTAAAGTCATTTCTGTGCCTGAAATTGGTCAAAATTGAAGATTTTGAGTAAGCAAAACTCTGTAAAAATGGCAATTTTGGTCACTGTGAGGGTTTAAAAAGTGGTTATTCAACATGAGGCCCGATCCAAATGACATTTTGAATCAGTTTTGGAAGAGTCCAAAAAATCAATTTTCTGATAAAAAACGATGACCCCGGACCAGTCGAACGTTGAAAAAATGGTCAATATTGATGAAATTTTAACATTTAATCTTTTGACTTTAAATGACGGTTGGATGTGAGTTATTACTTTTTCAACTAAAATAAGTGTGTTTAAAGTCATTTCTGTGCCTGAAATTGGTCAAAATTGAAGATTTTGAGTAAGCAAAACTCTGTAAAAATGGCAATTTTGGTCACTGTGAGGGTTTAAAAAGTGGTTATTCAACATGCCGCCCGATCCAAATGACATTTTGAATCACTTTTGGTAGAGTCCAAAAAATCAATTTTCTGATGAAAAACGATGACCCCGGACCAGTCGAACGTTGAAAAAATGGTCAATATTGATGAAATTTTAACATTTAATCTTTTGACTTTAAATGATGGTTGGATGTGAGTTATTACTTTTTCAACTAAAATAAGTGTGTTTAAAGTCATTTCTGTGCCTGAAATTGGTCAAAATTGAAGATTTTGAGTAAGCAAAACTCTGTAAAAATGGCAATTTTGGTCACTGTTAGGGTTTAAAAAGTGGTTATTCAACATGAGGCCCGATCCAAATGACATTTTGAATCATTTTTGGTAGAGTCCAAAAAATCAATTTTCTGATGAAAAACGATGACCCCGGACCAGTCGAACGTTGAAAAAATGGTCAATATTGATGAAATTTTAACATTTAATCTTTTGACTTTAAATGACGGTTGGATGTGAGTTATTACTTTTTCAACTAAAATAAGTGTGTATAAGTCATTTCGGTGCCTGAAATTGGTCAAAATTGAAGATTTTGAGTAAGCAAAACTCTGTAAAAATGGCAATTTTGGTCACTGTGAGGGTTTAAAAAGTAGTTATTCAACATGAGGCCCGATCCAAATGACATTTTGAATCAGTTTTGGAAGAGTCCAAAAAATCCATTTTCTGATGAAAAACGATGACCCCGGACCAGTCGAACGTTGAAAAAATGGTCAATATTGATGAAATTTTAACATTTAATCTTTTGACTTTAAATGACGGTTGGATGTGAGTTATTACTTTTTCAACTAAAATAAGTGTGTTTAAAGTCATTTCTGTGCCTGAAATTGGTCAAAATTGAAGATTTTGAGTAAGCAAAACTCTGTAAAAATGGCAATTTTGGTCACTGTGAGGGTTTAAAAAGTGGTTATTCAACATGAGGCCCGATCCAAATGACATTTTGAATCATTTTTGGTAGAGTCCAAAAAAATCCATTTTCTGATGAAAAACGATGACCCCGGACCAGTCGAACGTTGAAAAAATGGTCAATATTGATGAAATTTTAACATTTAATCTTTTGACTTTAAATGACGGTTGGATGTGAGATATTACTTTTTCAACTAAAATAAGTGTGTTTAAAGTCATTTCTGTGCCTGAAATTGGTCAAAATTGAAGATTTTGAGTAAGCAAAACTCTGTAAAAATGGCAATTTTGGTCACTGTGAGGGTTTAAAAAGTGGTTATTCAACATAAGGCCCGATCCAAATGACATTTTGAATCAGTTTTGGAAGAGTCCAAAAAATCCATTTTCTGATAAAAAACGATGACCCCGGACCAGTCGAACGTTGAAAAAATGGTCAATATTGATGAAATTTTAACATTTAATCTTTTGACTTTAAATGACGGTTGGATGTGAGTTATTACTTTTTCAACTAAAATAAGTGTGTTTAAAGTCATTTCTGTGCCTGAAATTGGTCAAAATTGAAGATTTTGAGTAAGCAAAACTCTGTAAAAATGGCAATTTTGGTCACTGTGAGGGTTTAAAAAGTGGTTATTCAACATGAGGCCCGATCCAAATGACATTTTGAATCATTTTTGGTAGAGTCCAAAAAATCCATTTTCTGATGAAAAACGATGACCCCGGACCAGTCGAACGTTGAAAAAATGGTCAATATTGATGACATTTTAACATTTAATCTTTTGACTTTAAATGACGGTTGGATGTGAGTTATTACTTTTTCAACTGAAATAAGTGTGTTTAAAGTCATTTCTGTGCCTGAAATTGGTCAAAATTGAAGATTTTGAGTAAGCAAAACTCTGTAAAAATGACAATTTTGGTCACTGTGAGGGTTTAAAAAGTGGGTATTCAACATGAGGCCCGATCCAAATGACATTTTGAATCATTTTTGGAAGAGTCCAAAAAATCCATTTTCTGATGAAAAACGATGACCCCGGACCAGTCGAACATTGAAAAAATGGTCAATATTGATGAAATTTTAACATTTAATCTTTTGACTTTAAATGACGGTTGGATGTGAGTTATTACTTTTTCAACTAAAATAAGTGTGTTTAAAGTCATTTCTGTGCCTGAAATTGGTCAAAATTGAAGATTTTGAGTAAGCAAAACTCTGTAAAAATGACAATTTTGGTCACTGTGAGGGTTTAAAAAGTGGTTATTCAACATGAGGCCCGATCCAAATGACATTTTGAATCATTTTTGGAAGAGTCCAAAAAATCCATTTTCTGATGAAAAACGATGACCCCGGACCAGTCGAACATTGAAAAAATGATCAATATTGATGAAATTTTAACATTTAATCTTTTGACTTTAAATGACGATTGGATGTGAGTTATTACTTTTTCAACTAAAATAAGTGTGTTTAAAGTCATTTCTGTGCCTGAAATTGGTCAAAATTGAAGATTTTGAGTAAGCAAAACTCTGTAAAAATGGCAATTTTGGTCACTGTGAGGGTTTAAAAAGTGGTTATTCAACATGAGGCCCGATCCAAATGACATTTTGAATCATTTTTGGTAGAGTCCAAAAAATCAATTTTCTGATGAAAAACGATGACCCCGGACCAGTCGAACGTTGAAAAAATGCTCAATATTGATGAAATTTTAACATTTAATCTTTTGACTTTAAATGATGGTTGGATGTGAGTTATTACTTTTTCAACTAAAATAAGTGTGTTTAAAGTCATTTCTGTGCCTGAAATTGGTGAAAATTGAAGATTTTGAGTAAGCAAAACTCTGTAAAAATGGCAATTTTGGTCACTGTGAGGGTTTAAAAAGTGGTTATTCAACATGAGGCCCGATCCAAATGACATTTTGAATCATTTTTGGTAGAGTCCAAAAAATCCATTTTCTGATGAAAAACGATGACCCCGGACCAGTCGAACATTGAAAAAATGGTCAATATTGATGAAATTTTAACATTTAATCTTTTGACTTTAAATGATGGTTGGATGTGAGTTATTACTTTTTCAACTAAAATAAGTGTGTTTAGTCATTTCTGTGCCTGAAATTGGTCAAAATTGAAGATTTTGAGTAAGCAAAACTCTGTAAAAATGGCAATTTTGGTCACTGTGAGGGTTTAAAAAGTGGTTATTCAACATGAGGCCCGATCCAAATGACATTTTGAATCATTTTTGGTAGAGTCCAAAAAATCAATTTTCTGATGAAAAACGATGACCCCGGACCAGTCGAACGTTGAAAAAATGGTCAATATTGATGACATTTTAACATTTAATCTTTTGACTTTAAATGACAGTTGGATGTGAGTTATTACTTTTTCAACTAAAATAAGTGTGTTTAAAGTCATTTCTGTGCCTGAAATGGGTCAAAATTGAAGATTTTGAGTAAGCAAAACTCTGTAAAAATGGCAATTTTGGTCACTGTGAGGGTTTAAAAAGTGGTTATTCAACATGAGGCCCGATCCAAATGACATTTTGAATCAGTTTTGGAAGAGTCCAAAAAATCCATTTTCTGATGAAAAACGATGACCCCGGACCAGTCGAACGTTGAAAAAATGGTCAATATTGATGAAATTTTAACATTTAATCTTTTGACTTTCAATGACGGTTGGATGTGAGTTATTACTTTTTCAACTAAAATAAGTGTGTTTAAAGTCATTTCTGTGCCTGAAATTGGTCAAAATTGAAGATTTTGAGTAAGCAAAACTCTGTAAAAATGGCAATTTTGGTCACTGTGAGGGTTTAAAAAGTGGTTATTCAACATGAGGCCCGATCCAAATGACATTTTGAATCAGTTTTGGAAGAGTCCAAAAAATCCATTTTCTGATGAAAAACGATGACCCCGGACCAGTCGAACGTTGAAAAAATGGTCAATATTGATGAAATTTTAACATTTAATCTTTTGACTTTCAATGACGGTTGGATGTGAGTTATTACTTTTTCAACTAAAATAAGTGTGTTTAAAGTCATTTCTGTGCCTGAAATTGGTCAAAATTGAAGATTTTGAGTAAGCAAAACTCTGTAAAAATGGCAATTTTGGTCACTGTGAGGGTTTAAAAAGTGGTTATTCAACATGAGGCCCGATCCAAATGACATTTTGAATCATTTTTGGTAGAGTCCAAAAAATCAATTTTCTGATGAAAAACGATGACCCCGGACCAGTCGAACGTTGAAAAAATGGTCAATATTGATGAAATTTTAACATTTAATCTTTTGACTTTAAATGACGGTTGGATGTGAGTTATTACTTTTTCAACTAAAATAAGTGTGTTTAAAGTCATTTCTGTGCCTGAAATTGGTCAAAATTGAAGATTTTGAGTAAGCAAAACTCTGTAAAAATGGCAATTTTGGTCACTGTGAGGGTTTAAAAAGTGGTTATTCAACATGAGGCCCGATCCAAATGACATTTTGAATCAGTTTTGGAAGAGTCCAAAAAATCAATTTTCTGATAAAAAACGATGACCCCGGACCAGTCGAACGTTGAAAAAATGGTCAATATTGATGAAATTTTAACATTTAATCTTTTGACTTTAAATGACGGTTGGATGTGAGTTATTACTTTTTCAACTAAAATAAGTGTGTTTAAAGTCATTTCTGTGCCTGAAATTGGTCAAAATTGAAGATTTTGAGTAAGCAAAACTCTGTAAAAATGGCAATTTTGGTCACTGTGAGGGTTTAAAAAGTGGTTATTCCACATGAGGCCCGATCCAAATGACATTTTGAATCATTTTTGGTAGAGTCCAAAAAATCAATTTTCTGATGAAAAACGATGACCCCGGACCAGTCGAACGTTGAAAAAATGGTCAATATTGATGACATTTTAACATTTAATCTTTTGACTTTAAATGATGGTTGGATGTGAGTTATTACTTTTTCAACTAAAATAAGTGTGTTTAAAGTCATTTCTGTGCCTGAAATTGGTCAAAATTGAAGATTTTGAGTAAGCAAAACTCTGTAAAAATGGCAATTTTGGTCACTGTGAGGGTTTAAAAAGTGGTTATTCAACATGAGGCCCGATCCAAATGACATTTTGAATCATTTTTGGTAGAGTCCAAAAAATCAATTTTCTGATGAAAAACGATGACCCCGGACCAGTCGAACGTTGAAAAAATGGTCAATATTGATGAAATTTTAACATTTAATCTTTTGACTTTAAATGACGGTTGGATGTGAGTTATTACTTTTTCAACTAAAATAAGTGTGTTTAAAGTCATTTCTGTGCCTGAAATTGGTCAAAATTGAAGATTTTGAGTAAGCAAAACTCTGTAAAAATGGCAATTTTGGTCACTGTGAGGGTTTAAAAAGTGGTTATTCAACATGAGGCCCGATCCAAATGACATTTTGAATCAGTTTTGGAAGAGTCCAAAAAATCAATTTTCTGATAAAAAACGATGACCCCGGACCAGTCGAATGTTGAAAAAATGGTCAATATTGATGAAATTTTAACATTTAATCTTTTGACTTTAAATGACGGTTGGATGTGAGTTATTACTTTTTCAACTAAAATAAGTGTGTTTAAAGTCAGTTCTGTGCCTGAAATTGGTCAAAATTGAAGATTTTGAGTAAGCAAAACTCTGTAAAAATGACAATTTTGGTCACTGTGAGGGTTTAAAAAGTGGTTATTCAACATGAGGCCCGATCCAAATGACATTTTGAATCATTTTTGGAAGAGTCCAAAAAATCCATTTTCTGATGAAAAACGATGACCCCGGACCAGTCGAACATTGAAAAAATGATCAATATTGATGAAATTTTAACATTTAATCTTTTGACTTAAATGACGATTGGATGTGAGTTATTACTTTTTCAACTAAAATAAGTGTGTTTAAAGTCATTTCTGTGCCTGAAATTGGTCAAAATTGAAGATTTTGAGTAAGCAAAACTCTGTAAAAATGGCAATTTTGGTCACTGTGAGGGTTTAAAAAGTGGTTATTCAACATGAGGCCCGATCCAAATGACATTTTGAATCATTTTTGGTAGAGTCCAAAAAATCAATTTTCTGATGAAAAACGATGACCCCGGACCAGTCGAACGTTGAAAAAATGGTCAATATTGATGAAATTTTAACATTTAATCTTTTGACTTTAAATGACGGTTGGATGTGAGTTATTACTTTTTCAACTAAAATAAGTGTGTTTAGTCATTTCTGTGCCTGAAATTGGTCAAAATTGAAGATTTTGAGTAAGCAAAACTCTGTAAAAATGGCAATTTTGGTCACTGTGAGGGTTTAAAAAGTGGTTATTCAACATGAGGCCCGATCCAAATGACATTTTGAATCATTTTTGGTAGAGTCCAAAAAATCAATTTTCTGATGAAAAACGATGACCCCGGACCAGTCGAACGTTGAAAAAATGGTCAATATTGATGAAATTTTAACATTTAATCTTTTGACTTTAAATGACAGTTGGATGTGAGTTATTACTTTTTCAACTAAAATAAGTGTGTTTAAAGTCATTTCTGTGCCTGAAATTGGTCAAAATTGAAGATTTTGAGTAAGCAAAACTCTGTAAAAATGGCAATTTTGGTCACTGTGAGGGTTTAAAAAGTGGTTATTCAACATGAGGCCCGATCCAAATGACATTTTGAATCATTTTTGGTAGAGTCCAAAAAATCCATTTTCTGATGAAAAACAATGACCCCGGACCAGTCGAACGTTGAAAAAATGGTCAATATTGATGAAATTTTAACATTTAATCTTTTGACTTTAAATGACGGTTGGATGTGAGTTATTACTTTTTCAACTAAAATAAGTGTGTTTAAAGTCATTTCTGTGCCTGAAATTGGTCAAAATTGAAGATTTTGAGTAAGCAAAACTCTGTAAAAATGGCAATTTTGGTCACTGTGAGGGTTTAAAAAGTGGTTATTCAACATGAGGCCCGATCCAAATGACATTTTGAATCATTTTTGGTAGAGTCCAAAAAATCCATTTTCTGATGAAAAACGATGACCCCGGACCAGTCGAACGTTGAAAAAATGGTCAATATTGATGAAATTTTAACATTTAATCTTTTGACTTTCAATGACGGTTGGATGTGAGTTATTACTTTTTCAACTAAAATAAGTGTGTTTAAAGTCATTTCTGTGCCTGAAATTGGTCAAAATTGAAGATTTTGAGTAAGCAAAACTCTGTAAAAATGGCAATTTTGGTCACTGTGAGGGTTTAAAAAGTGGTTATTCAACATGAGGCCCGATCCAAATGACATTTTGAATCAGTTTTGGAAGAGTCCAAAAAATCAATTTTCTGATAAAAAACGATGACCCCGGACCAGTCGAATGTTGAAAAAATGGTCAATATTGATGAAATTTTAACATTTAATCTTTTGACTTTAAATGACGGTTGGATGTGAGTTATTACTTTTTCAACTAAAATAAGTGTGTTTAAAGTCAGTTCTGTGCCTGAAATTGGTCAAAATTGAAGATTTTGAGTAAGCAAAACTCTGTAAAAATGACAATTTTGGTCACTGTGAGGGTTTAAAAAGTGGTTATTCAACATGAGGCCCGATCCAAATGACATTTTGAATCATTTTTGGAAGAGTCCAAAAAATCCATTTTCTGATGAAAAACGATGACCCCGGACCAGTCGAACATTGAAAAAATGATCAATATTGATGAAATTTTAACATTTAATCTTTTGACTTAAATGACGATTGGATGTGAGTTATTACTTTTTCAACTAAAATAAGTGTGTTTAAAGTCATTTCTGTGCCTGAAATTGGTCAAAATTGAAGATTTTGAGTAAGCAAAACTCTGTAAAAATGGCAATTTTGGTCACTGTGAGGGTTTAAAAAGTGGTTATTCAACATGAGGCCCGATCCAAATGACATTTTGAATCATTTTTGGTAGAGTCCAAAAAATCAATTTTCTGATGAAAAACGATGACCCCGGACCAGTCGAACGTTGAAAAAATGGTCAATATTGATGAAATTTTAACATTTAATCTTTTGACTTTAAATGACGGTTGGATGTGAGTTATTACTTTTTCAACTAAAATAAGTGTGTTTAGTCATTTCTGTGCCTGAAATTGGTCAAAATTGAAGATTTTGAGTAAGCAAAACTCTGTAAAAATGGCAATTTTGGTCACTGTGAGGGTTTAAAAAGTGGTTATTCAACATGAGGCCCGATCCAAATGACATTTTGAATCATTTTTGGTAGAGTCCAAAAAATCAATTTTCTGATGAAAAACGATGACCCCGGACCAGTCGAACGTTGAAAAAATGGTCAATATTGATGAAATTTTAACATTTAATCTTTTGACTTTAAATGACAGTTGGATGTGAGTTATTACTTTTTCAACTAAAATAAGTGTGTTTAAAGTCATTTCTGTGCCTGAAATTGGTCAAAATTGAAGATTTTGAGTAAGCAAAACTCTGTAAAAATGGCAATTTTGGTCACTGTGAGGGTTTAAAAAGTGGTTATTCAACATGAGGCCCGATCCAAATGACATTTTGAATCATTTTTGGTAGAGTCCAAAAAATCCATTTTCTGATGAAAAACAATGACCCCGGACCAGTCGAACGTTGAAAAAATGGTCAATATTGATGAAATTTTAACATTTAATCTTTTGACTTTAAATGACGGTTGGATGTGAGTTATTACTTTTTCAACTAAAATAAGTGTGTTTAAAGTCATTTCTGTGCCTGAAATTGGTCAAAATTGAAGATTTTGAGTAAGCAAAACTCTGTAAAAATGGCAATTTTGGTCACTGTGAGGGTTTAAAAAGTGGTTATTCAACATGAGGCCCGATCCAAATGACATTTTGAATCATTTTTGGTAGAGTCCAAAAAATCCATTTTCTGATGAAAAACGATGACCCCGGACCAGTCGAACGTTGAAAAAATGGTCAATATTGATGAAATTTTAACATTTAATCTTTTGACTTTCAATGACGGTTGGATGTGAGTTATTACTTTTTCAACTAAAATAAGTGTGTTTAAAGTCATTTCTGTGCCTGAAATTGGTCAAAATTGAAGATTTTGAGTAAGCAAAACTCTGTAAAAATGGCAATTTTGGTCACTGTGAGGGTTTAAAAAGTGGTTATTCAACATGAGGCCCGATCCAAATGACATTTTGAATCATTTTTGGTAGAGTCCAAAAAATCAATTTTCTGATGAAAAACGATGACCCCGGACCAGTCGAACGTTGAAAAAATGGTCAATATTGATGAAATTTTAACATTTAATCTTTTGACTTTAAATGACGGTTGGATGTGAGTTATTACTTTTTCAACTAAAATAAGTGTGTTTAAAGTCATTTCTGTGCCTGAAATTGGTCAAAATTGAAGATTTTGAGTAAGCAAAACTCTGTAAAAATGGCAATTTTGGTCACTGTGAGGGTTTAAAAAGTGGTTATTCAACATGAGGCCCGATCCAAATGACATTTTGAATCAGTTTTGGAAGAGTCCAAAAAATCAATTTTCTGATAAAAAACGATGACCCCGGACCAGTCGAACGTTGAAAAAATGGTCAATATTGATGAAATTTTAACATTTAATCTTTTGACTTTAAATGACGGTTGGATGTGAGTTATTACTTTTTCAACTAAAATAAGTGTGTTTAAAGTCATTTCTGTGCCCGAAATTGGTCAAAATTGAAGATTTTGAGTAAGCAAAACTCTGTAAAAATGGCAATTTTGGTCACTGTGAGGGTTTAAAAAGTGGTTATTCAACATGAGGCCCGATCCAAATGACATTTTGAATCATTTTTGGTAGAGTGCAAAAAAACAATTTTCTGATGAAAAACAATGACCCCGGACCAGTCGAACGTTGAAAAAATGGTCAATATTGATGAAATTTTAACATTTAATCTTTTGACTTTAAATGACGGTTGGATGTGAGTTATTACTTTTTCAACTAAAATAAGTGTGTTTAAAGTCATTTCTGTGCCTGAAATTGGTCAAAATTGAAGATTTTGAGTAAGCAAAACTCTGTAAAAATGGCAATTTTGGTCACTGTGAGGGTTTAAAAAGTGGTTATTCAACATGAGGCCCGATCCAAATGACATTTTGAATCATTTTTGGTAGAGTCCAAAAAATCAATTTTCTGATGAAAAACGATGACCCCGGACCAGTCGAACGTTGAAAAAATGGTCAATATTGATGAAATTTTAACATTTAATCTTTTGACTTTAAATGACGGTTGGATGTGAGTTATTACTTTTTCAACTAAAATAAGTGTGTTTAAAGTCATTTCTGTGCCTGAAATTGGTCAAAATTGAAGATTTTGAGTAAGCAAAACTCTGTAAAAATGGCAATTTTGGTCACTGTGAGGGTTTAAAAAGTGGTTATTCAACATGAGGCCCGATCCAAATGACATTTTGAATCAGTTTTGGAAGAGTCCAAAAAATCAATTTTCTGATAAAAAACGATGACCCCGGACCAGTCGAATGTTGAAAAAATGGTCAATATTGATGAAATTTTAACATTTAATCTTTTGACTTTAAATGACGGTTGGATGTGAGTTATTACTTTTTCAACTAAAATAAGTGTGTTTAAAGTCAGTTCTGTGCCTGAAATTGGTCAAAATTGAAGATTTTGAGTAAGCAAAACTCTGTAAAAATGACAATTTTGGTCACTGTGAGGGTTTAAAAAGTGGTTATTCAACATGAGGCCCGATCCAAATGACATTTTGAATCATTTTTGGAAGAGTCCAAAAAATCCATTTTCTGATGAAAAACGATGACCCCGGACCAGTCGAACATTGAAAAAATGATCAATATTGATGAAATTTTAACATTTAATCTTTTGACTTAAATGACGATTGGATGTGAGTTATTACTTTTTCAACTAAAATAAGTGTGTTTAAAGTCATTTCTGTGCCTGAAATTGGTCAAAATTGAAGATTTTGAGTAAGCAAAACTCTGTAAAAATGGCAATTTTGGTCACTGTGAGGGTTTAAAAAGTGGTTATTCAACATGAGGCCCGATCCAAATGACATTTTGAATCATTTTTGGTAGAGTCCAAAAAATCAATTTTCTGATGAAAAACGATGACCCCGGACCAGTCGAACGTTGAAAAAATGGTCAATATTGATGAAATTTTAACATTTAATCTTTTGACTTTAAATGACGGTTGGATGTGAGTTATTACTTTTTCAACTAAAATAAGTGTGTTTAGTCATTTCTGTGCCTGAAATTGGTCAAAATTGAAGATTTTGAGTAAGCAAAACTCTGTAAAAATGGCAATTTTGGTCACTGTGAGGGTTTAAAAAGTGGTTATTCAACATGAGGCCCGATCCAAATGACATTTTGAATCATTTTTGGTAGAGTCCAAAAAATCAATTTTCTGATGAAAAACGATGACCCCGGACCAGTCGAACGTTGAAAAAATGGTCAATATTGATGAAATTTTAACATTTAATCTTTTGACTTTAAATGACAGTTGGATGTGAGTTATTACTTTTTCAACTAAAATAAGTGTGTTTAAAGTCATTTCTGTGCCTGAAATGGGTCAAAATTGAAGATTTTGAGTAAGCAAAACTCTGTAAAAATGGCAATTTTGGTCACTGTGAGGGTTTAAAAAGTGGTTATTCAACATGAGGCCCGATCCAAATGACATTTTGAATCAGTTTTGGAAGAGTCCAAAAAATCCATTTTCTGATGAAAAACGATGACCCCGGACCAGTCGAACGTTGAAAAAATGGTCAATATTGATGAAATTTTAACATTTAATCTTTTGACTTTAAATGACAGTTGGATGTGAGTTATTACTTTTTCAACTAAAATAAGTGTGTTTAAAGTCATTTCTGTGCCTGAAATGGGTCAGAATTGAAGATTTTGAGTAAGCAAAACTCTGTAAAAATGGCAATTTTGGTCACTGTGAGGGTTTAAAAAGTGGTTATTCAACATGAGGCCCGATCCAAATGACATTTTGAATCAGTTTTGGAAGAGTCCAAAAAATCCATTTTCTGATGAAAAACGATGACCCCGGACCAGTCGAACGTTGAAAAAATGGTCAATATTGATGAAATTTTAACATTTAATCTTTTGACTTTAAATGACGGTTGGATGTGAGTTATTACTTTTTCAACTAAAATAAGTGTGTTTAAAGTCATTTCTGTGCCTGAAATTGGTCAAAATTGAAGATTTTGAGTAAGCAAAACTCTGTAAAAATGACAATTTTGGTCACTGTGAGGGTTTAAAAAGTGGTTATTCAACATGAGGCCTGATCCAAATGACATTTTGAATCATTTTTGGAAGAGTCCAAAAAATCCATTTTCTGATGAAAAACGATGACCCCGGACCAGTCGAACGTTGAAAAAATGATCAATATTGATGAAATTTTAACATTTAATCTTTTGACTTTAAATGACGGTTGGATGTGAGTTATTACTTTTTCAACTAAAATAAGTGTGTTTAAAGTCATTTCTGTGCCTGAAATTGGTCAAAATTGAAGATTTTGAGTAAGCAAAACTCTGTAAAAATGGCAATTTTGGTCACTGTGAGGGTTTAAAAAGTGGTTATTCAACATGAGGCCCGATCCAAATGACATTTTGAATCAGTTTTGGAAGAGTCCAAAAAATCAATTTTCTGATAAAAAACGATGACCCCGGACCAGTCGAACGTTGAAAAAATGGTCAATATTGATGAAATTTTAACATTTAATCTTTTGACTTTAAATGACGGTTGGATGTGAGTTATTACTTTTTCAACTAAAATAAGTGTGTTTAAAGTCATTTCTGTGCCTGAAATTGGTCAAAATTGAAGATTTTGAGTAAGCAAAACTCTGTAAAAATGGCAATTTTGGTCACTGTGAGGGTTTAAAAAGTGGTTATTCAACATGCCGCCCGATCCAAATGACATTTTGAATCACTTTTGGTAGAGTCCAAAAAAATCAATTTTCTGATGAAAAACGATGACCCCGGACCAGTCGAACGTTGAAAAAATGGTCAATATTGATGAAATTTTAACATTTAATCTTTTGACTTTAAATGATGGTTGGATGTGAGTTATTACTTTTTCAACTAAAATAAGTGTGTTTAAAGTCATTTCTGTGCCTGAAATTGGTCAAAATTGAAGATTTTGAGTAAGCAAAACTCTGTAAAAATGGCAATTTTGGTCACTGTTAGGGTTTAAAAAGTGGTTATTCAACATGAGGCCCGATCCAAATGACATTTTGAATCATTTTTGGTAGAGTCCAAAAAATCAATTTTCTGATGAAAAACGATGACCCCGGACCAGTCGAACGTTGAAAAAATGGTCAATATTGATGAAATTTTAACATTTAATCTTTTGACTTTAAATGACGGTTGGATGTGAGTTATTACTTTTTCAACTAAAATAAGTGTGTATAAGTCATTTCGGTGCCTGAAATTGGTCAAAATTGAAGATTTTGAGTAAGCAAAACTCTGTAAAAATGGCAATTTTGGTCACTGTGAGGGTTTAAAAAGTAGTTATTCAACATGAGGCCCGATCCAAATGACATTTTGAATCAGTTTTGGAAGAGTCCAAAAAATCCATTTTCTGATGAAAAACGATGACCCCGGACCAGTCGAACGTTGAAAAAATGGTCAATATTGATGAAATTTTAACATTTAATCTTTTGACTTTAAATGACGGTTGGATGTGAGTTATTACTTTTTCAACTAAAATAAGTGTGTTTAAAGTCATTTCTGTGCCTGAAATTGGTCAAAATTGAAGATTTTGAGTAAGCAAAACTCTGTAAAAATGGCAATTTTGGTCACTGTGAGGGTTTAAAAAGTGGTTATTCAACATGAGGCCCGATCCAAATGACATTTTGAATCATTTTTGGTAGAGTCCAAAAAAATCCATTTTCTGATGAAAAACGATGACCCCGGACCAGTCGAACGTTGAAAAAATGGTCAATATTGATGAAATTTTAACATTTAATCTTTTGACTTTAAATGACGGTTGGATGTGAGATATTACTTTTTCAACTAAAATAAGTGTGTTTAAAGTCATTTCTGTGCCTGAAATTGGTCAAAATTGAAGATTTTGAGTAAGCAAAACTCTGTAAAAATGGCAATTTTGGTCACTGTGAGGGTTTAAAAAGTGGTTATTCAACATAAGGCCCGATCCAAATGACATTTTGAATCAGTTTTGGAAGAGTCCAAAAAATCCATTTTCTGATAAAAAACGATGACCCCGGACCAGTCGAACGTTGAAAAAATGGTCAATATTGATGAAATTTTAACATTTAATCTTTTGACTTTAAATGACGGTTGGATGTGAGTTATTACTTTTTCAACTAAAATAAGTGTGTTTAAAGTCATTTCTGTGCCTGAAATTGGTCAAAATTGAAGATTTTGAGTAAGCAAAACTCTGTAAAAATGGCAATTTTGGTCACTGTGAGGGTTTAAAAAGTGGTTATTCAACATGAGGCCCGATCCAAATGACATTTTGAATCATTTTTGGTAGAGTCCAAAAAATCCATTTTCTGATGAAAAACGATGACCCCGGACCAGTCGAACGTTGAAAAAATGGTCAATATTGATGAAATTTTAACATTTAATCTTTTGACTTTAAATGACGGTTGGATGTGAGTTATTACTTTTTCAACTAAAATAAGTGTGTTTAAAGTCATTTCTGTGCCTGAAATTGGTCAAAATTGAAGATTTTGAGTAAGCAAAACTCTGTAAAAATGGCAATTTTGGTCACTGTGAGGGTTTAAAAAGTGGTTATTCAACATGAGGCCCGATCCAAATGACATTTTGAATCATTTTTGGTAGAGTCCAAAAAATCCATTTTCTGATGAAAAACGATGACCCCGGACCAGTCGAACGTTGAAAAAATGGTCAATATTGATGAAATTTTAACATTTAATCTTTTGACTTTCAATGACGGTTGGATGTGAGTTATTACTTTTTCAACTAAAATAAGTGTGTTTAAAGTCATTTCTGTGCCTGAAATTGGTCAAAATTGAAGATTTTGAGTAAGCAAAACTCTGTAAAAATGGCAATTTTGGTCACTGTGAGGGTTTAAAAAGTGGTTATTCAACATGAGGCCCGATCCAAATGACATTTTGAATCATTTTTGGTAGAGTCCAAAAAATCAATTTTCTGATGAAAAACGATGACCCCGGACCAGTCGAACGTTGAAAAAATGGTCAATATTGATGAAATTTTAACATTTAATCTTTTGACTTTAAATGACGGTTGGATGTGAGTTATTACTTTTTCAACTAAAATAAGTGTGTTTAAAGTCATTTCTGTGCCTGAAATTGGTCAAAATTGAAGATTTTGAGTAAGCAAAACTCTGTAAAAATGGCAATTTTGGTCACTGTGAGGGTTTAAAAAGTGGTTATTCAACATGAGGCCCGATCCAAATGACATTTTGAATCAGTTTTGGAAGAGTCCAAAAAATCAATTTTCTGATAAAAAACGATGACCCCGGACCAGTCGAACGTTGAAAAAATGGTCAATATTGATGAAATTTTAACATTTAATCTTTTGACTTTAAATGACGGTTGGATGTGAGTTATTACTTTTTCAACTAAAATAAGTGTGTTTAAAGTCATTTCTGTGCCTGAAATTGGTCAAAATTGAAGATTTTGAGTAAGCAAAACTCTGTAAAAATGGCAATTTTGGTCACTGTGAGGGTTTAAAAAGTGGTTATTCCACATGAGGCCCGATCCAAATGACATTTTGAATCATTTTTGGTAGAGTCCAAAAAATCAATTTTCTGATGAAAAACGATGACCCCGGACCAGTCGAACGTTGAAAAAATGGTCAATATTGATGACATTTTAACATTTAATCTTTTGACTTTAAATGATGGTTGGATGTGAGTTATTACTTTTTCAACTAAAATAAGTGTGTTTAAAGTCATTTCTGTGCCTGAAATTGGTCATAATTGAAGATTTTGAGTAAGCAAAACTCTGTAAAAATGGCAATTTTGGTCACTGTGAGGGTTTAAAAAGTGGTTATTCAACATGAGGCCCGATCCAAATGACATTTTGAATCATTTTTGGTAGAGTCCAAAAAATCAATTTTCTGATGAAAAACGATGACCCCGGACCAGTCGAACGTTGAAAAAATGGTCAATATTGATGAAATTTTAACATTTAATCTTTTGACTTTAAATGACGGTTGGATGTGAGTTATTACTTTTTCAACTAAAATAAGTGTGTTTAAAGTCATTTCTGTGCCTGAAATTGGTCAAAATTGAAGATTTTGAGTAAGCAAAACTCTGTAAAAATGGCAATTTTGGTCACTGTGAGGGTTTAAAAAGTGGTTATTCAACATGAGGCCCGATCCAAATGACATTTTGAATCAGTTTTGGAAGAGTCCAAAAAATCAATTTTCTGATAAAAAACGATGACCCCGGACCAGTCGAATGTTGAAAAAATGGTCAATATTGATGAAATTTTAACATTTAATCTTTTGACTTTAAATGACGGTTGGATGTGAGTTATTACTTTTTCAACTAAAATAAGTGTGTTTAAAGTCAGTTCTGTGCCTGAAATTGGTCAAAATTGAAGATTTTGAGTAAGCAAAACTCTGTAAAAATGACAATTTTGGTCACTGTGAGGGTTTAAAAAGTGGTTATTCAACATGAGGCCCGATCCAAATGACATTTTGAATCCTTTTTGGAAGAGTCCAAAAAATCCATTTTCTGATGAAAAACGATGACCCCGGACCAGTCGAACATTGAAAAAATGATCAATATTGATGAAATTTTAACATTTAATCTTTTGACTTAAATGACGATTGGATGTGAGTTATTACTTTTTCAACTAAAATAAGTGTGTTTAAAGTCATTTCTGTGCCTGAAATTGGTCAAAATTGAAGATTTTGAGTAAGCAAAACTCTGTAAAAATGGCAATTTTGGTCACTGTGAGGGTTTAAAAAGTGGTTATCCAACATGAGGCCCGATCCAAATGACATTTTGAATCATTTTTGGTAGAGTCCAAAAAATCAATTTTCTGATGAAAAACGATGACCCCGGACCAGTCGAACGTTGAAAAAATGGTCAATATTGATGAAATTTTAACATTTAATCTTTTGACTTTAAATGATGGTTGGATGTGAGTTATTACTTTTTCAACTAAAATAAGTGTGTTTAAAGTCATTTCTGTGCCTGAAATTGGTCAAAATTGAAGATTTTGAGTAAGCAAAACTCTGTAAAAATGGCAATTTTGGTCACTGTGAGGGTTTAAAAAGTGGTTATTCAACATGAGGCCCGATCCAAATGACATTTTGAATCATTTTTGGTAGAGTCCAAAAAATCAATTTTCTGATGAAAAACGATGACCCCGGACCAGTCGAACGTTGAAAAAATGGTCAATATTGATGAAATTTTAACATTTAATCTTTTGACTTTAAATGATGGTTGGATGTGAGTTATTACTTTTTCAACTAAAATAAGTGTGTTTAAAGTCATTTCTGTGCCTGAAATTGGTCAAAATTGAAGATTTTGAGTAAGCAAAACTCTGTAAAAATGGCAATTTTGGTCACTGTGAGGGTTTAAAAAGTGGTTATTCAACATGAGGCCCGATCCAAATGACATTTTGAATCATTTTTGGTAGAGTCCAAAAAATCCATTTTCTGATGAAAAACGATGACCCCGGACCAGTCGAACGTTGAAAAAATGGTCAATATTGATGAAATTTTAACATTTAATCTTTTGACTTTAAATGACGGTTGGATGTGAGTTATTACTTTTTCAACTAAAATAAGTGTGTTTAAAGTCATTTCTGTGCCTGAAATTGGTCAAAATTGAAGATTTTGAGTAAGCAAAACTCTGTAAAAATGACAATTTTGGTCACTGTGAGGGTTTAAAAAGTGGTTATTCAACATGAGGCCCGATCCAAATGACATTTTGAATCATTTTTGGAAGAGTCCAAAAAATCCATTTTCTGATGAAAAACGATGACCCCGGACCAGTCGAACATTGAAAAAATGATCAATATTGATGAAATTTTAACATTTAATCTTTTGACTTTAAATGACGATTGGATGTGAGTTATTACTTTTTCAACTAAAATAAGTGTGTTTAAAGTCATTTCTGTGCCTGAAATTGGTCAAAATTGAAGATTTTGAGTAAGCAAAACTCTGTAAAAATGGCAATTTTGGTCACTGTGAGGGTTTAAAAAGTGGTTATTCAACATGAGGCCCGATCCAAATGACATTTTGAATCATTTTTGGTAGAGTCCAAAAAATCAATTTTCTGATGAAAAACGATGACCCCGGACCAGTCGAACGTTGAAAAAATGGTCAATATTGATGAAATTTTAACATTTAATCTTTTGACTTTAAATGACGGTTGGATGTGAGTTATTACTTTTTCAACTAAAATAAGTGTGTTTAAAGTCATTTCTGTGCCTGAAATTGGTCAAAATTGAAGATTTTGAGTAAGCAAAACTCTGTAAAAATGGCAATTTTGGTCACTGTGAGGGTTTAAAAAGTGGTTATTCAACATGAGGCCCGATCCAAATGACATTTTGAATCAGTTTTGGAAGAGTCCAAAAAATCAATTTTCTGATAAAAAACGATGACCCCGGACCAGTCGAACGTTGAAAAAATGGTCAATATTGATGAAATTTTAACATTTAATCTTTTGACTTTAAATGACGGTTGGATGTGAGTTATTACTTTTTCAACTAAAATAAGTGTGTTTAAAGTCATTTCTGTGCCTGAAATTGGTCAAAATTGAAGATTTTGAGTAAGCAAAACTCTGTAAAAATGGCAATTTTGGTCACTGTGAGGGTTTAAAAAGTGGTTATTCAACATGAGGCCCGATCCAAATGACATTTTGAATCATTTTTGGTAGAGTCCCAAAAATCCATTTTCTGATGAAAAACGATGACCCCGGACCAGTCGAACGTTGAAAAAATGGTCAATATTGATGAAATTTTAACATTTAATCTTTTGACTTTAAATGACGGTTGGATGTGAGTTATTACTTTTTCAACTAAAATAAGTGTGTTTAAAGTCAGTTCTGTGCCTGAAATTGGTCAAAATTGAAGATTTTGAGTAAGCAAAACTCTGTAAAAATGGCAATTTTGGTCACTGTGAGGGTTTAAAAAGTGGTTATTCAACATGAGGCCCTATCCAAATGACATTTTGAATCATTTTTGGTAGAGTCCAAAAAATCAATTTTCTGATGAAAAACGATGACCCCGGACCAGTCGAACGTTGAAAAGATGGTCAATATTGATGAAATTTTAACATTTAATCTTTTGACTTTAAATGACGGTTGGATGTGAGTTATTACTTTTTCAACTAAAATAAGTGTGTTTAAAGTCATTTCTGTGCCTGAAATTGGTCAAAATCGAAGATTTTGAGTAAGCAAAACTCTGTAAAAATGGCAATTTTGGTCACTGTGAGGGTTTAAAAAGTGGTTATTCAACATGAGGCCCGATCCAAATGACATTTTGAATCAGTTTTGGAAGAGTCCAAAAAATCAATTTTCTGATAAAAAACGATGACCCCGGACCAGTCGAACGTTGAAAAAATGGTCAATATTGATGAAATTTTACCATTTAATCTTTTGACTTTAAATGACGGTTGGATGTGAGTTATTACTTTTTCAACTAAAATAAGTGTGTTTAAAGTCATTTCTGTGCCTGAAATTGGTCAAAATTGAAGATTTTGAGTAAGCAAAACTCTGTAAAAATGGCAATTTTGGTCACTGTGAGGGTTTAAAAAGTGGTTATTCAACATGAGGCCCGATCCAAATGACATTTTGAATCATTTTTGGTAGAGTCCAAAAAATCCATTTTCTGATGAAAAACGATGACCCCGGACCAGTCGAACGTTGAAAAAATGGTCAATATTGATGAAATGTTAACATTTAATCTTTTGACTTTAAATGACGGTTGGATGTGAGTTATTACTTTTTCAACTAAAATAAGTGTGTTTAAAGTCAGTTCTGTGCCTGAAATTGGTCAAAATTGAAGATTTTGAGTAAGCAAAACTCTGTAAAAATGACAATTTTGGTCACTGTGAGGGTTTAAAAAGTGGTTATTCAACATGAGGCCCGATCCAAATGACATTTTGAATCATTTTTGGAAGAGTCCAAAAAATCCATTTTCTGATGAAAAACGATGACCCCGGACCAGTTGAACATTGAAAAAATGATCAATATTGATGAAATTTTAACATTTAATCTTTTGACTTAAATGACGATTGGATGTGAGTTATTACTTTTTCAACTAAAATAAGTGTGTTTAAAGTCATTTCTGTGCCTGAAATTGGTCAAAATTGAAGATTTTGAGTAAGCAAAACTCTGTAAAAATGGCAATTTTGGTCACTGTGAGGGTTTAAAAAGTGGTTATTCAACATGAGGCCCGATCCAAATGACATTTTGAATCATTTTTGGTAGAGTCCAAAAAATCAATTTTCTGATGAAAAACGATGACCCCGGACCAGTCGAACGTTGAAAAAATGGTCAATATTGATGAAATTTTAACATTTAATCTTTTGACTTTAAATGACGGTTGGATGTGAGTTATTACTTTTTCAACTAAAATAAGTGTGTTTAAAGTCATTTCTGTGCCTGAAATTGGTCAAAATTGAAGATTTTGAGTAAGCAAAACTCTGTAAAAATGGCAATTTTGGTCACTGTGAGGGTTTAAAAAGTGGTTATTCAACATGAGGCCCGATCCAAATGACATTTTGAATCATTTTTGGTAGAGTCCAAAAAATCAATTTTCTGATGAAAAACGATGACCCCGGACCAGTCGAACGTTGAAAAAATGGTCAATATTGATGAAATTTTAACATTTAATCTTTTGACTTTAAATGATGGTTGGATGTGAGTTATTACTTTTTCAACTAAAATAAGTGTGTTTAAAGTCATTTCTGTGCCTGAAATTGGTCAAAATTGAAGATTTTGAGTAAGCAAAACTCTGTAAAAATGGCAATTTTGGTCACTGTGAGGGTTTAAAAAGTGGTTATTCAACATGAGGCCCGATCCAAATGACATTTTGAATCACTTTTGGTAGAGTCCAAAAAAATCAATTTTCTGATGAAAAACGATGACCCCGGACCAGTCGAACGTTGAAAAAATGGTCAATATTGATGAAATTTTAACATTTAATCTTTTGACTTTAAATGATGGTTGGATGTGAGTTATTACTTTTTCAACTAAAATAAGTGTGTTTAAAGTCATTTCTGTGCCTGAAATTGGTCAAAATTGAAGATTTTGAGTAAGCAAAACTCTGTAAAAATGGCAATTTTGGTCACTGTGAGGGTTTAAAAAGTGGTTATTCAACATGAGGCCCGATCCAAATGACATTTTGAATCAGTTTTGGAAGAGTCCAAAAAATCAATTTTCTGATAAAAAACGATGACCCCGGACCAGTCGAACGTTGAAAAAATGGTCAATATTGATGAAATTTTAACATTTAATCTTTTGACTTTAAATGACGATTGGATGTGAGTTATTACTTTTTCAACTAAAATAAGTGTGTTTAAAGTCATTTCTGTGCCTGAAATTGGTCAAAATTGAAGATTTTGAGTAAGCAAAACTCTGTAAAAATGGCAATTTTGGTCACTGTGAGGGTTTAAAAAGTGGTTATTCAACATGAGGCCCGATCCAAATGACATTTTGAATCAGTTTTGGAAGAGTCCGAAAAATACATTTTCTGATGAAAAACGATGACCCCGGACCAGTCGAACGTTGAAAAAATGGTCAATATTGATGAAATTTTAACATTTAATCTTTTGACTTTAAATGACGGTTGGATGTGAGTTATTACTTTTTCAACTAAAATAAGTGTGTTTAAAGTCATTTCTGTGCCTGAAATTGGTCAAAATTGAAGATTTTGAGTAAGCAAAACTCTGTAAAAATGGCAATTTTGGTCACTGTGAGGGTTTAAAAAGTGGTTATTCAACATGAGGCCCGATCCAAATGACATTTTGATTCATTTTTGGAAGAGTCCAAAAAATATATTTTTTTCTGATGAAAAACGATGACCCCGGACCAGTCGAACATTGAAAAAATGGTCAATATTGATGAAATTTTAACATTTAATCTTTTGACTTTAAATGACGGTTGGATGTGAGTTATTACTTTTTCAACTAAAATAAGTGTGTTTAAAGTCATTTCTGTGCCTGAAATTGGTCAAAATTGAAGATTTTGAGTAAGCAAAACTCTGTAAAAATGGCAATTTTGGTCACTGTGAGGGTTTAAAAAGTGGTTATTCAACATGAGGCCCGAACCAAATGACATTTTGAATCATTTTTGGTAGAGTGCAAAAAAACAATTTTCTGATGAAAAACAATGACCCCGGACCAGTCGAACGTTGAAAAAATGGTCAATATTGATGAAATTTTAACATTTAATCTTTTGACTTTAAATGATGGTTGGATGTGAGTTATTACTTTTTCAACTAAAATAAGTGTGTTTAAAGTCATTTCTGTGCCTGAAATTGGTCATAATTGAAGATTTTGAGTAAGCAAAACTCTGTAAAAATGGCAATTTTGGTCACTGTGAGGGTTTAAAAAGTGGTTATTCAACATGAGGCCCGATCCAAATGACATTTTGAATCATTTTTGGTAGAGTCCAAAAAATCAATTTTCTGATGAAAAACGATGACCCCGGACCAGTCGAACGTTGAAAAAATGGTCAATATTGATGAAATTTTAACATTTAATCTTTTGACTTTAAATGACGGTTGGATGTGAGTTATTACTTTTTCAACTAAAATAAGTGTGTTTAAAGTCATTTCTGTGCCTGAAATTGGTCAAAATTGAAGATTTTGAGTAAGCAAAACTCTGTAAAAATGGCAATTTTGGTCACTGTGAGGGTTTAAAAAGTGGTTATTCAACATGAGGCCCGATCCAAATGACATTTTGAATCAGTTTTGGAAGAGTCCAAAAAATCAATTTTCTGATAAAAAACGATGACCCCGGACCAGTCGAATGTTGAAAAAATGGTCAATATTGATGAAATTTTAACATTTAATCTTTTGACTTTAAATGACGGTTGGATGTGAGTTATTACTTTTTCAACTAAAATAAGTGTGTTTAAAGTCAGTTCTGTGCCTGAAATTGGTCAAAATTGAAGATTTTGAGTAAGCAAAACTCTGTAAAAATGACAATTTTGGTCACTGTGAGGGTTTAAAAAGTGGTTATTCAACATGAGGCCCGATCCAAATGACATTTTGAATCATTTTTGGAAGAGTCCAAAAAATCCATTTTCTGATGAAAAACGATGACCCCGGACCAGTCGAACATTGAAAAAATGATCAATATTGATGAAATTTTAACATTTAATCTTTTGACTTAAATGACGATTGGATGTGAGTTATTACTTTTTCAACTAAAATAAGTGTGTTTAAAGTCATTTCTGTGCCTGAAATTGGTCAAAATTGAAGATTTTGAGTAAGCAAAACTCTGTAAAAATGGCAATTTTGGTCACTGTGAGGGTTTAAAAAGTGGTTATCCAACATGAGGCCCGATCCAAATGACATTTTGAATCATTTTTGGTAGAGTCCAAAAAATCAATTTTCTGATGAAAAACGATGACCCCGGACCAGTCGAACGTTGAAAAAATGGTCAATATTGATGAAATTTTAACATTTAATCTTTTGACTTTAAATGATGGTTGGATGTGAGTTATTACTTTTTCAACTAAAATAAGTGTGTTTAAAGTCATTTCTGTGCCTGAAATTGGTCAAAATTGAAGATTTTGAGTAAGCAAAACTCTGTAAAAATGGCAATTTTGGTCACTGTGAGGGTTTAAAAAGTGGTTATTCAACATGAGGCCCGATCCAAATGACATTTTGAATCATTTTTGGTAGAGTCCAAAAAATCAATTTTCTGATGAAAAACGATGACCCCGGACCAGTCGAACGTTGAAAAAATGGTCAATATTGATGAAATTTTAACATTTAATCTTTTGACTTTAAATGATGGTTGGATGTGAGTTATTACTTTTTCAACTAAAATAAGTGTGTTTAAAGTCATTTCTGTGCCTGAAATTGGTCAAAATTGAAGATTTTGAGTAAGCAAAACTCTGTAAAAATGGCAATTTTGGTCACTGTGAGGGTTTAAAAAGTGGTTATTCAACATGAGGCCCGATCCAAATGACATTTTGAATCATTTTTGGTAGAGTCCAAAAAATCCATTTTCTGATGAAAAACGATGACCCCGGACCAGTCGAACGTTGAAAAAATGGTCAATATTGATGAAATTTTAACATTTAATCTTTTGACTTTAAATGACGGTTGGATGTGAGTTATTACTTTTTCAACTAAAATAAGTGTGTTTAAAGTCATTTCTGTGCCTGAAATTGGTCAAAATTGAAGATTTTGAGTAAGCAAAACTCTGTAAAAATGACAATTTTGGTCACTGTGAGGGTTTAAAAAGTGGTTATTCAACATGAGGCCCGATCCAAATGACATTTTGAATCATTTTTGGAAGAGTCCAAAAAATCCATTTTCTGATGAAAAACGATGACCCCGGACCAGTCGAACATTGAAAAAATGATCAATATTGATGAAATTTTAACATTTAATCTTTTGACTTTAAATGACGATTGGATGTGAGTTATTACTTTTTCAACTAAAATAAGTGTGTTTAAAGTCATTTCTGTGCCTGAAATTGGTCAAAATTGAAGATTTTGAGTAAGCAAAACTCTGTAAAAATGGCAATTTTGGTCACTGTGAGGGTTTAAAAAGTGGTTATTCAACATGAGGCCCGATCCAAATGACATTTTGAATCATTTTTGGTAGAGTCCAAAAAATCAATTTTCTGATGAAAAACGATGACCCCGGACCAGTCGAACGTTGAAAAAATGGTCAATATTGATGAAATTTTAACATTTAATCTTTTGACTTTAAATGACGGTTGGATGTGAGTTATTACTTTTTCAACTAAAATAAGTGTGTTTAAAGTCATTTCTGTGCCTGAAATTGGTCAAAATTGAAGATTTTGAGTAAGCAAAACTCTGTAAAAATGGCAATTTTGGTCACTGTGAGGGTTTAAAAAGTGGTTATTCAACATGAGGCCCGATCCAAATGACATTTTGAATCAGTTTTGGAAGAGTCCAAAAAATCAATTTTCTGATAAAAAACGATGACCCCGGACCAGTCGAACGTTGAAAAAATGGTCAATATTGATGAAATTTTAACATTTAATCTTTTGACTTTAAATGACGGTTGGATGTGAGTTATTACTTTTTCAACTAAAATAAGTGTGTTTAAAGTCATTTCTGTGCCTGAAATTGGTCAAAATTGAAGATTTTGAGTAAGCAAAACTCTGTAAAAATGGCAATTTTGGTCACTGTGAGGGTTTAAAAAGTGGTTATTCAACATGAGGCCCGATCCAAATGACATTTTGAATCATTTTTGGTAGAGTCCAAAAAATCCATTTTCTGATGAAAAACGATGACCCCGGACCAGTCGAACGTTGAAAAAATGGTCAATATTGATGAAATTTTAACATTTAATCTTTTGACTTTAAATGACGGTTGGATGTGAGTTATTACTTTTTCAACTAAAATAAGTGTGTTTAAAGTCAGTTCTGGGCCTGAAATTGGTCAAAATTGAAGATTTTGAGTAAGCAAAACTCTGTAAAAATGGCAATTTTGGTCACTGTGAGGGTTTAAAAAGTGGTTATTCAACATGAGGCCCTATCCAAATGACATTTTGAATCATTTTTGGTAGAGTCCAAAAAATCAATTTTCTGATGAAAAACGATGACCCCGGACCAGTCGAACGTTGAAAAGATGGTCAATATTGATGAAATTTTAACATTTAATCTTTTGACTTTAAATGACGGTTGGATGTGAGTTATTACTTTTTCAACTAAAATAAGTGTGTTTAAAGTCATTTCTGTGCCTGAAATTGGTCAAAATCGAAGATTTTGAGTAAGCAAAACTCTGTAAAAATGGCAATTTTGGTCACTGTGAGGGTTTAAAAAGTGGTTATTCAACATGAGGCCCGATCCAAATGACATTTTGAATCAGTTTTGGAAGAGTCCAAAAAATCAATTTTCTGATAAAAAACGATGACCCCGGACCAGTCGAACGTTGAAAAAATGGTCAATATTGATGAAATTTTACCATTTAATCTTTTGACTTTAAATGACGGTTGGATGTGAGTTATTACTTTTTCAACTAAAATAAGTGTGTTTAAAGTCATTTCTGTGCCTGAAATTGGTCAAAATTGAAGATTTTGAGTAAGCAAAACTCTGTAAAAATGGCAATTTTGGTCACTGTGAGGGTTTAAAAAGTGGTTATTCAACATGAGGCCCGATCCAAATGACATTTTGAATCATTTTTGGTAGAGTCCAAAAAATCCATTTTCTGATGAAAAACGATGACCCCGGACCAGTCGAACGTTGAAAAAATGGTCAATATTGATGAAATGTTAACATTTAATCTTTTGACTTTAAATGACGGTTGGATGTGAGTTATTACTTTTTCAACTAAAATAAGTGTGTTTAAAGTCAGTTCCGTGCCTGAAATTGGTCAAAATTGAAGATTTTGAGTAAGCAAAACTCTGTAAAAATGACAATTTTGGTCACTGTGAGGGTTTAAAAAGTGGTTATTCAACATGAGGCCCGATCCAAATGACATTTTGAATCATTTTTGGAAGAGTCCAAAAAATCCATTTTCTGATGAAAAACGATGACCCCGGACCAGTTGAACATTGAAAAAATGATCAATATTGATGAAATTTTAACATTTAATCTTTTGACTTAAATGACGATTGGATGTGAGTTATTACTTTTTCAACTAAAATAAGTGTGTTTAAAGTCATTTCTGTGCCTGAAATTGGTCAAAATTGAAGATTTTGAGTAAGCAAAACTCTGTAAAAATGGCAATTTTGGTCACTGTGAGGGTTTAAAAAGTGGTTATTCAACATGAGGCCCGATCCAAATGACATTTTGAATCATTTTTGGTAGAGTCCAAAAAATCAATTTTCTGATGAAAAACGATGACCCCGGACCAGTCGAACGTTGAAAAAATGGTCAATATTGATGAAATTTTAACATTTAATCTTTTGACTTTAAATGACGGTTGGATGTGAGTTATTACTTTTTCAACTAAAATAAGTGTGTTTAAAGTCATTTCTGTGCCTGAAATTGGTCAAAATTGAAGATTTTGAGTAAGCAAAACTCTGTAAAAATGGCAATTTTGGTCACTGTGAGGGTTTAAAAAGTGGTTATTCAACATGAGGCCCGATCCAAATGACATTTTGAATCATTTTTGGTAGAGTCCAAAAAATCAATTTTCTGATGAAAAACGATGACCCCGGACCAGTTGAACGTTGAAAAAATGGTCAATATTGATGAAATTTTAACATTTAATCTTTTGACTTTAAATGATGGTTGGATGTGAGTTATTACTTTTTCAACTAAAATAAGTGTGTTTAAAGTCATTTCTGTGCCTGAAATTGGTCAAAATTGAAGATTTTGAGTAAGCAAAACTCTGTAAAAATGGCAATTTTGGTCACTGTGAGGGTTTAAAAAGTGGTTATTCAACATGAGGCCCGATCCAAATGACATTTTGAATCACTTTTGGTAGAGTCCAAAAAAATCAATTTTCTGATGAAAAACGATGACCCCGGACCAGTCGAACGTTGAAAAAATGGTCAATATTGATGAAATTTTAACATTTAATCTTTTGACTTTAAATGATGGTTGGATGTGAGTTATTACTTTTTCAACTAAAATAAGTGTGTTTAAAGTCATTTCTGTGCCTGAAATTGGTCAAAATTGAAGATTTTGAGTAAGCAAAACTCTGTAAAAATGGCAATTTTGGTCACTGTGAGGGTTTAAAAAGTGGTTATTCAACATGAGGCCCGATCCAAATGACATTTTGAATCAGTTTTGGAAGAGTCCAAAAAATCAATTTTCTGATAAAAAACGATGACCCCGGACCAGTCGAACGTTGAAAAAATGGTCAATATTGATGAAATTTTAACATTTAATCTTTTGACTTTAAATGACGATTGGATGTGAGTTATTACTTTTTCAACTAAAATAAGTGTGTTTAAAGTCATTTCTGTGCCTGAAATTGGTCAAAATTGAAGATTTTGAGTAAGCAAAACTCTGTAAAAATGGCAATTTTGGTCACTGTGAGGGTTTAAAAAGTGGTTATTCAACATGAGGCCCGATCCAAATGACATTTTGAATCAGTTTTGGAAGAGTCCGAAAAATACATTTTCTGATGAAAAACGATGACCCCGGACCAGTCGAACGTTGAAAAAATGGTCAATATTGATGAAATTTTAACATTTAATCTTTTGACTTTAAATGACGGTTGGATGTGAGTTATTACTTTTTCAACTAAAATAAGTGTGTTTAAAGTCATTTCTGTGCCTGAAATTGGTCAAAATTGAAGATTTTGAGTAAGCAAAACTCTGTAAAAATGGCAATTTTGGTCACTGTGAGGGTTTAAAAAGTGGTTATTCAACATGAGGCCCGATCCAAATGACATTTTGATTCATTTTTGGAAGAGTCCAAAAAATATATTTTTTTCTGATGAAAAACGATGACCCCGGACCAGTCGAACATTGAAAAAATGGTCAATATTGATGAAATTTTAACATTTAATCTTTTGACTTTAAATGACGGTTGGATGTGAGTTATTACTTTTTCAACTAAAATAAGTGTGTTTAAAGTCATTTCTGTGCCTGAAATTGGTCAAAATTGAAGATTTTGAGTAAGCAAAACTCTGTAAAAATGGCAATTTTGGTCACTGTGAGGGTTTAAAAAGTGGTTATTCAACATGAGGCCCGATCCAAATGACATTTTGAATCATTTTTGGTAGAGTGCAAAAAAACAATTTTCTGATGAAAAACAATGACCCCGGACCAGTCGAACATTGAAAAAATGGTCAATATTGATGAAATTTTAACATTTAATCTTTTGACTTTAAATGACGGTTGGATGTGATTTATTACTTTTTCAACTAAAATAAGTGTGTTTAAAGTCATTTCTGTGCCTGAAATTGGTCAAAATTGAAGATTTTGAGTAAGCAAAACTCTGTAAAAATGGCAATTTTGGTCACTGTGAGGGTTTAAAAAGTGGTTATTCAACATGAGGCCCGATCCAAATGACATTTTGAATCATTTTTGGTAGAGTCCAAAAAATCAATTTTCTGATGAAAAACGATGACCCCGGACCAGTCGAACGTTGAAAAAATGGTCAATATTGATGAAATTTTAACATTTAATATTTTGACTTTAAATGACGGTTGGATGTGAGTTATTACTTTTTCAACTAAAATAAGTGTGTTTAAAGTCATTTCTGTGCCTGAAATTGGTCAAAATTGAAGATTTTGAGTAAGCAAAACTCTGTAAAAATGGCAATTTTGGTCACTGTGAGGGTTTAAAAAGTGGTTATTCAACATGAGGCCCGATCCAAATGACATTTTGAATCATTTTTGGTAGAGTCCAAAAAATCAATTTTCTGATGAAAAACGATGACCCCGGACCAGTCGAACGTTGAAAAAATGGTCAATATTGATGAAATTTTAACATTTAATCTTTTGACTTTAAATGACGGTTGGATGTGAGTTATTACTTTGTCAACTAAAATAAGTGTGTTTAAAGTCATTTCTGTGCCTGAAATTGGTCAAAATTGAAGATTTTGAGTAAGCAAAACTCTGTAAAAATGGCAATTTTGGTCACTGTGAGGGTTTAAAAAGTGGTTATTCGACATGAGGCCCGATCCAAATGACATTTTGAATCAGTTTTGGAAGAGTCCAAAAAATCAATTTTCTGATAAAAAACGATGACCGCGGACCAGTCGAACGTTGAAAAAATGGTCAATATTGATGAAATTTTAACATTTAATCTTTTGACTTTAAATGACGGTTGGATGTGAGTTATTACTTTTTCAACTAAAATAAGTGTGTTTAAAGTCATTTCTGTGCCTGAAATTGGTCAAAATTGAAGATTTTGAGTAAGCAAAACTCTGTAAAAATGGCAATTTTGGTCACTGTGAGGGTTTAAAAAGTGGTTATTCAACATGAGGCCCGATCCAAATGACATTTTGAATCATTTTTGGTAGAGTCCAAAAAATCAATTTTCTGATGAAAAACGATGACCCCGGACCAGTCGAACGTTGAAAAAATGGTCAATATTGATGAAATTTTAACATTTAATCTTTTGACTTTAAATGACGGTTGGATGTGAGTTATTACTTTTTCAACTAAAATAAGTGTGTTTAAAGTCATTTCTGTGCCTGAAATTGGTCAAAATTGAAGATTTTGAGTAAGCAAAACTCTGTAAAAATTGCAATTTTGGTCACTGTGAGGGTTTAAAAAGTGGTTATTCAACATGAGGCCCGATCCAAATGACATTTTGAATCAGTTTTGGAAGAGTCCAAAAAATCCATTTTCTGATGAAAAACGATGACCCCGGACCAGTCGAACGTTGAAAAAATGGTCAATATTGATGAAATTTTAACATTTAATCTTTTGACTTTAAATGATGGTTGGATGTGAGTTATTACTTTTTCAACTAAAATAAGTGTGTTTAAAGTCATTTCTGTGCCTGAAATTGGTCAAAATTGAAGATTTTGAGTAAGCAAAACTCTGTAAAAATGGCAATTTTGGTCACTGTGAGGGTTTAAAAAGTGGTTATTCAACATGCGGCCCGATCCAAATGACATTTTGAATCACTTTTGGTAGAGTCCAAAAAATCAATTTTCTGATGAAAAACGATGACCCCGGACCGGTCGAACGTTGAAAAAATGGTCAATATTGATGACATTTTAACATTTAATCTTTTGACTTTAAATGACGATTGGATGTGAGTTATTACTTTTTCAACTAAAATAAGTGTGTTTAAAGTCATTTCTGTCCCTGAAATTGGTCAAAATTGAAGATTTTGAGTAAGCAAAACTCTGTAAAAATGGCAATTTTGGTCACTGTGAGGGTTTAAAAAGTGGTTATTCAACATGAGGCCCGATCCAAATGACATTTTGAATCATTTTTGGTAGAGTCCAAAAAATCCATTTTCTGATGAAAAACGATGACTCCGGACCAGTCGAACGTTGAAAAAATGGTCAATATTGATGAAATTTTAACATTTAATCTTTTGACTTTAAATGACGGTTGGATGTGAGTTATTACTTTTTCAACTAAAATAAGTGTGTATAAGTCATTTCTGTGCCTGAAATTGGTCAAAATTGAAGATTTTGAGTAAGCAAAACTCTGTAAAAATGGCAATTTTGGTCACTGTGAGGGTTTAAAAAGTGGTTATTCAACATGAGGCCCGATCCAAATGACATTTTGAATCAGTTTTGGAAGAGTCCAAAAAATCCATTTTCTGATGAAAAACGATGACCCCGGACCAGTCGAACGTTGAAAAAATGGTCAATATTGATGAAATTTTAACATTTAATCTTTTGACTTTAAATGACGGTTGGATGTGAGTTATTACTTTTTCAACTAAAATAAGTGTGTTTAAAGTCATTTCTGTGCCTGAAATTGGTCAAAATTGAAGATTTTGAGTAAGCAAAACTCTGTAAAAATGGCAATTTTGGTCACTGTGAGGGTTTAAAAAGTGGTTATTCAACATGAGGCCCGATCCAAATGACATTTTGAATCATTTTTGGTAGAGTCCAAAAAATCCATTTTCTGATGAAAAACGATGACCCCGGACCAGTCGAACGTTGAAAAAATGGTCAATATTGATGACATTTTAACATTTAATCTTTTGACTTTAAATGACGGTTGGATGTGAGTTATTACTTTTTCAACTGAAATAAGTGTGTTTAAAGTCATTTCTGTGCCTGAAATTGGTCAAAATTGAAGATTTTGAGTAAGCAAAACTCTGTAAAAATGACAATTTTGGTCACTGTGAGGGTTTAAAAAGTGGGTATTCAACATGAGGCCCGATCCAAATGACATTTTGAATCATTTTTGGAAGAGTCCAAAAAATCCATTTTCTGATGAAAAACGATGACCCCGGACCAGTCGAACATTGAAAAAATGGTCAATATTGATGAAATTTTAACATTTAATCTTTTGACTTTAAATGACGGTTGGATGTGAGTTATTACTTTTTCAACTAAAATAAGTGTGTTTAAAGTCATTTCTGTGCCTGAAATTGGTCAAAATTGAAGATTTTGAGTAAGCAAAACTCTGTAAAAATGACAATTTTGGTCACTGTGAGGGTTTAAAAAGTGGTTATTCAACATGAGGCCCGATCCAAATGACATTTTGAATCATTTTTGGAAGAGTCCAAAAAATCCATTTTCTGATGAAAAACGATGACCCCGGACCAGTCGAACATTGAAAAAATGATCAATATTGATGAAATTTTAACATTTAATCTTTTGACTTTAAATGACGATTGGATGTGAGTTATTACTTTTTCAACTAAAATAAGTGTGTTTAAAGTCATTTCTGTGCCTGAAATTGGTCAAAATTGAAGATTTTGAGTAAGCAAAACTCTGTAAAAATGGCAATTTTGGTCACTGTGAGGGTTTAAAAAGTGGTTATTCAACATGAGGCCCGATCCAAATGACATTTTGAATCATTTTTGGTAGAGTCCAAAAAATCAATTTTCTGATGAAAAACGATGACCCCGGACCAGTCGAACGTTGAAAAAATGCTCAATATTGATGAAATTTTAACATTTAATCTTTTGACTTTAAATGATGGTTGGATGTGAGTTATTACTTTTTCAACTAAAATAAGTGTGTTTAAAGTCATTTCTGTGCCTGAAATTGGTGAAAATTGAAGATTTTGAGTAAGCAAAACTCTGTAAAAATGGCAATTTTGGTCACTGTGAGGGTTTAAAAAGTGGTTATTCAACATGAGGCCCGCTCCAAATGACATTTTGAATCATTTTTGGTAGAGTCCAAAAAATCCATTTTCTGATGAAAAACGATGACCCCGGACCAGTCGAACATTGAAAAAATGGTCAATATTGATGAAATTTTAACATTTAATCTTTTGACTTTAAATGATGGTTGGATGTGAGTTATTACTTTTTCAACTAAAATAAGTGTGTTTAGTCATTTCTGTGCCTGAAATTGGTCAAAATTGAAGATTTTGAGTAAGCAAAACTCTGTAAAAATGGCAATTTTGGTCACTGTGAGGGTTTAAAAAGTGGTTATTCAACATGAGGCCCGATCCAAATGACATTTTGAATCATTTTTGGTAGAGTCCAAAAAATCAATTTTCTGATGAAAAACGATGACCCCGGACCAGTCGAACGTTGAAAAAATGGTCAATATTGATGAAATTTTAACATTTAATCTTTTGACTTTAAATGACAGTTGGATGTGAGTTATTACTTTTTCAACTAAAATAAGTGTGTTTAAAGTCATTTCTGTGCCTGAAATGGGTCAAAATTGAAGATTTTGAGTAAGCAAAACTCTGTAAAAATGGCAATTTTGGTCACTGTGAGGGTTTAAAAAGTGGTTATTCAACATGAGGCCCGATCCAAATGACATTTTGAATCAGTTTTGGAAGAGTCCAAAAAATCCATTTTCTGATGAAAAACGATGACCCCGGACCAGTCGAACGTTGAAAAAATGGTCAATATTGATGAAATTTTAACATTTAATCTTTTGACTTTAAATGACAGTTGGATGTGAGTTATTACTTTTTCAACTAAAATAAGTGTGTTTAAAGTCATTTCTGTGCCTGAAATGGGTCAAAATTGAAGATTTTGAGTAAGCAAAACTCTGTAAAAATGGCAATTTTGGTCACTGTGAGGGTTTAAAAAGTGGTTATTCAACATGAGGCCCGATCCAAATGACATTTTGAATCAGTTTTGGAAGAGTCCAAAAAATCCATTTTCTGATGAAAAACGATGACCCCGGACCAGTCGAACGTTGAAAAAATGGTCAATATGGATGAAATTTTAACATTTAATCTTTGAACTTTAAATGACGGTTGGATGTGAGTTATTACTTTTTCAACTAAAATAAGTGTGTTTAAAGTCATTTCTGTGCCTGAAATTGGTCAAAATTGAAGATTTTGAGTAAGCAAAACTCTGTAAAAATGACAATTTTGGTCACTGTGAGGGTTTAAAAAGTGGTTATTCAACATGAGGCCTGATCCAAATGACATTTTGAATCATTTTTGGAAGAGTCCAAAAAATCCATTTTCTGATGAAAAACGATGACCCCGGACCAGTCGAACGTTGAAAAAATGGTCAATATTGATGAAATTTTAACATTTAATCTTTTGACTTTAAATGACGGTTGGATGTGAGTTATTACTTTTTCAACTAAAATAAGTGTGTTTAAAGTCATTTCTGTGCCTGAAATTGGTCAAAATTGAAGATTTTGAGTAAGCAAAACTCTGTAAAAATGGCAATTTTGGTCACTGTGAGGGTTTAAAAAGTGGTTATTCAACATGCCGCCCGATCCAAATGACATTTTGAATCACTTTTGGTAGAGTCCAAAAAATCAATTTTCTGATGAAAAACGATGACCCCGGACCAGTCGAACGTTGAAAAAATGGTCAATATTGATGAAATTTTAACATTTAATCTTTTGACTTTAAATGATGGTTGGATGTGAGTTATTACTTTTTCAACTAAAATAAGTGTGTTTAAAGTCATTTCTGTGCCTGAAATTGGTCAAAATTGAAGATTTTGAGTAAGCAAAACTCTGTAAAAATGGCAATTTTGGTCACTGTTAGGGTTTAAAAAGTGGTTATTCAACATGAGGCCCGATCCAAATGACATTTTGAATCATTTTTGGTAGAGTCCAAAAAATCAATTTTCTGATGAAAAACGATGACCCCGGACCAGTCGAACGTTGAAAAAATGGTCAATATTGATGAAATTTTAACATTTAATCTTTTGACTTTAAATGACGGTTGGATGTGAGTTATTACTTTTTCAACTAAAATAAGTGTGTATAAGTCATTTCGGTGCCTGAAATTGGTCAAAATTGAAGATTTTGAGTAAGCAAAACTCTGTAAAAATGGCAATTTTGGTCACTGTGAGGGTTTAAAAAGTAGTTATTCAACATGAGGCCCGATCCAAATGACATTTTGAATCAGTTTTGGAAGAGTCCAAAAAATCCATTTTCTGATGAAAAACGATGACCCCGGACCAGTCGAACGTTGAAAAAATGGTCAATATTGATGAAATTTTAACATTTAATCTTTTGACTTTAAATGACGGTTGGATGTGAGTTATTACTTTTTCAACTAAAATAAGTGTGTTTAAAGTCATTTCTGTGCCTGAAATTGGTCAAAATTGAAGATTTTGAGTAAGCAAAACTCTGTAAAAATGGCAATTTTGGTCACTGTGAGGGTTTAAAAAGTGGTTATTCAACATGAGGCCCGATCCAAATGACATTTTGAATCATTTTTGGTAGAGTCCAAAAAAATCCATTTTCTGATGAAAAACGATGACCCCGGACCAGTCGAACGTTGAAAAAATGGTCAATATTGATGAAATTTTAACATTTAATCTTTTGACTTTAAATGACGGTTGGATGTGAGATATTACTTTTTCAACTAAAATAAGTGTGTTTAAAGTCATTTCTGTGCCTGAAATTGGTCAAAATTGAAGATTTTGAGTAAGCAAAACTCTGTAAAAATGGCAATTTTGGTCACTGTGAGGGTTTAAAAAGTGGTTATTCAACATAAGGCCCGATCCAAATGACATTTTGAATCAGTTTTGGAAGAGTCCAAAAAATCCATTTTCTGATAAAAAACGATGACCCCGGACCAGTCGAACGTTGAAAAAATGGTCAATATTGATGAAATTTTAACATTTAATCTTTTGACTTTAAATGACGGTTGGATGTGAGTTATTACTTTTTCAACTAAAATAAGTGTGTTTAAAGTCATTTCTGTGCCTGAAATTGGTCAAAATTGAAGATTTTGAGTAAGCAAAACTCTGTAAAAATGGCAATTTTGGTCACTGTGAGGGTTTAAAAAGTGGTTATTCAACATGAGGCCCGATCCAAATGACATTTTGAATCATTTTTGGTAGAGTCCAAAAAATCCATTTTCTGATGAAAAACGATGACCCCGGACCAGTCGAACGTTGAAAAAATGGTCAATATTGATGAAATTTTAACATTTAATCTTTTGACTTTAAATGACGGTTGGATGTGAGTTATTACTTTTTCAACTAAAATAAGTGTGTTTAAAGTCATTTCTGTGCCTGAAATTGGTCAAAATTGAAGATTTTGAGTAAGCAAAACTCTGTAAAAATGGCAATTTTGGTCACTGTGAGGGTTTAAAAAGTGGTTATTCAACATGAGGCCCGATCCAAATGACATTTTGAATCATTTTTGGTAGAGTCCAAAAAATCCATTTTCTGATGAAAAACGATGACCCCGGACCAGTCGAACGTTGAAAAAATGGTCAATATTGATGAAATTTTAACATTTAATCTTTTGACTTTCAATGACGGTTGGATGTGAGTTATTACTTTTTCAACTAAAATAAGTGTGTTTAAAGTCATTTCTGTGCCTGAAATTGGTCAAAATTGAAGATTTTGAGTAAGCAAAACTCTGTAAAAATGGCAATTTTGGTCACTGTGAGGGTTTAAAAAGTGGTTATTCAACATGAGGCCCGATCCAAATGACATTTTGAATCATTTTTGGTAGAGTCCAAAAAATCAATTTTCTGATGAAAAACGATGACCCCGGACCAGTCGAACGTTGAAAAAATGGTCAATATTGATGAAATTTTAACATTTAATCTTTTGACTTTAAATGACGGTTGGATGTGAGTTATTACTTTTTCAACTAAAATAAGTGTGTTTAAAGTCATTTCTGTGCCTGAAATTGGTCAAAATTGAAGATTTTGAGTAAGCAAAACTCTGTAAAAATGGCAATTTTGGTCACTGTGAGGGTTTAAAAAGTGGTTATTCAACATGAGGCCCGATCCAAATGACATTTTGAATCAGTTTTGGAAGAGTCCAAAAAATCAATTTTCTGATAAAAAACGATGACCCCGGACCAGTCGAACGTTGAAAAAATGGTCAATATTGATGAAATTTTAACATTTAATCTTTTGACTTTAAATGACGGTTGGATGTGAGTTATTACTTTTTCAACTAAAATAAGTGTGTTTAAAGTCATTTCTGTGCCTGAAATTGGTCAAAATTGAAGATTTTGAGTAAGCAAAACTCTGTAAAAATGGCAATTTTGGTCACTGTGAGGGTTTAAAAAGTGGTTATTCAACATGAGGCCCGATCCAAATGACATTTTGAATCATTTTTGGTAGAGTCCAAAAAATCAATTTTCTGATGAAAAACGATGACCCCGGACCAGTCGAATGTTGAAAAAATGGTCAATATTGATGAAATTTTAACATTTAATCTTTTGACTTTAAATGACGGTTGGATGTGAGTTATTACTTTTTCAACTAAAATAAGTGTGTTTAAAGTCAGTTCTGTGCCTGAAATTGGTCAAAATTGAAGATTTTGAGTAAGCAAAACTCTGTAAAAATGACAATTTTGGTCACTGTGAGGGTTTAAAAAGTGGTTATTCAACATGAGGCCCGATCCAAATGACATTTTGAATCATTTTTGGAAGAGTCCAAAAAATCCATTTTCTGATGAAAAACGATTACCCCGGACCAGTCGAACATTGAAAAAATGATCAATATTGATGAAATTTTAACATTTAATCTTTTGACTTAAATGACGATTGGATGTGAGTTATTACTTTTTCAACTAAAATAAGTGTGTTTAAAGTCATTTCTGTGCCTGAAATTGGTCAAAATTGAAGATTTTGAGTAAGCAAAACTCTGTAAAAATGGCAATTTTGGTCACTGTGAGGGTTTAAAAAGTGGTTATTCAACATGCCGCCCGATCCAAATGACATTTTGAATCATTTTTGGTAGAGTCCAAAAAATCAATTTTCTGATGAAAAACGATGACCCCGGACCAGTCGAACGTTGAAAAAATGGTCAATATTGATGAAATTTTAACATTTAATCTTTTGACTTTAAATGATGGTTGGATGTGAGTTATTACTTTTTCAACTAAAATAAGTGTGTTTAAAGTCATTTCTGTGCCTGAAATTGGTCAAAATTGAAGATTTTGAGTAAGCAAAACTCTGTAAAAATGGCAATTTTGGTCACTGTTAGGGTTTAAAAAGTGGTTATTCAACATGAGGCCCGATCCAAATGACATTTTGAATCATTTTTGGTAGAGTCCAAAAAATCAATTTTCTGATGAAAAACGATGACCCCGGACCAGTCGAACGTTGAAAAAATGGTCAATATTGATGAAATTTTAACATTTAATCTTTTGACTTTAAATGACGGTTGGATGTGAGTTATTACTTTTTCAACTAAAATAAGTGTGTATAAGTCATTTCGGTGCCTGAAATTGGTCAAAATTGAAGATTTTGAGTAAGCAAAACTCTGTAAAAATGGCAATTTTGGTCACTGTGAGGGTTTAAAAGTAGTTATTCAACATGAGGCCCGATCCAAATGACATTTTGAATCAGTTTTGGAAGAGTCCAAAAAATCCATTTTCTGATGAAAAACGATGACCCCGGACCAGTCGAACGTTGAAAAAATGGTCAATATTGATGAAATTTTAACATTTAATCTTTTGACTTTAAATGACGGTTGGATGTGAGTTATTACTTTTTCAACTAAAATAAGTGTGTTTAAAGTCATTTCTGTGCCTGAAATTGGTCAAAATTGAAGATTTTGAGTAAGCAAAACTCTGTAAAAATGGCAATTTTGGTCACTGTGAGGGTTTAAAAAGTGGTTATTCAACATGAGGCCCGATCCAAATGACATTTTGAATCATTTTTGGTAGAGTCCAAAAAAATCCATTTTCTGATGAAAAACGATGACCCCGGACCAGTCGAACGTTGAAAAAATGGTCAATATTGATGAAATTTTAACATTTAATCTTTTGACTTTAAATGACGGTTGGATGTGAGATATTACTTTTTCAACTAAAATAAGTGTGTTTAAAGTCATTTCTGTGCCTGAAATTGGTCAAAATTGAAGATTTTGAGTAAGCAAAACTCTGTAAAAATGGCAATTTTGGTCACTGTGAGGGTTTAAAAAGTGGTTATTCAACATAAGGCCCGATCCAAATGACATTTTGAATCAGTTTTGGAAGAGTCCAAAAAATCCATTTTCTGATAAAAAACGATGACCCCGGACCAGTCGAACGTTGAAAAAATGGTCAATATTGATGAAATTTTAACATTTAATCTTTTGACTTTAAATGACGGTTGGATGTGAGTTATTACTTTTTCAACTAAAATAAGTGTGTTTAAAGTCATTTCTGTGCCTGAAATTGGTCAAAATTGAAGATTTTGAGTAAGCAAAACTCTGTAAAAATGGCAATTTTGGTCACTGTGAGGGTTTAAAAAGTGGTTATTCAACATGAGGCCCGATCCAAATGACATTTTGAATCATTTTTGGTAGAGTCCAAAAAATCCATTTTCTGATGAAAAACGATGACCCCGGACCAGTCGAACGTTGAAAAAATGGTCAATATTGATGAAATTTTAACATTTAATCTTTTGACTTTAAATGACGGTTGGATGTGAGTTATTACTTTTTCAACTAAAATAAGTGTGTTTAAAGTCATTTCTGTGCCTGAAATTGGTCAAAATTGAAGATTTTGAGTAAGCAAAACTCTGTAAAAATGGCAATTTTGGTCACTGTGAGGGTTTAAAAAGTGGTTATTCAACATGAGGCCCGATCCAAATGACATTTTGAATCATTTTTGGTAGAGTCCAAAAAATCCATTTTCTGATGAAAAACGATGACCCCGGACCAGTCGAACGTTGAAAAAATGGTCAATATTGATGAAATTTTAACATTTAATCTTTTGACTTTCAATGACGGTTGGATGTGAGTTATTACTTTTTCAACTAAAATAAGTGTGTTTAAAGTCATTTCTGTGCCTGAAATTGGTCAAAATTGAAGATTTTGAGTAAGCAAAACTCTGTAAAAATGGCAATTTTGGTCACTGTGAGGGTTTAAAAAGTGGTTATTCAACATGAGGCCCGATCCAAATGACATTTTGAATCATTTTTGGTAGAGTCCAAAAAATCAATTTTCTGATGAAAAACGATGACCCCGGACCAGTCGAACGTTGAAAAAATGGTCAATATTGATGAAATTTTAACATTTAATCTTTTGACTTTAAATGACGGTTGGATGTGAGTTATTACTTTTTCAACTAAAATAAGTGTGTTTAAAGTCATTTCTGTGCCTGAAATTGGTCAAAATTGAAGATTTTGAGTAAGCAAAACTCTGTAAAAATGGCAATTTTGGTCACTGTGAGGGTTTAAAAAGTGGTTATTCAACATGAGGCCCGATCCAAATGACATTTTGAATCAGTTTTGGAAGAGTCCAAAAAATCAATTTTCTGATAAAAAACGATGACCCCGGACCAGTCGAACGTTGAAAAAATGGTCAATATTGATGAAATTTTAACATTTAATCTTTTGACTTTAAATGACGGTTGGATGTGAGTTATTACTTTTTCAACTAAAATAAGTGTGTTTAAAGTCATTTCTGTGCCTGAAATTGGTCAAAATTGAAGATTTTGAGTAAGCAAAACTCTGTAAAAATGGCAATTTTGGTCACTGTGAGGGTTTAAAAAGTGGTTATTCAACATGAGGCCCGATCCAAATGACATTTTGAATCATTTTTGGTAGAGTCCAAAAAATCAATTTTCTGATGAAAAACGATGACCCCGGACCAGTCGAACGTTGAAAAAATGGTCAATATTGATGAAATTTTAACATTTAATCTTTTGACTTTAAATGACGGTTGGATGTGAGTTATTACTTTTTCAACTAAAATAAGTGTGTTTAAAGTCATTTCTGTGCCTGAAATTGGTCAAAATTGAAGATTTTGAGTAAGCAAAACTCTGTAAAAATGGCAATTTTGGTCACTGTGAGGGTTTAAAAAGTGGTTATTCAACATGAGGCCCGATCCAAATGACATTTTGAATCAGTTTTGGAAGAGTCCAAAAAATCAATTTTCTGATAAAAAACGATGACCCCGGACCAGTCGAATGTTGAAAAAATGGTCAATATTGATGAAATTTTAACATTTAATCTTTTGACTTTAAATGACGGTTGGATGTGAGTTATTACTTTTTCAACTAAAATAAGTGTGTTTAAAGTCAGTTCTGTGCCTGAAATTGGTCAAAATTGAAGATTTTGAGTAAGCAAAACTCTGTAAAAATGACAATTTTGGTCACTGTGAGGGTTTAAAAAGTGGTTATTCAACATGAGGCCCGATCCAAATGACATTTTGAATCATTTTTGGAAGAGTCCAAAAAATCCATTTTCTGATGAAAAACGATGACCCCGGACCAGTCGAACATTGAAAAAATGGTCAATATTGATGAAATTTTAACATTTAATCTTTTGACTTAAATGACGGTTGGATGTGAGTTATTACTTTTTCAACTAAAATAAGTGTGTTTAAAGTCATTTCTGTGCCTGAAATTGGTCAAAATTGAAGATTTTGAGTAAGCAAAACTCTGTAAAAATGGCAATTTTGGTCACTGTGAGGGTTTAAAAAGTGGTTATTCAACATGAGGCCCGATCCAAATGACATTTTGAATCATTTTTGGTAGAGTCCAAAAAATCCATTTTCTGATGAAAAACGATGACCCCGGACCAGTCGAACGTTGAAAAAATGGTCAATATTGATGAAATTTTAACATTTAATCTTTTGACTTTCAATGACGGTTGGATGTGAGTTATTACTTTTTCAACTAAAATAAGTGTGTTTAAAGTCATTTCTGTGCCTGAAATTGGTCAAAATTGAAGATTTTGAGTAAGCAAAACTCTGTAAAAATGGCAATTTTGGTCACTGTGAGGGTTTAAAAAGTGGTTATTCAACATGAGGCCCGATCCAAATGACATTTTGAATCATTTTTGGTAGAGTCCAAAAAATCAATTTTCTGATGAAAAACGATGACCCCGGACCAGTCGAACGTTGAAAAAATGGTCAATATTGATGAAATTTTAACATTTAATCTTTTGACTTTAAATGACGGTTGGATGTGAGTTATTACTTTTTCAACTAAAATAAGTGTGTTTAAAGTCATTTCTGTGCCTGAAATTGGTCAAAATTGAAGATTTTGAGTAAGCAAAACTCTGTAAAAATGGCAATTTTGGTCACTGTGAGGGTTTAAAAAGTGGTTATTCAACATGAGGCCCGATCCAAATGACATTTTGAATCAGTTTTGGAAGAGTCCAAAAAATCAATTTTCTGATAAAAAACGATGACCCCGGACCAGTCGAACGTTGAAAAAATGGTCAATATTGATGAAATTTTAACATTTAATCTTTTGACTTTAAATGACGGTTGGATGTGAGTTATTACTTTTTCAACTAAAATAAGTGTGTTTAAAGTCATTTCTGTGCCTGAAATTGGTCAAAATTGAAGATTTTGAGTAAGCAAAACTCTGTAAAAATGGCAATTTTGGTCACTGTGAGGGTTTAAAAAGTGGTTATTCAACATGAGGCCCGATCCAAATGACATTTTGAATCATTTTTGGTAGAGTCCAAAAAATCAATTTTCTGATGAAAAACGATGACCCCGGACCAGTCGAACGTTGAAAAAATGGTCAATATTGATGAAATTTTAACATTTAATCTTTTGACTTTAAATGACGGTTGGATGTGAGTTATTACTTTTTCAACTAAAATAAGTGTGTTTAAAGTCATTTCTGTGCCTGAAATTGGTCAAAATTGAAGATTTTGAGTAAGCAAAACTCTGTAAAAATGGCAATTTTGGTCACTGTGAGGGTTTAAAAAGTGGTTATTCAACATGAGGCCCGATCCAAATGACATTTTGAATCAGTTTTGGAAGAGTCCAAAAAATCAATTTTCTGATAAAAAACGATGACCCCGGACCAGTCGAATGTTGAAAAAATGGTCAATATTGATGAAATTTTAACATTTAATCTTTTGACTTTAAATGACGGTTGGATGTGAGTTATTACTTTTTCAACTAAAATAAGTGTGTTTAAAGTCAGTTCTGTGCCTGAAATTGGTCAAAATTGAAGATTTTGAGTAAGCAAAACTCTGTAAAAATGACAATTTTGGTCACTGTGAGGGTTTAAAAAGTGGTTATTCAACATGAGGCCCGATCCAAATGACATTTTGAATCATTTTTGGAAGAGTCCAAAAAATCCATTTTCTGATGAAAAACGATGACCCCGGACCAGTCGAACATTGAAAAAATGATCAATATTGATGAAATTTTAACATTTAATCTTTTGACTTAAATGACGATTGGATGTGAGTTATTACTTTTTCAACTAAAATAAGTGTGTTTAAAGTCATTTCTGTGCCTGAAATTGGTCAAAATTGAAGATTTTGAGTAAGCAAAACTCTGTAAAAATGGCAATTTTGGTCACTGTGAGGGTTTAAAAAGTGGTTATTCAACATGCCGCCCGATCCAAATGACATTTTGAATCACTTTTGGTAGAGTCCAAAAAATCAATTTTCTGATGAAAAACGATGACCCCGGACCAGTCGAACGTTGAAAAAATGGTCAATATTGATGAAATTTTAACATTTAATCTTTTGACTTTAAATGATGGTTGGATGTGAGTTATTACTTTTTCAACTAAAATAAGTGTGTTTAAAGTCATTTCTGTGCCTGAAATTGGTCAAAATTGAAGATTTTGAGTAAGCAAAACTCTGTAAAAATGGCAATTTTGGTCACTGTTAGGGTTTAAAAAGTGGTTATTCAACATGAGGCCCGATCCAAATGACATTTTGAATCATTTTTGGTAGAGTCCAAAAAATCAATTTTCTGATGAAAAACGATGACCCCGGACCAGTCGAACGTTGAAAAAATGGTCAATATTGATGAAATTTTAACATTTAATCTTTTGACTTTAAATGACGGTTGGATGTGAGTTATTACTTTTTCAACTAAAATAAGTGTGTATAAGTCATTTCGGTGCCTGAAATTGGTCAAAATTGAAGATTTTGAGTAAGCAAAACTCTGTAAAAATGGCAATTTTGGTCACTGTGAGGGTTTAAAAAGTAGTTATTCAACATGAGGCCCGATCCAAATGACATTTTGAATCAGTTTTGGAAGAGTCCAAAAAATCCATTTTCTGATGAAAAACGATGACCCCGGACCAGTCGAACGTTGAAAAAATGGTCAATATTGATGAAATTTTAACATTTAATCTTTTGACTTTAAATGACGGTTGGATGTGAGTTATTACTTTTTCAACTAAAATAAGTGTGTTTAAAGTCATTTCTGTGCCTGAAATTGGTCAAAATTGAAGATTTTGAGTAAGCAAAACTCTGTAAAAATGGCAATTTTGGTCACTGTGAGGGTTTAAAAAGTGGTTATTCAACATGAGGCCCGATCCAAATGACATTTTGAATCATTTTTGGTAGAGTCCAAAAAAATCCATTTTCTGATGAAAAACGATGACCCCGGACCAGTCGAACGTTGAAAAAATGGTCAATATTGATGAAATTTTAACATTTAATCTTTTGACTTTAAATGACGGTTGGATGTGAGATATTACTTTTTCAACTAAAATAAGTGTGTTTAAAGTCATTTCTGTGCCTGAAATTGGTCAAAATTGAAGATTTTGAGTAAGCAAAACTCTGTAAAAATGACAATTTTGCTCCCTGTGAGGGTTTAAAAAGTGGTTATTCAACATGAGGCCTGATCCAAATGACATTTTGAATCATTTTTGGAAGAGTCCAAAAAATCCATTTTCTGATGAAAAACGATGACCCCGGACCAGTCGAACGTTGAAAAAATGATCAATATTGATGAAATTTTAACATTTAATCTTTTGACTTTAAATGACGGTTGGATGTGAGTTATTACTTTTTCAACTAAAATAAGTGTGTTTAAAGTCATTTCTGTGCCTGAAATTGGTCAAAATTGAAGATTTTGAGTAAGCAAAACTCTGTAAAAATGGCAATTTTGGTCACTGTGAGGGTTTAAAAAGTGGTTATTCAACATGAGGCCCGATCCAAATGACATTTTGAATCAGTTTTGGAAGAGTCCAAAAAATCAATTTTCTGATAAAAAACGATGACCCCGGACCAGTCGAACGTTGAAAAAATGGTCAATATTGATGAAATTTTAACATTTAATCTTTTGACTTTAAATGACGGTTGGATGTGAGTTATTACTTTTTCAACTAAAATAAGTGTGTTTAAAGTCATTTCTGTGCCTGAAATTGGTCAAAATTGAAGATTTTGAGTAAGCAAAACTCTGTAAAAATGGCAATTTTGGTCACTGTGAGGGTTTAAAAAGTGGTTATTCAACATGCCGCCCGATCCAAATGACATTTTGAATCACTTTTGGTAGAGTCCAAAAAATCAATTTTCTGATGAAAAACGATGACCCCGGACCAGTCGAACGTTGAAAAAATGGTCAATATTGATGAAATTTTAACATTTAATCTTTTGACTTTAAATGATGGTTGGATGTGAGTTATTACTTTTTCAACTAAAATAAGTGTGTTTAAAGTCATTTCTGTGCCTGAAATTGGTCAAAATTGAAGATTTTGAGTAAGCAAAACTCTGTAAAAATGGCAATTTTGGTCACTGTTAGGGTTTAAAAAGTGGTTATTCAACATGAGGCCCGATCCAAATGACATTTTGAATCATTTTTGGTAGAGTCCAAAAAATCAATTTTCTGATGAAAAACGATGACCCCGGACCAGTCGAACGTTGAAAAAATGGTCAATATTGATGAAATTTTAACATTTAATCTTTTGACTTTAAATGACGGTTGGATGTGAGTTATTACTTTTTCAACTAAAATAAGTGTGTATAAGTCATTTCGGTGCCTGAAATTGGTCAAAATTGAAGATTTTGAGTAAGCAAAACTCTGTAAAAATGGCAATTTTGGTCACTGTGAGGGTTTAAAAAGTAGTTATTCAACATGAGGCCCGATCCAAATGACATTTTGAATCAGTTTTGGAAGAGTCCAAAAAATCCATTTTCTGATGAAAAACGATGACCCCGGACCAGTCGAACGTTGAAAAAATGGTCAATATTGATGAAATTTTAACATTTAATCTTTTGACTTTAAATGACGGTTGGATGTGAGTTATTACTTTTTCAACTAAAATAAGTGTGTTTAAAGTCATTTCTGTGCCTGAAATTGGTCAAAATTGAAGATTTTGAGTAAGCAAAACTCTGTAAAAATGGCAATTTTGGTCACTGTGAGGGTTTAAAAAGTGGTTATTCAACATGAGGCCCGATCCAAATGACATTTTGAATCATTTTTGGTAGAGTCCCAAAAAATCCATTTTCTGATGAAAAACGATGACCCCGGACCAGTCGAACGTTGAAAAAATGGTCAATATTGATGAAATTTTAACATTTAATCTTTTGACTTTAAATGACGGTTGGATGTGAGATATTACTTTTTCAACTAAAATAAGTGTGTTTAAAGTCATTTCTGTGCCTGAAATTGGTCAAAATTGAAGATTTTGAGTAAGCAAAACTCTGTAAAAATGGCAATTTTGGTCACTGTGAGGGTTTAAAAAGTGGTTATTCAACATAAGGCCCGATCCAAATGACATTTTGAATCATTTTTGTAAGAGTCCAAAAAATCCATTTTCTGATAAAAAACGATGACCCCGGACCAGTCGAATGTTGAAAAAATGGTCAATATTGATGAAATTTTAACATTTAATCTTTTGACTTTAAATGACGGTTGGATGTGAGTTATTACTTTTTCAACTAAAATAAGTGTGTTTAAAGTCATTTCTGTGCCTGAAATTGGTCAAAATTGAAGATTTTGAGTAAGCAAAACTCTGTAAAAATGGCAATTTTGGTCACTGTGAGGGTTTAAAAAGTGGTTATTCAACATGAGGCCCGATCCAAATGACATTTTGAATCATTTTTGGTAGAGTCCAAAAAATCCATTTTCTGATGAAAAACGATGACCCCGGACCAGTCGAACGTTGAAAAAATGGTCAATATTGATGAAATTTTAACATTTAATCTTTTGACTTTAAATGACGGTTGGATGTGAGTTATTACTTTTTCAACTAAAATAAGTGTGTTTAAAGTCATTTCTGTGCCTGAAATTGGTCAAAATTGAAGATTTTGAGTAAGCAAAACTCTGTAAAAATGGCAATTTTGGTCACTGTGAGGGTTTAAAAAGTGGTTATTCAACATGAGGCCCGATCCAAATGACATTTTGAATCATTTTTGGTAGAGTCCAAAAAATCCATTTTCTGATGAAAAACGATGACCCCGGACCAGTCGAACGTTGAAAAAATGGTCAATATTGATGAAATTTTAACATTTAATCTTTTGACTTTCAATGACGGTTGGATGTGAGTTATTACTTTTTCAACTAAAATAAGTGTGTTTAAAGTCATTTCTGTGCCTGAAATTGGTCAAAATTGAAGATTTTGAGTAAGCAAAACTCTGTAAAAATGGCAATTTTGGTCACTGTGAGGGTTTAAAAAGTGGTTATTCAACATGAGGCCCGATCCAAATGACATTTTGAATCATTTTTGGTAGAGTCCAAAAAATCAATTTTCTGATGAAAAACGATGACCCCGGACCAGTCGAACGTTGAAAAAATGGTCAATATTGATGAAATTTTAACATTTAATCTTTTGACTTTAAATGACGGTTGGATGTGAGTTATTACTTTTTCAACTAAAATAAGTGTGTTTAAAGTCATTTCTGTGCCTGAAATTGGTCAAAATTGAAGATTTTGAGTAAGCAAAACTCTGTAAAAATGGCAATTTTGGTCACTGTGAGGGTTTAAAAAGTGGTTATTCAACATGAGGCCCGATCCAAATGACATTTTGAATCAGTTTTGGAAGAGTCCAAAAAATCAATTTTCTGATAAAAAACGATGACCCCGGACCAGTCGAACGTTGAAAAAATGGTCAATATTGATGAAATTTTAACATTTAATCTTTTGACTTTAAATGACGGTTGGATGTGAGTTATTACTTTTTCAACTAAAATAAGTGTGTTTAAAGTCATTTCTGTGCCTGAAATTGGTCAAAATTGAAGATTTTGAGTAAGCAAAACTCTGTAAAAATGGCAATTTTGGTCACTGTGAGGGTTTAAAAAGTGGTTATTCCACATGAGGCCCGATCCAAATGACATTTTGAATCATTTTTGGTAGAGTCCAAAAAATCAATTTTCTGATGAAAAACGATGACCCCGGACCAGTCGAACGTTGAAAAAATGGTCAATATTGATGACATTTTAACATTTAATCTTTTGACTTTAAATGATGGTTGGATGTGAGTTATTACTTTTTCAACTAAAATAAGTGTGTTTAAAGTCATTTCTGTGCCTGAAATTGGTCATAATTGAAGATTTTGAGTAAGCAAAACTCTGTAAAAATGGCAATTTTGGTCACTGTGAGGGTTTAAAAAGTGGTTATTCAACATGAGGCCCGATCCAAATGACATTTTGAATCATTTTTGGTAGAGTCCAAAAAATCAATTTTCTGATGAAAAACGATGACCCCGGACCAGTCGAACGTTGAAAAAATGGTCAATATTGATGAAATTTTAACATTTAATCTTTTGACTTTAAATGACGGTTGGATGTGAGTTATTACTTTTTCAACTAAAATAAGTGTGTTTAAAGTCATTTCTGTGCCTGAAATTGGTCAAAATTGAAGATTTTGAGTAAGCAAAACTCTGTAAAAATGGCAATTTTGGTCACTGTGAGGGTTTAAAAAGTGGTTATTCAACATGAGGCCCGATCCAAATGACATTTTGAATCAGTTTTGGAAGAGTCCAAAAAATCAATTTTCTGAGAAAAAACGATGACCCCGGACCAGTCGAATGTTGAAAAAATGGTCAATATTGATGAAATTTTAACATTTAATCTTTTGACTTTAAATGACGGTTGGATGTGAGTTATTACTTTTTCAACTAAAATAAGTGTGTTTAAAGTCAGTTCTGTGCCTGAAATTGGTCAAAATTGAAGATTTTGAGTAAGCAAAACTCTGTAAAAATGACAATTTTGGTCACTGTGAGGGTTTAAAAAGTGGTTATTCAACATGAGGCCCGATCCAAATGACATTTTGAATCATTTTTGGAAGAGTCCAAAAAATCCATTTTCTGATGAAAAACGATGACCCCGGACCAGTCGAACATTGAAAAAATGATCAATATTGATGAAATTTTAACATTTAATCTTTTGACTTAAATGACGATTGGATGTGAGTTATTACTTTTTCAACTAAAATAAGTGTGTTTAAAGTCATTTCTGTGCCTGAAATTGGTCAAAATTGAAGATTTTGAGTAAGCAAAACTCTGTAAAAATGGCAATTTTGGTCACTGTGAGGGTTTAAAAAGTGGTTATCCAACATGAGGCCCGATCCAAATGACATTTTGAATCATTTTTGGTAGAGTCCAAAAAATCAATTTTCTGATGAAAAACGATGACCCCGGACCAGTCGAACGTTGAAAAAATGGTCAATATTGATGAAATTTTAACATTTAATCTTTTGACTTTAAATGATGGTTGGATGTGAGTTATTACTTTTTCAACTAAAATAAGTGTGTTTAAAGTCATTTCTGTGCCTGAAATTGGTCAAAATTGAAGATTTTGAGTAAGCAAAACTCTGTAAAAATGGCAATTTTGGTCACTGTGAGGGTTTAAAAAGTGGTTATTCAACATGAGGCCCGATCCAAATGACATTTTGAATCATTTTTGGTAGAGTCCAAAAAATCAATTTTCTGATGAAAAACGATGACCCCGGACCAGTCGAACGTTGAAAAAATGGTCAATATTGATGAAATTTTAACATTTAATCTTTTGACTTTAAATGATGGTTGGATGTGAGTTATTACTTTTTCAACTAAAATAAGTGTGTTTAAAGTCATTTCTGTGCCTGAAATTGGTCAAAATTGAAGATTTTGAGTAAGCAAAACTCTGTAAAAATGGCAATTTTGGTCACTGTGAGGGTTTAAAAAGTGGTTATTCAACATGAGGCCCGATCCAAATGACATTTTGAATCATTTTTGGTAGAGTCCAAAAAATCCATTTTCTGATGAAAAACGATGACCCCGGACCAGTCGAACGTTGAAAAAATGGTCAATATTGATGAAATTTTAACATTTAATCTTTTGACTTTAAATGACGGTTGGATGTGAGTTATTACTTTTTCAACTAAAATAAGTGTGTTTAAAGTCATTTCTGTGCCTGAAATTGGTCAAAATTGAAGATTTTGAGTAAGCAAAACTCTGTAAAAATGACAATTTTGGTCACTGTGAGGGTTTAAAAAGTGGTTATTCAACATGAGGCCCGATCCAAATGACATTTTGAATCATTTTTGGAAGAGTCCAAAAAATCCATTTTCTGATGAAAAACGATGACCCCGGACCAGTCGAACATTGAAAAAATGATCAATATTGATGAAATTTTAACATTTAATCTTTTGACTTTAAATGACGATTGGATGTGAGTTATTACTTTTTCAACTAAAATAAGTGTGTTTAAAGTCATTTCTGTGCCTGAAATTGGTCAAAATTGAAGATTTTGAGTAAGCAAAACTCTGTAAAAATGGCAATTTTGGTCACTGTGAGGGTTTAAAAAGTGGTTATTCAACATGAGGCCCGATCCAAATGACATTTTGAATCATTTTTGGTAGAGTCCAAAAAATCAATTTTCTGATGAAAAACGATGACCCCGGACCAGTCGAACGTTGAAAAAATGGTCAATATTGATGAAATTTTAACATTTAATCTTTTGACTTTAAATGACGGTTGGATGTGAGTTATTACTTTTTCAACTAAAATAAGTGTGTTTAAAGTCATTTCTGTGCCTGAAATTGGTCAAAATTGAAGATTTTGAGTAAGCAAAACTCTGTAAAAATGGCAATTTTGGTCACTGTGAGGGTTTAAAAAGTGGTTATTCAACATGAGGCCCGATCCAAATGACATTTTGAATCAGTTTTGGAAGAGTCCAAAAAATCAATTTTCTGATAAAAAACGATGACCCCGGACCAGTCGAACGTTGAAAAAATGGTCAATATTGATGAAATTTTAACATTTAATCTTTTGACTTTAAATGACGGTTGGATGTGAGTTATTACTTTTTCAACTAAAATAAGTGTGTTTAAAGTCATTTCTGTGCCTGAAATTGGTCAAAATTGAAGATTTTGAGTAAGCAAAACTCTGTAAAAATGGCAATTTTGGTCACTGTGAGGGTTTAAAAAGTGGTTATTCAACATGAGGCCCGATCCAAATGACATTTTGAATCATTTTTGGTAGAGTCCAAAAAATCCATTTTCTGATGAAAAACGATGACCCCGGACCAGTCGAACGTTGAAAAAATGGTCAATATTGATGAAATTTTAACATTTAATCTTTTGACTTTAAATGACGGTTGGATGTGAGTTATTACTTTTTCAACTAAAATAAGTGTGTTTAAAGTCAGTTCTGTGCCTGAAATTGGTCAAAATTGAAGATTTTGAGTAAGCAAAACTCTGTAAAAATGGCAATTTTGGTCACTGTGAGGGTTTAAAAAGTGGTTATTCAACATGAGGCCCGATCCAAATGACATTTTGAATCATTTTTGGTAGAGTCCAAAAAATCAATTTTCTGATGAAAAACGATGACCCCGGACCAGTCGAACGTTGAAAAGATGGTCAATATTGATGAAATTTTAACATTTAATCTTTTGACTTTAAATGACGGTTGGATGTGAGTTATTACTTTTTCAACTAAAATAAGTGTGTTTAAAGTCATTTCTGTGCCTGAAATTGGTCAAAATCGAAGATTTTGAGTAAGCAAAACTCTGTAAAAATGGCAATTTTGGTCACTGTGAGGGTTTAAAAAGTGGTTATTCAACATGAGGCCCGATCCAAATGACATTTTGAATCAGTTTTGGAAGAGTCCAAAAAATCAATTTTCTGATAAAAAACGATGACCCCGGACCAGTCGAACGTTGAAAAAACTGGTCAATATTGATGAAATTTTACCATTTAATCTTTTGACTTTAAATGACGGTTGGATGTGAGTTATTACTTTTTCAACTAAAATAAGTGTGTTTAAAGTCATTTCTGTGCCTGAAATTGGTCAAAATTGAAGATTTTGAGTAAGCAAAACTCTGTAAAAATGGCAATTTTGGTCACTGTGAGGGTTTAAAAAGTGGTTATTCAACATGAGGCCCGATCCAAATGACATTTTGAATCATTTTTGGTAGAGTCCAAAAAATCCATTTTCTGATGAAAAACGATGACCCCGGACCAGTCGAACGTTGAAAAAATGGTCAATATTGATGAAATGTTAACATTTAATCTTTTGACTTTAAATGACGGTTGGATGTGAGTTATTACTTTTTCAACTAAAATAAGTGTGTTTAAAGTCAGTTCTGTGCCTGAAATTGGTCAAAATTGAAGATTTTGAGTAAGCAAAACTCTGTAAAAATGACAATTTTGGTCACTGTGAGGGTTTAAAAAGTGGTTATTCAACATGAGGCCCGATCCAAATGACATTTTGAATCATTTTTGGAAGAGTCCAAAAAATCCATTTTCTGATGAAAAACGATGACCCCGGACCAGTTGAACATTGAAAAAATGATCAATATTGATGAAATTTTAACATTTAATCTTTTGACTTAAATGACGATTGGATGTGAGTTATTACTTTTTCAACTAAAATAAGTGTGTTTAAAGTCATTTCTGTGCCTGAAATTGGTCAAAATTGAAGATTTTGAGTAAGCAAAACTCTGTAAAAATGGCAATTTTGGTCACTGTGAGGGTTTAAAAAGTGGTTATTCAACATGAGGCCCGATCCAAATGACATTTTGAATCATTTTTGGTAGAGTCCAAAAAATCAATTTTCTGATGAAAAACGATGACCCCGGACCAGTCGAACGTTGAAAAAATGGTCAATATTGATGAAATTTTAACATTTAATCTTTTGACTTTAAATGACGGTTGGATGTGAGTTATTACTTTTTCAACTAAAATAAGTGTGTTTAAAGTCATTTCTGTGCCTGAAATTGGTCAAAATTGAAGATTTTGAGTAAGCAAAACTCTGTAAAAATGGCAATTTTGGTCACTGTGAGGGTTTAAAAAGTGGTTATTCAACATGAGGCCCGATCCAAATGACATTTTGAATCATTTTTGGTAGAGTCCAAAAAATCAATTTTCTGATGAAAAACGATGACCCCGGACCAGTCGAACGTTGAAAAAATGGTCAATATTGATGAAATTTTAACATTTAATCTTTTGACTTTAAATGATGGTTGGATGTGAGTTATTACTTTTTCAACTAAAATAAGTGTGTTTAAAGTCATTTCTGTGCCTGAAATTGGTCAAAATTGAAGATTTTGAGTAAGCAAAACTCTGTAAAAATGGCAATTTTGGTCACTGTGAGGGTTTAAAAAGTGGTTATTCAACATGAGGCCCGATCCAAATGACATTTTGAATCACTTTTGGTAGAGTCCAAAAAAATCAATTTTCTGATGAAAAACGATGACCCCGGACCAGTCGAACGTTGAAAAAATGGTCAATATTGATGAAATTTTAACATTTAATCTTTTGACTTTAAATGATGGTTGGATGTGAGTTATTACTTTTTCAACTAAAATAAGTGTGTTTAAAGTCATTTCTGTGCCTGAAATTGGTCAAAATTGAAGATTTTGAGTAAGCAAAACTCTGTAAAAATGGCAATTTTGGTCACTGTGAGGGTTTAAAAAGTGGTTATTCAACATGAGGCCCGATCCAAATGACATTTTGAATCAGTTTTGGAAGAGTCCAAAAAATCAATTTTCTGATAAAAAACGATGACCCCGGACCAGTCGAACGTTGAAAAAATGGTCAATATTGATGAAATTTTAACATTTAATCTTTTGACTTTAAATGACGATTGGATGTGAGTTATTACTTTTTCAACTAAAATAAGTGTGTTTAAAGTCATTTCTGTGCCTGAAATTGGTCAAAATTGAAGATTTTGAGTAAGCAAAACTCTGTAAAAATGGCAATTTTGGTCACTGTGAGGGTTTAAAAAGTGGTTATTCAACATGAGGCCCGATCCAAATGACATTTTGAATCAGTTTTGGAAGAGTCCGAAAAATACATTTTCTGATGAAAAACGATGACCCCGGACCAGTCGAACGTTGAAAAAATGGTCAATATTGATGAAATTTTAACATTTAATCTTTTGACTTTAAATGACGGTTGGATGTGAGTTATTACTTTTTCAACTAAAATAAGTGTGTTTAAAGTCATTTCTGTGCCTGAAATTGGTCAAAATTGAAGATTTTGAGTAAGCAAAACTCTGTAAAAATGGCAATTTTGGTCACTGTGAGGGTTTAAAAAGTGGTTATTCAACATGAGGCCCGATCCAAATGACATTTTGATTCATTTTTGGAAGAGTCCAAAAAATATATTTTTTTCTGATGAAAAACGATGACCCCGGACCAGTCGAACATTGAAAAAATGGTCAATATTGATGAAATTTTAACATTTAATCTTTTGACTTTAAATGACGGTTGGATGTGAGTTATTACTTTTTCAACTAAAATAAGTGTGTTTAAAGTCATTTCTGTGCCTGAAATTGGTCAAAATTGAAGATTTTGAGTAAGCAAAACTCTGTAAAAATGGCAATTTTGGTCACTGTGAGGGTTTAAAAAGTGGTTATTCAACATGAGGCCCGATCCAAATGACATTTTGAATCATTTTTGGTAGAGTGCAAAAAAACAATTTTCTGATGAAAAACGATGACCCCGGACCAGTCGAACGTTGAAAAAATGCTCAATATTGATGAAATTTTAACATTTAATCTTTTGACTTTAAATGATGGTTGGATGTGAGTTATTACTTTTTCAACTAAAATAAGTGTGTTTAAAGTCATTTCTGTGCCTGAAATTGGTGAAAATTGAAGATTTTGAGTAAGCAAAACTCTGTAAAAATGGCAATTTTGGTCACTGTGAGGGTTTAAAAAGTGGTTATTCAACATGAGGCCCGATCCAAATGACATTTTGAATCATTTTTGGTAGAGTCCAAAAAATCCATTTTCTGATGAAAAACGATGACCCCGGACCAGTCGAACATTGAAAAAATGGTCAATATTGATGAAATTTTAACATTTAATCTTTTGACTTTAAATGATGGTTGGATGTGAGTTATTACTTTTTCAACTAAAATAAGTGTGTTTAAAGTCATTTCTGTGCCTGAAATTGGTGAAAATTGAAGATTTTGAGTAAGCAAAACTCTGTAAAAATGGCAATTTTGGTCACTGTGAGGGTTTAAAAAGTGGTTATTCAACATGAGGCCCGATCCAAATGACATTTTGAATCATTTTTGGTAGAGTCCAAAAAATCCATTTTCTGATGAAAAACGATGACCCCGGACCAGTCGAACGTTGAAAAAATGGTCAATATTGATGAAATTTTAACATTTAATCTTTTGACTTTAAATGACGGTTGGATGTGAGTTATTACTTTTTCAACTAAAATAAGTGTGTTTGAAGTCATTTCTGTGCCTGAAATTGGTCAAAATTGAAGATTTTGAGTAAGCAAAACTCTGTAAAAATGGCAATTTTGGTCACTGTGAGGGTTTAAAAAGTGGTTATTCAACATGAGGCCCGATCCAAATGACATTTTGAATCATTTTTGGTAGAGTCCAAAAAATCCATTTTCTGATGAAAAACGATGACCCCGGACCAGTCGAACGTTGAAAAAATGGTCAATATTGATGAAATGTTAACATTTAATCTTTTGACTTTAAATGACGGTTGGATGTGAGTTATTACTTTTTCAACTAAAATAAGTGTGTTTAAAGTCATTTCTGGGCCTGAAATTGGTCAAAATTGAAGATTTTGAGTAAGCAAAACTCTGTAAAAATGGCAATTTTGGTCACTGTGAGGGTTTAAAAAGTGGTTATTCAACATGAGGCCCGATCCAAATGACATTTTGAATCATTTTTGGTAGAGTCCAAAAAATCAATTTTCTGATGAAAAACGATGACCCCGGACCAGTCGAACGTTGAAAAAATGGTCAATATTGATGAAATTTTAACATTTAATCTTTTGACTTTAAATGACAGTTGGATGTGAGTTATTACTTTTTCAACTAAAATAAGTGTGTTTAAAGTCATTTCTGTGCCTGAAATTGGTCAAAATTGAAGATTTTGAGTAAGCAAAACTCTGTAAAAATGGCAATTTTGGTCACTGTGAGGGTTTAAAAAGTGGTTATTCAACATGAGGCCCGATCCAAATGACATTTTGAATCAGTTTCGGAAGAGTCCAAAAAATCCATTTTCTGATGAAAAACGATGACCCCGGACCAGTCGAACGTTGAAAAAATGGTCAATATTGATGAAATTTTAACATTTAATCTTTTGACTTTAAATCACAGTTGGATGTGAGTTATTACTTTTTCAACTAAAATAAGTGTGTTTAAAGTCATTTCTGTGCCTGAAATTGGTCAAAATTGAAGATTTTGAGTAAGCAAAACTCTGTAAAAATGGCAATTTTGGTCACTGTGAGGGTTTAAAAAGTGGTTATTCAACATGAGGCCCGATCCAAATGACATTTTGAATCAGTTTTGGAAGAGTCCAAAAAATCCATTTTCTGATGAAAAACGATGACCCCGGACCAGTCGAACGTTGAAAAAATGGTCAATATTGATGAAATTTTAATATTTAATCTTTTGACTTTAAATGACGGTTGGATGTGAGTTATTACTTTTTCAACTAAAATAAGTGTGTTTAAAGTCATTTCTGTGCCTGAAATTGGTCAAAATTGAAGATTTTGAGTAAGCAAAACTCTGTAAAAATGACAATTTTGGTCACTGTGAGGGTTTAAAAAGTGGTTATTCAACATGAGGCCTGATCCAAATGACATTTTGAATCATTTTTGGAAGAGTCCAAAAAATCCATTTTCTGATGAAAAACGATGACCCCGGACCAGTCGAACATTGAAAAAATGATCAATATTGATGAAATTTTAACATTTAATCTTTTGACTTTAAATGACGGTTGGATGTGAGTTATTACTTTTTCAACTAAAATAAGTGTGTTTAAAGTCATTTCTGTGCCTGAAATTGGTGAAAATTGAAGATTTTGAGTAAGCAAAACTCTGTAAAAATGGCAATTTTGGTCACTGTGAGGGTTTAAAAAGTGGTTATTCAACATGAGGCCCGATCCAAATGACATTTTGAATCATTTTTGGTAGAGTCCAAAAAATCCATTTTCTGATGAAAAACGATGACCCCGGACCAGTCGAACATTGAAAAAATGGTCAATATTGATGAAATTTTAACATTTAATCTTTTGACTTTAAATGATGGTTGGATGTGAGTTATTACTTTTTCAACTAAAATAAGTGTGTTTAAAGTCATTTCTGTGCCTGAAATTGGTGAAAATTGAAGATTTTGAGTAAGCAAAACTCTGTAAAAATGGCAATTTTGGTCACTGTGAGGGTTTAAAAAGTGGTTATTCAACATGAGGCCCGATCCAAATGACATTTTGAATCATTTTTGGTAGAGTCCAAAAAATCCATTTTCTGATGAAAAACGATGACCCCGGACCAGTCGAACGTTGAAAAAATGGTCAATATTGATGAAATTTTAACATTTAATCTTTTGACTTTAAATGACGGTTGGATGTGAGTTATTACTTTTTCAACTAAAATAAGTGTGTTTAAAGTCATTTCTGTGCCTGAAATTGGTCAAAATTGAAGATTTTGAGTAAGCAAAACTCTGTAAAAATGGCAATTTTGGTCACTGTGAGGGTTTAAAAAGTGGTTATTCAACATGAGGCCCGATCCAAATGACATTTTGAATCAGTTTCGGAAGAGTCCAAAAAATCCATTTTCTGATGAAAAACTATGACCCCGGACCAGTCGAACGTTGAAAAAATGGTCAATATTGATGAAATTTTAACATTTAATCTTTTGACTTTAAATGACAGTTGGATGTGAGTTATTACTTTTTCAACTAAAATAAGTGTGTTTAAAGTCATTTCTGTGCCTGAAATTGGTCAAAATTGAAGATTTTGAGTAAGCAAAACTCTGTAAAAATGGCAATTTTGGTCACTGTGAGGGTTTAAAAAGTGGTTATTCAACATGAGGCCCGATCCAAATGACATTTTGAATCAGTTTTGGAAGAGTCCAAAAAATCCATTTTCTGATGAAAAACGATGACCCCGGACCAGTCGAACGTTGAAAAAATGGTCAATATTGATGAAATTTTAACATTTAATCTTTTGACTTTAAATGACGGTTGGATGTGAGTTATTACTTTTTCAACTAAAATAAGTGTGTTTAAAGTCATTTCTGTGCCTGAAATTGGTCAAAATTGAAGATTTTGAGTAAGCAAAACTCTGTAAAAATGACAATTTTGGTCACTGTGAGGGTTTAAAAAGTGGTTATTCAACATGAGGCCTGATCCAAATGACATTTTGAATCATTTTTGGAAGAGTCCAAAAAATCCATTTTCTGATGAAAAACGATGACCCCGGACCAGTCGAACGTTGAAAAAATGGTCAATATTGATGAAATTTTAACATTTAATCTTTTGACTTTAAATGACGGTTGGATGTGAGTTATTACTTTTTCAACTAAAATAAGTGTGTTTAAAGTCATTTCTGTGCCTGAAATTGGTCAAAATTGAAGATTTTGAGTAAGCAAAACTCTGTAAAAATGGCAATTTTGGTCACTGTGAGGGTTTAAAAAGTGGTTATTCAACATGAGGCCCGATCCAAATGACATTTTGAATCACTTTTGGTAGAGTCCAAAAAATCAATTTTCTGATGAAAAACGATGACCCCGGACCAGTCGAACGTTGAAAAAATGGTCAATATTGATGAAATTTTAACATTTAATCTTTTGACTTTAAATGACGGTTGGATGTGAGTTATTACTTTTTCAACTAAAATAAGTGTGTTTAAAGTCATTTCTGTGCCTGAAATTGGTCAAAATTGAAGATTTTGAGTAAGCAAAACTCTGTAAAAATGGCAATTTTGGTCACTGTGAGGGTTTAAAAAGTGGTTATTCAACATGCCGCCCGATCCAAATGACATTTTGAATCACTTTTGGTAGAGTCCAAAAAATCAATTTTCTGATGAAAAACGATGACCCCAGACCAGTCGAACGTTGAAAAAATGGTCAATATTGATGAAATTTTAAAATTTAATCTTTTGACTTTAAATGATGGTTGGATGTGAGTTATTACTTTTTCAACTAAAATAAGTGTGTTTAAAGTCATTTCTGTGCCTGAAATTGGTCAAAATTGAAGATTTTGAGTAAGCAAAACTCTGTAAAAATGGCAATTTTGGTCACTGTGAGGGTTTAAAAAGTGGTTATTCAACATGAGGCCCGATCCAAATGACATTTTGAATCATTTTTGGTAGAGTCCAAAAAATCAATTTTCTGATGAAAAACGATGACCCCGGACCAGTCGAACGTTGAAAAAATGGTCAATATTGATGACATTTTAACATTTAATCTTTTGACTTTAAATGACGGTTGGATGTGAGTTATTACTTTTTCAACTAAAATAAGTGTGTTTAAAGTCATTTCTGTGCCTGAAATTGGTCAAAATTGAAGATTTTGAGTAAGCAAAACTCTGTAAAAATGGCAATTTTGGTCACTGTGAGGGTTTAAAAAGTGGTTATTCAACATGAGGCCCGATCCAAATGACATTTTGAATCATTTTTGGTAGAGTCCAAAAAATCAATTTTCTGATGAAAAACGATGACCCCGGACCAGTCGAACGTTGAAAAAATGGTCAATATTGATGACATTTTAACATTTAATCTTTTGACTTTAAATGACGGTTGGATGTGAGTTATTACTTTTTCAACTAAAATAAGTGTGTTTAAAGTCATTTCTGTGCCTGAAATTGGTCAAAATTGAAGATTTTGAGTAAGCAAAACTCTGTAAAAATGGCAATTTTAGTCACTGTGAGGGTTTAAAAAGTGGTTATTCAACATGAGGCCCGATCCAAATGACATTTTGAATCATTTTTGGTAGAGTCCAAAAAATCCATTTTCTGATGAAAAACGATGACCCCGGACCAGTCGAACGTTGAAAAAATGGTCAATATTGATGAAATTTTAACATTTAATCTTTTGACTTTAAATGACGGTTGGATGTGAGTTATTACTTTTTCAACTAAAATAAGTGTGTATAAGTCATTTCGGTGCCTGAAATTGGTCAAAATTGAAGATTTTGAGTAAGCAAAACTCTGTAAAAATGGCAATTTTGGTCACTGTGAGGGTTTAAAAAGTGGTTATTCAACATGAGGCCCGATCCAAATGACATTTTGAATCAGTTTTGGAAGAGTCCAAAAAATCCATTTTCTGATGAAAAACGATGACCCCGGACCAGTCGAACGTTGAAAAAATGGTCAATATTGATGAAATTTTAACATTTAATCTTTTGACTTTAAATGACGGTTGGATGTGAGTTATTACTTTTTCAACTAAAATAAGTGTGTTTAAAGTCATTTCTGTGCCTGAAATTGGTCAAAATTGAAGATTTTGAGTAAGCAAAACTCTGTAAAAATGGCAATTTTGGTCACTGTGAGGGTTTAAAAAGTGGTTATTCAACATGAGGCCCGATCCAAATGACATTTTGAATCATTTTTGGTAGAGTCCAAAAAAATCCATTTTCTGATGAAAAACGATGACCCCGGACCAGTCGAACGTTGAAAAAATGGTCAATATTGATGAAATTTTAACATTTAATCTTTTGACTTTAAATGACGGTTGGATGTGAGTTATTACTTTTTCAACTAAAATAAGTGTGTTTAAAGTCATTTCTGTGCCTGAAATTGGTCAAAATTGAATATTTTGAGTAAGCAAAACTCTGTAAAAATGGCAATTTTGGTCACTGTGAGGGTTTAAAAAGTGGTTATTCAACATGAGGCCCGATCCAAATGACATTTTGAATAATTTTTGGTAGAGTCCAAAAAATCAATTTTCTGATGAAAAACGATGACCCCGGACCAGTCGAACGTTGAAAAAATGGTCAATATTGATGAAATTTTAACATTTAATCTTTTGACTTTAAATGATGGTTGGATGTGAGTTATTACTTTTTCAACTAAAATAAGTGTGTTTAAAGTCATTTCTGTGCCTGAAATTGGTCAAAATTGAAGATTTTGAGTAAGCAAAACTCTGTAAAAATGGCAATTTTGGTCACTGTGAGGGTTTAAAAAGTGGTTATTCAACATGCGGCCCGATCCAAATGACATTTTGAATCACTTTTGGTAGAGTCCAAAAAATCAATTTTCTGATGAAAAACGATGACCCCGGACCGGTCGAACGTTGAAAAAATGGTCAATATTGATGAAGAATTTAACATTTAATCTTTTGACTTTAAATGATGGTTGGATGTGAGTTATTACTTTTTCAACTAAAATAAGTGTGTTTAAAGTCATTTCTGTGCCTGAAATTGGTCAAAATTGAAGATTTTGAGTAAGCAAAACTCTGTAAAAATGGCAATTTTGGTCACTGTGAGGGTTTAAAAAGTGGTTATTCAACATGAGGCCCGATCCAAATGACATTTTGAATCATTTTTGGTAGAGTCCAAAAAATCCATTTTCTGATGAAAAACGATGACCCCGGACCAGTCGAACGTTGAAAAAATGGTCAATATTGATGAAATTTTAACATTTAATCTTTTGACTTTAAATGACGGTTGGATGTGAGTTATTACTTTTTCAACTAAAATAAGTGTGTTTAAAGTCATTTCTGTGCCTGAAATTGGTCAAAATTGAAGATTTTGAGTAAGCAAAACTCTGTAAAAATGGCAATTTTGGTCACTGTGAGGGTTTAAAAAGTGGTTATTCAACATGAGGCCCGATCCAAATGACATTTTGAATCATTTTTGGTAGAGTCCAAAAAATCCATTTTCTGATGAAAAACGATGACCCCGGACCAGTCGAACGTTGAAAAAATGGTCAATATTGATGACATTTTAACATTTAATCTTTTGACTTTAAATGATGATTGGATGTGAGTTATTACTTTTTCAACTAAAATAAGTGTGTTTAAAGTCATTTCTGTCCCTGAAATTGGTCAAAATTGAAGATTTTGAGTAAGCAAAACTCTGTAAAAATGGCAATTTTGGTCACTGTGAGGGTTTAAAAAGTGGTTATTCAACATGAGGCCCGATCCAAATGACATTTTGAATCATTTTTGGTAGAGTCCAAAAAATCCATTTTCTGATGAAAAACGATGACCCCGGACCAGTCGAACGTTGAAAAAATGGTCAATATTGATGAAATTTTAACATTTAATCTTTTGACTTTAAATGACGGTTGGATGTGAGTTATTACTTTTTCAACTAAAATAAGTGTGTATAAGTCATTTCTGTGCCTGAAATTGGTCAAAATTGAAGATTTTGAGTAAGCAAAACTCTGTAAAAATGGCAATTTTGGTCACTGTGAGGGTTTAAAAAGTGGTTATTCAACATGAGGCCTGATCCAAATGACATTTTGAATCAGTTTTGGAAGAGTCCAAAAAATCCATTTTCTGACGAAAAACGATGACCCCGGACCAGTCGAACGTTGAAAAAATGGTCAATATTGATGAAATTTTAACATTTAATCTTTTGACTTTAAATGACGGTTGGATGTGAGTTATTACTTTTTCAACTAAAATAAGTGTGTTTAAAGTCATTTCTGTGCCTGAAATTGGTCAAAATTGAAGATTTTGAGTAAGCAAAACTCTGTAAAAATGGCAAATTTGGTCACTGTGAGGGTTTAAAAAGTGGTTATTCAACATGAGGCCCGATCCAAATGACATTTTGAATCATTTTTGGTAGAGTCCAAAAAATCAATTTTCTGATGAAAAACGATGACCCCGGACCAGTCGAACGTTGAAAAAATGGTCAATATTGATGAAATTTTAACATTTAATCTTTTGACTTTAAATGACGGTTGGATGTGAGTTATTACTTTTTCAACTAAAATAAGTGTGTTTAAAGTCATTTCTGTGCCTGAAATTGGTCAAAATTGAAGATTTTGAGTAAGCAAAACTCTGTAAAAATGGCAATTTTGGTCACTGTGAGGGTTTAAAAAGTGGTTATTCAACATGAGGCCCGATCCAAATGACATTTTGAATCAGTTTCGGAAGAGTCCAAAAAATCCATTTTCTGATGAAAAACTATGACCCCGGACCAGTCGAACGTTGAAAAAATGGTCAATATTGATGAAATTTTAACATTTAATCTTTTGACTTTAAATGACAGTTGGATGTGAGTTATTACTTTTTCAACTAAAATAAGTGTGTTTAAAGTCATTTCTGTGCCTGAAATTGGTCAAAATTGAAGATTTTGAGTAAGCAAAACTCTGTAAAAATGGCAATTTTGGTCACTGTGAGGGTTTAAAAAGTGGTTATTCAACATGAGGCCCGATCCAAATGACATTTTGAATCAGTTTTGGAAGAGTCCAAAAAATCCATTTTCTGATGAAAAACGATGACCCCGGACCAGTCGAACGTTGAAAAAATGGTCAATATTGATGAAATTTTAACATTTAATCTTTTGACTTTAAATGACGGTTGGATGTGAGTTATTACTTTTTCAACTAAAATAAGTGTGTTTAAAGTCATTTCTGTGCCTGAAATTGGTCAAAATTGAAGATTTTGAGTAAGCAAAACTCTGTAAAAATGACAATTTTGGTCACTGTGAGGGTTTAAAAAGTGGTTATTCAACATGAGGCCTGATCCAAATGACATTTTGAATCATTTTTGGAAGAGTCCAAAAAATCCATTTTCTGATGAAAAACGATGACCCCGGACCAGTCGAACGTTGAAAAAATGGTCAATATTGATGAAATTTTAACATTTAATCTTTTGACTTTAAATGACGGTTGGATGTGAGTTATTACTTTTTCAACTAAAATAAGTGTGTTTAAAGTCATTTCTGTGCCTGAAATTGGTCAAAATTGAAGATTTTGAGTAAGCAAAACTCTGTAAAAATGGCAATTTTGGTCACTGTGAGGGTTTAAAAAGTGGTTATTCAACATGAGGCCCGATCCAAATGACATTTTGAATCACTTTTGGTAGAGTCCAAAAAATCAATTTTCTGATGAAAAACGATGACCCCGGACCAGTCGAACGTTGAAAAAATGGTCAATATTGATGAAATTTTAACATTTAATCTTTTGACTTTAAATGACGGTTGGATGTGAGTTATTACTTTTTCAACTAAAATAAGTGTGTTTAAAGTCATTTCTGTGCCTGAAATTGGTCAAAATTGAAGATTTTGAGTAAGCAAAACTCTGTAAAAATGGCAATTTTGGTCACTGTGAGGGTTTAAAAAGTGGTTATTCAACATGCCGCCCGATCCAAATGACATTTTGAATCACTTTTGGTAGAGTCCAAAAAATCAATTTTCTGATGAAAAACGATGACCCCAGACCAGTCGAACGTTGAAAAAATGGTCAATATTGATGAAATTTTAAAATTTAATCTTTTGACTTTAAATGATGGTTGGATGTGAGTTATTACTTTTTCAACTAAAATAAGTGTGTTTAAAGTCATTTCTGTGCCTGAAATTGGTCAAAATTGAAGATTTTGAGTAAGCAAAACTCTGTAAAAATGGCAATTTTGGTCACTGTGAGGGTTTAAAAAGTGGTTATTCAACATGAGGCCCGATCCAAATGACATTTTGAATCATTTTTGGTAGAGTCCAAAAAATCAATTTTCTGATGAAAAACGATGACCCCGGACCAGTCGAACGTTGAAAAAATGGTCAATATTGATGACATTTTAACATTTAATCTTTTGACTTTAAATGACGGTTGGATGTGAGTTATTACTTTTTCAACTAAAATAAGTGTGTTTAAAGTCATTTCTGTGCCTGAAATTGGTCAAAATTGAAGATTTTGAGTAAGCAAAACTCTGTAAAAATGGCAATTTTGGTCACTGTGAGGGTTTAAAAAGTGGTTATTCAACATGAGGCCCGATCCAAATGACATTTTGAATCATTTTTGGTAGAGTCCAAAAAATCAATTTTCTGATGAAAAACGATGACCCCGGACCAGTCGAACGTTGAAAAAATGGTCAATATTGATGACATTTTAACATTTAATCTTTTGACTTTAAATGACGGTTGGATGTGAGTTATTACTTTTTCAACTAAAATAAGTGTGTTTAAAGTCATTTCTGTGCCTGAAATTGGTCAAAATTGAAGATTTTGAGTAAGCAAAACTCTGTAAAAATGGCAATTTTAGTCACTGTGAGGGTTTAAAAAGTGGTTATTCAACATGAGGCCCGATCCAAATGACATTTTGAATCATTTTTGGTAGAGTCCAAAAAATCCATTTTCTGATGAAAAACGATGACCCCGGACCAGTCGAACGTTGAAAAAATGGTCAATATTGATGAAATTTTAACATTTAATCTTTTGACTTTAAATGACGGTTGGATGTGAGTTATTACTTTTTCAACTAAAATAAGTGTGTATAAGTCATTTCGGTGCCTGAAATTGGTCAAAATTGAAGATTTTGAGTAAGCAAAACTCTGTAAAAATGGCAATTTTGGTCACTGTGAGGGTTTAAAAAGTGGTTATTCAACATGAGGCCCGATCCAAATGACATTTTGAATCAGTTTTGGAAGAGTCCAAAAAATCCATTTTCTGATGAAAAACGATGACCCCGGACCAGTCGAACGTTGAAAAAATGGTCAATATTGATGAAATTTTAACATTTAATCTTTTGACTTTAAATGATGGTTGGATGTGAGTTATTACTTTTTCAACTAAAATAAGTGTGTTTAAAGTCATTTCTGTGCCTGAAATTGGTCAAAATTGAAGATTTTGAGTAAGCAAAACTCTGTAAAAATGGCAATTTTGGTCACTGTGAGGGTTTAAAAAGTGGTTATTCAACATGAGGCCCGATCCAAATGACATTTTGAATCATTTTTGGTAGAGTCCAAAAAAATCCATTTTCTGATGAAAAACGATGACCCCGGACCAGTCGAACGTTGAAAAAATGGTCAATACTGATGAAATTTTAACATTTAATCTTTTGACTTTAAATGACGGTTGGATGTGAGTTATTACTTTTTCAACTAAAATAAGTGTGTTTAAAGTCATTTCTGTGCCTGAAATTGGTCAAAATTGAATATTTTGAGTAAGCAAAACTCTGTAAAAATGGCAATTTTGGTCACTGTGAGGGTTTAAAAAGTGGTTATTCAACATGAGGCCCGATCCAAATGACATTTTGAATAATTTTTGGTAGAGTCCAAAAAATCAATTTTCTGATGAAAAACGATGACCCCGGACCAGTCGAACGTTGAAAAAATGGTCAATATTGATGAAATTTTAACATTTAATCTTTTGACTTTAAATGATGGTTGGATGTGAGTTATTACTTTTTCAACTAAAATAAGTGTGTTTAAAGTCATTTCTGTGCCTGAAATTGGTCAAAATTGAAGATTTTGAGTAAGCAAAACTCTGTAAAAATGGCAATTTTGGTCACTGTGAGGGTTTAAAAAGTGGTTATTCAACATGCGGCCCGATCCAAATGACATTTTGAATCACTTTTGGTAGAGTCCAAAAAATCAATTTTCTGATGAAAAACGATGACCCCGGACCGGTCGAACGTTGAAAAAATGGTCAATATTGATGAAGAATTTAACATTTAATCTTTTGACTTTAAATGATGGTTGGATGTGAGTTATTACTTTTTCAACTAAAATAAGTGTGTTTAAAGTCATTTCTGTGCCTGAAATTGGTCAAAATTGAAGATTTTGAGTAAGCAAAACTCTGTAAAAATGGCAATTTTGGTCACTGTGAGGGTTTAAAAAGTGGTTATTCAACATGAGGCCCGATCCAAATGACATTTTGAATCATTTTTGGTAGAGTCCAAAAAATCCATTTTCTGATGAAAAACGATGACCCCGGACCAGTCGAACGTTGAAAAAATGGTCAATATTGATGAAATTTTAACATTTAATCTTTTGACTTTAAATGACGGTTGGATGTGAGTTATTACTTTTTCAACTAAAATAAGTGTGTTTAAAGTCATTTCTGTGCCTGAAATTGGTCAAAATTGAAGATTTTGAGTAAGCAAAACTCTGTAAAAATGGCAATTTTGGTCACTGTGAGGGTTTAAAAAGTGGTTATTCAACATGAGGCCCGATCCAAATGACATTTTGAATCATTTTTGGTAGAGTCCAAAAAATCCATTTTCTGATGAAAAACGATGACCCCGGACCAGTCGAACGTTGAAAAAATGGTCAATATTGATGAAATTTTAACATTTAATCTTTTGACTTTAAATGACGGTTGGATGTGAGTTATTACTTTTTCAACTAAAATAAGTGTGTATAAGTCATTTCTGTGCCTGAAATTGGTCAAAATTGAAGATTTTGAGTAAGCAAAACTCTGTAAAAATGGCAATTTTGGTCACTGTGAGGGTTTAAAAAGTGGTTATTCAACATGAGGCCTGATCCAAATGACATTTTGAATCAGTTTTGGAAGAGTCCAAAAAATCCATTTTCTGATGAAAAACGATGACCCCGGACCAGTCGAACGTTGAAAAAATGGTCAATATTGATGAAATTTTAACATTTAATCTTTTGACTTTAAATGACGGTTGGATGTGAGTTATTACTTTTTCAACTAAAATAAGTGTGTTTAAAGTCATTTCTGTGCCTGAAATTGGTCAAAATTGAAGATTTTGAGTAAGCAAAACTCTGTAAAAATGGCAAATTTGGTCACTGTGAGGGTTTAAAAAGTGGTTATTCAACATGAGGCCCGATCCAAATGACATTTTGAATCATTTTTGGTAGAGTCCAAAAAATCAATTTTCTGATGAAAAACGATGACCCCGGACCAGTCGAACGTTGAAAAAATGGTCAATATTGATGAAATTTTAACATTTAATCTTTTGACTTTAAATGATGGTTGGATGTGAGTTATTACTTTTTCAACTAAAATAAGTGTGTTTAAAGTCATTTCTGTGCCTGAAATTGGTCAAAATTGAAGATTTTGAGTAAGCAAAACTCTGTAAAAATGGCAATTTTGGTCACTGTGAGGGTTTAAAAAGTGGTTATTCAACATGAGGCCCGATCCAAATGACATTTTGAATCACTTTTGGTAGAGTCCAAAAAATCAATTTTCTGATGAAAAACGATGACCCCGGACCAGTCGAACGTTGAAAAAATGGTCAATATTGATGAAATTTTAACATTTAATCTTTTGACTTTAAATGACGGTTGGATGTGAGTTATTACTTTTTCAACTAAAATAAGTGTGTTTAAAGTCATTTCTGTGCCTGAAATTGGTCAAAATTGAAGATTTTGAGTAAGCAAAACTCTGTAAAAATGGCAATTTTGGTCACTGTGAGGGTTTAAAAAGTGGTTATTCAACATGAGGCCCGATCCAAATGACATTTTGAATCATTTTTGGTAGAGTCCAAAAAATCAATTTTCTGATGAAAAACGATGACCCCGGACCAGTCGAACGTTGAAAAAATGGTCAATATTGATGACATTTTAACATTTAATCTTTTGACTTTAAATGACGGTTGGATGTGAGTTATTACTTTTTCAACTAAAATAAGTGTGTTTAAAGTCATTTCTGTGCCTGAAATTGGTCAAAATTGAAGATTTTGAGTAAGCAAAACTCTGTAAAAATGGCAATTTTGGTCACTGTGAGGGTTTAAAAAGTGGTTATTCAACATGAGGCCCGATCCAAATGACATTTTGAATCATTTTTGGTAGAGTCCAAAAAATCCATTTTCTGATGAAAAACGATGACCCCGGACCAGTCGAACGTTGAAAAAATGGTCAATATTGATGAAATTTTAACATTTAATCTTTTGACTTTAAATGACGGTTGGATGTGAGTTATTACTTTTTCAACTAAAATAAGTGTGTTTAAAGTCATTTCTGTGCCTGAAATTGGTCAAAATTGAAGATTTTGAGTAAGCAAAACTCTGTAAAAATGACAATTTTGGTCACTGTGAGGGTTTAAAAAGTGGTTATTCAACATGAGGCCCGATCCAAATGACATTTTGAATCATTTTTGGAAGAGTCCAAAAAATCAATTTTCTGATGAAAAACGATGACCCCGGACCAGTCGAACATTGAAAAAATGATCAATATTGATGAAATTTTAACATTTAATCTTTTGACTTAAATGACGATTGGATGTGAGTTATTACTTTTTCAACTAAAATAAGTGTGTTTAAAGTCATTTCTGTGCCTGAAATTGGTCAAAATTGAAGATTTTGAGTAAGCAAAACTCTGTAAAAATGGCAATTTTGGTCACTGTTAGGGTTTAAAAAGTGGTTATTCAACATGAGGCCCGATCCAAATGACATTTTGAATCATTTTTGGTAGAGTCCAAAAAATCAATTTTCTGATGAAAAACGATGACCCCGGACCAGTCGAACGTTGAAAAAATGGTCAATATTGATGAAATTTTAACATTTAATCTTTTGACTTTAAATGACGGTTGGATGTGAGTTATTACTTTTTCAACTAAAATAAGTGTGTATAAGTCATTTCGGTGCCTGAAATTGGTCAAAATTGAAGATTTTGAGTAAGCAAAACTCTGTAAAAATGGCAATTTTGGTCACTGTGAGGGTTTAAAAAGTGGTTATTCAACATGAGGCCCGATCCAAATGACATTTTGAATCAGTTTTGGAAGAGTCCAAAAAATCCATTTTCTGATGAAAAACGATGACCCCGGACCAGTCGAACGTTGAAAAAATGGTCAATATTGATGAAATTTTAACATTTAATCTTTTGACTTTAAATGACGGTTGGATGTGAGTTATTACTTTTTCAACTAAAATAAGTGTGTTTAAAGTCATTTCTGTGCCTGAAATTGGTCAAAATTGAAGATTTTGAGTAAGCAAAACTCTGTAAAAATGGCAATTTTGGTCACTGTGAGGGTTTAAAAAGTGGTTATTCAACATGAGGCCCGATCCAAATGACATTTTGAATCATTTTTGGTAGAGTCCAAAAAAATCCATTTTCTGATGAAAAACGATGACCCCGGACCAGTCGAACGTTGAAAAAATGGTCAATATTGATGAAATTTTAACATTTAATCTTTTGACTTTAAATGACGGTTGGATGTGAGTTATTACTTTTTCAACTAAAATAAGTGTGTTTAAAGTCATTTCTGTGCCTGAAATTGGTCAAAATTGAATATTTTGAGTAAGCAAAACTCTGTAAAAATGGCAATTTTGGTCACTGTGAGGGTTTAAAAAGTGGTTATTCAACATGAGGCCCGATCCAAATGACATTTTGAATAATTTTTGGTAGAGTCCAAAAAATCAATTTTCTGATGAAAAACGATGACCCCGGACCAGTCGAACGTTGAAAAAATGGTCAATATTGATGAAATTTTAACATTTAATCTTTTGACTTTAAATGATGGTTGGATGTGAGTTATTACTTTTTCAAGTAAAATAAGTGTGTTTAAAGTCATTTCTGTGCCTGAAATTGGTCAAAATTGAAGATTTTGAGTAAGCAAAACTCTGTAAAAATGGCAATTTTGGTCACTGTGAGGGTTTAAAAAGTGGTTATTCAACATGCGGCCCGATCCAAATGACATTTTGAATCACTTTTGGTAGAGTCCAAAAAATCAATTTTCTGATGAAAAACGATGACCCCGGACCGGTCGAACGTTGAAAAAATGGTCAATATTGATGAAGAATTTAACATTTAATCTTTTGACTTTAAATGATGGTTGGATGTGAGTTATTACTTTTTCAACTAAAATAAGTGTGTTTAAAGTCATTTCTGTGCCTGAAATTGGTCAAAATTGAAGATTTTGAGTAAGCAAAACTCTGTAAAAATGGCAATTTTGGTCACTGTGAGGGTTTAAAAAGTGGTTATTCAACATGAGGCCCGATCCAAATGACATTTTGAATCATTTTTGGTAGAGTCCAAAAAATCCATTTTCTGATGAAAAACGATGACCCCGGACCAGTCGAACGTTGAAAAAATGGTCAATATTGATGAAATTTTAACATTTAATCTTTTGACTTTAAATGACGGTTGGATGTGAGTTATTACTTTTTCAACTAAAATAAGTGTGTTTAAAGTCATTTCTGTGCCTGAAATTGGTCAAAATTGAAGATTTTGAGTAAGCAAAACTCTGTAAAAATGGCAATTTTGGTCACTGTGAGGGTTTAAAAAGTGGTTATTCAACATGAGGCCCGATCCAAATGACATTTTGAATCATTTTTGGTAGAGTCCAAAAAATCCATTTTCTGATGAAAAACGATGACCCCGGACCAGTCGAACGTTGAAAAAATGGTCAATATTGATGACATTTTAACATTTAATCTTTTGACTTTAAATGACGATTGGATGTGAGTTATTACTTTTTCAACTAAAATAAGTGTGTTTAAAGTCATTTCTGTCCCTGAAATTGGTCAAAATTGAAGATTTTGAGTAAGCAAAACTCTGTAAAAATGGCAATTTTGGTCACTGTGAGGGTTTAAAAAGTGGTTATTCAACATGAGGCCCGATCCAAATGACATTTTGAATCATTTTTGGTAGAGTCCAAAAAATCCATTTTCTGATGAAAAACGATGACCCCGGACCAGTCGAACGTTGAAAAAATGGTCAATATTGATGAAATTTTAACATTTAATCTTTTGACTTTAAATGACGGTTGGATGTGAGTTATTACTTTTTCAACTAAAATAAGTGTGTATAAGTCATTTCTGTGCCTGAAATTGGTCAAAATTGAAGATTTTGAGTAAGCAAAACTCTGTAAAAATGGCAATTTTGGTCACTGTGAGGGTTTAAAAAGTGGTTATTCAACATGAGGCCTGATCCAAATGACATTTTGAATCAGTTTTGGAAGAGTCCAAAAAATCCATTTTCTGATGAAAAACGATGACCCCGGACCAGTCGAACGTTGAAAAAATGGTCAATATTGATGAAATTTTAACATTTAATCTTTTGACTTTAAATGACGGTTGGATGTGAGTTATTACTTTTTCAACTAAAATAAGTGTGTTTAAAGTCATTTCTGTGCCTGAAATTGGTCAAAATTGAAGATTTTGAGTAAGCAAAACTCTGTAAAAATGGCAAATTTGGTCACTGTGAGGGTTTAAAAAGTGGTTATTCAACATGAGGCCCGATCCAAATGACATTTTGAATCATTTTTGGTAGAGTCCAAAAAATCAATTTTCTGATGAAAAACGATGACCCCGGACCAGTCGAACGTTGAAAAAATGGTCAATATTGATGAAATTTTAACATTTAATCTTTTGACTTTAAATGATGGTTGGATGTGAGTTATTACTTTTTCAACTAAAATAAGTGTGTTTAAAGTCATTTCTGTGCCTGAAATTGGTCAAAATTGAAGATTTTGAGTAAGCAAAACTCTGTAAAAATGGCAATTTTGGTCACTGTGAGGGTTTAAAAAGTGGTTATTCAACATGAGGCCCGATCCAAATGACATTTTGAATCACTTTTGGTAGAGTCCAAAAAATCAATTTTCTGATGAAAAACGATGACCCCGGACCAGTCGAACGTTGAAAAAATGGTCAATATTGATGAAATTTTAACATTTAATCTTTTGACTTTAAATGACGGTTGGATGTGAGTTATTACTTTTTCAACTAAAATAAGTGTGTTTAAAGTCATTTCTGTGCCTGAAATTGGTCAAAATTGAAGATTTTGAGTAAGCAAAACTCTGTAAAAATGGCAATTTTGGTCACTGTGAGGGTTTAAAAAGTGGTTATTCAACATGAGGCCCGATCCAAATGACATTTTGAATCATTTTTGGTAGAGTCCAAAAAATCCATTTTCTGATGAAAAACGATGACCCCGGACCAGTCGAACGTTGAACAAATGGTCAATATTGATGAAATTTTAACATTTAATCTTTTGACTTTGAATGACGGTTGGATGTGAGTTATTACTTTTTCAACTAAAATAATAGTGTTTAAAGTCAGTTCTGTGCCTGAAATTGGTCAAAATTGAAGATTTTGAGTAAGCAAAACTCTGTAAAAATGGCAATTTTGGTCACTGTGAGGGTTTAAAAAGTGGTTATTCAACATGAGGCCCGATCCAAATGACATTTTGAATCAGTTTTGGAAGAGTCCAAAAAATCCATTTTCTGATGAAAAACGATGACCCCGGACCAGTCGAACGTTGAACAAATGGTCAATATTGATGAAATTTTAACATTTAATCTTTTGACTTTAAATGACGGTTGGATGTGAGTTATTACTTTTTCAACTAAAATAAGTGTGTTTAAAGTCATTTCTGGGCCTGAAATTGGTCAAAATTGAAGATTTTGAGTAAGCAAAACTCTGTAAAAATGGCAATTTTGGTCACTGTGAGGGTTTAAAAAGTGGTTATTCAACATGAGGCCCGATCCAAATGACATTTTGAATCATTTTTGGTAGAGTCCAAAAAATCAATTTTCTGATGAAAAACGATGACCCCGGACCAGTCGAACGTTGAAAAAATGATCAATATTGATGAAATTTTAACATTTAATCTTTTGACTTTAAATGACGATTGGATGTGAGTTATTGCTTTTTCAACTAAAATAAGTGTGTTTAAAGTCATTTCTGTGCCTGAAATTGGTCAAAATTGAAGATTTTGAGTAAGCAAAACTCTGTAAAAATGGCAATTTTGGTCACTGTGAGGGTTTAAAAAGTGGTTATTCAACATGAGGCCCGATCCAAATGACATTTTGAATCAGTTTTGGAAGAGTCCAAAAAATCAATTTTCTGATAAAAAACGATGACCCCGGACCAGTCGAATGTTGAAAAAATGGTCAATATTGATGAAATTTTAACATTTAATCTTTTGACTTTAAATGACGGTTGGATGTGAGTTATTACTTTTTCAACTAAAATAAGTGTGTTTAAAGTCAGTTCTGTGCCTGAAATTGGTCAAAATTGAAGATTTTGAGTAAGCAAAACTCTGTAAAAATGACAATTTTGGTCACTGTGAGGGTTTAAAAAGTGGTTATTCAACATGAGGCCCGATCCAAATGACATTTTGAATCATTTTTGGAAGAGTCCAAAAAATCCATTTTCTGATGAAAAACGATGACCCCGGACCAGTCGAACATTGAAAAAATGATCAATATTGATGAAATTTTAACATTTAATCTTTTGACTTAAATGACGATTGGATGTGAGTTATTACTTTTTCAACTAAAATAAGTGTGTTTAAAGTCATTTCTGTGCCTGAAATTGGTCAAAATTGAAGATTTTGAGTAAGCAAAACTCTGTAAAAATGGCAATTTTGGTCACTGTGAGGGTTTAAAAAGTGGTTATTCAACATGAGGCCCGATCCAAATGACATTTTGAATCATTTTTGGAAGAGTCCAAAAAATCCATTTTCTGATGAAAAACGATGACCCCGGACCAGTCGAACGTTGAACAAATGGTCAATATTGATGAAATTTTAACATTTAATCTTTTGACTTTAAATGACGGTTGGATGTGAGTTATTACTTTTTCAACTAAAATAAGTGTGTTTAAAGTCATTTCTGTGCCTGAAATTGGTCAAAATTGAAGATTTTGAGTAAGCAAAACTCTGTAAAAATGGCAAATTTGGTCACTGTGAGGGTTTAAAAAGTGGTTATTCAACATGAGGCCCGATCCAAATGACATTTTGAATCATTTTTGGTAGAGTCCAAAAAATCAATTTTCTGATGAAAAACGATGACCCCGGACCAGTCGAACGTTGAAAAAATGGTCAATATTGATGAAATTTTAACATTTAATCTTTTGACTTTAAATGATGGTTGGATGTGAGTTATTACTTTTTCAACTAAAATAAGTGTGTTTAAAGTCATTTCTGTGCCTGAAATTGGTCAAAATTGAAGATTTTGAGTAAGCAAAACTCTGTAAAAATGGCAATTTTGGTCACTGTGAGGGTTTAAAAAGTGGTTATTCAACATGAGGCCCGATCCAAATGACATTTTGAATCACTTTTGGTAGAGTCCAAAAAATCAATTTTCTGATGAAAAACGATGACCCCGGACCAGTCGAACGTTGAAAAAATGGTCAATATTGATGAAATTTTAACATTTAATCTTTTGACTTTAAATGACGGTTGGATGTGAGTTATTACTTTTTCAACTAAAATAAGTGTGTTTAAAGTCATTTCTGTGCCTGAAATTGGTCAAAATTGAAGATTTTGAGTAAGCAAAACTCTGTAAAAATGGCAATTTTGGTCACTGTGAGGGTTTAAAAAGTGGTTATTCAACATGAGGCCCGATCCAAATGACATTTTGAATCATTTTTGGTAGAGTCCAAAAAATCCATTTTCTGATGAAAAACGATGACCCCGGACCAGTCGAACGTTGAACAAATGGTCAATATTGATGAAATTTTAACATTTAATCTTTTGACTTTGAATGACGGTTGGATGTGAGTTATTACTTTTTCAACTAAAATAATAGTGTTTAAAGTCAGTTCTGTGCCTGAAATTGGTCAAAATTGAAGATTTTGAGTAAGCAAAACTCTGTAAAAATGGCAATTTTGGTCACTGTGAGGGTTTAAAAAGTGGTTATTCAACATGAGGCCCGATCCAAATGACATTTTGAATCAGTTTTGGAAGAGTCCAAAAAATCCATTTTCTGATGAAAAACGATGACCCCGGACCAGTCGAACGTTGAACAAATGGTCAATATTGATGAAATTTTAACATTTAATCTTTTGACTTTAAATGACGGTTGGATGTGAGTTATTACTTTTTCAACTAAAATAAGTGTGTTTAAAGTCATTTCTGGGCCTGAAATTGGTCAAAATTGAAGATTTTGAGTAAGCAAAACTCTGTAAAAATGGCAATTTTGGTCACTGTGAGGGTTTAAAAAGTGGTTATTCAACATGAGGCCCGATCCAAATGACATTTTGAATCATTTTTGGTAGAGTCCAAAAAATCAATTTTCTGATGAAAAACGATGACCCCGGACCAGTCGAACGTTGAAAAAATGATCAATATTGATGAAATTTTAACATTTAATCTTTTGACTTTAAATGACGATTGGATGTGAGTTATTGCTTTTTCAACTAAAATAAGTGTGTTTAAAGTCATTTCTGTGCCTGAAATTGGTCAAAATTGAAGATTTTGAGTAAGCAAAACTCTGTAAAAATGGCAATTTTGGTCACTGTGAGGGTTTAAAAAGTGGTTATTCAACATGAGGCCCGATCCAAATGACATTTTGAATCAGTTTTGGAAGAGTCCAAAAAATCAATTTTCTGATAAAAAACGATGACCCCGGACCAGTCGAATGTTGAAAAAATGGTCAATATTGATGAAATTTTAACATTTAATCTTTTGACTTTAAATGACGGTTGGATGTGAGTTATTACTTTTTCAACTAAAATAAGTGTGTTTAAAGTCAGTTCTGTGCCTGAAATTGGTCAAAATTGAAGATTTTGAGTAAGCAAAACTCTGTAAAAATGACAATTTTGGTCACTGTGAGGGTTTAAAAAGTGGTTATTCAACATGAGGCCCGATCCAAATGACATTTTGAATCATTTTTGGAAGAGTCCAAAAAATCCATTTTCTGATGAAAAACGATGACCCCGGACCAGTCGAACATTGAAAAAATGATCAATATTGATGAAATTTTAACATTTAATCTTTTGACTTAAATGACGATTGGATGTGAGTTATTACTTTTTCAACTAAAATAAGTGTGTTTAAAGTCATTTCTGTGCCTGAAATTGGTCAAAATTGAAGATTTTGAGTAAGCAAAACTCTGTAAAAATGGCAATTTTGGTCACTGTGAGGGTTTAAAAAGTGGTTATTCAACATGAGGCCCGATCCAAATGACATTTTGAATCATTTTTGGTAGAGTCCAAAAAATCAATTTTCTGATGAAAAACGATGACCCCGGACCAGTCGAACGTTGAAAAAATGGTCAATATTGATGAAATTTTAACATTTAATCTTTTGACTTTAAATGATGGTTGGATGTGAGTTATTACTTTTTCAACTAAAATAAGTGTGTTTAAAGTCATTTCTGTGCCTGAAATTGGTCAAAATTGAAGATTTTGAGTAAGCAAAACTCTGTAAAAATGGCAATTTTGGTCACTGTGAGGGTTTAAAAAGTGGTTATTCAACATGAGGCCCGATCCAAATGACATTTTGAATCATTTTTGGTAGAGTCCAAAAAATCAATTTTCTGATGAAAAACGATGACCCCGGACCAGTCGAACGTTGAAAAAATGGTCAATATTGATGAAATTTTAACATTTAATCTTTTGACTTTAAATGACGGTTGGATGTGAGTTATTACTTTTTCAACTAAAATAAGTGTGTTTAAAGTCATTTCTGTGCCTGAAATTGGTCAAAATTGAAGATTTTGAGTAAGCAAAACTCTGTAAAAATGGCAATTTTGGTCACTGTGAGGGTTTAAAAAGTGGTTATTCAACATGAGGCCCGATCCAAATGACATTTTGAATCAGTTTTGGAAGAGTCCAAAAAATCAATTTTCTGATAAAAAACGATGACCCCGGACCAGTCGAACGTTGAAAAAATGGTCAATATTGATGAAATTTTAACATTTAATCTTTTGACTTTAAATGACGGTTGGATGTGAGTTATTACTTTTTCAACTAAAATAAGTGTGTTTAAAGTCATTTCTGTGCCTGAAATTGGTCAAAATTGAAGATTTTGAGTAAGCAAAACTCTGTAAAAATGGCAATTTTGGTCACTGTGAGGGTTTAAAAAGTGGTTATTCAACATGAGGCCCGATCCAAATGACATTTTGAATCATTTTTTGGTAGAGTCCAAAAAATCCATTTTCTGATGAAAAACGATGACCCCGGACCAGTCGAACGTTGAAAAAATGGTCAATATTGATGAAATTTTAACATTTAATCTTTTGACTTTGAATGACGGTTGGATGTGAGTTATTACTTTTTCAACTAAAATAATAGTGTTTAAAGTCAGTTCTGTGCCTGAAATTGGTCAAAATTGAAGATTTTGAGTAAGCAAAACTCTGAAAAAATGGCAATTTTGGTCACTGTGAGGGTTTAAAAAGTGGTTATTCAACATGAGGCCCGATCCAAATGACATTTTGAATGAGTTTTGGAAGAGTCCAAAAAATCCATTTTCTGATGAAAAACGATGACCCCGGACCAGTCGAACGTTGAAAAAATGGTCAATATTGATGAAATTTTAACATTTAATCTTTTGACTTTAAATGACGGTTGGATGTGAGTTATTACTTTTTCAACTAAAATAAGTGTGTTTAAAGTCATTTCTGTGCCTGAAATTGGTCAAAATTGAAGATTTTGAGTAAGCAAAACTCTGTGAAAATGACAATTTTGGTCACTGTGAGGGTTTAAAAAGTGGTTATTCAACATGAGGCCCGATCCAAATGACATTTTGAATCATTTTTGGAAGAGTCCAAAAAATCCATTTTCTGATGAAAAACGATGACCCCGGACCAGTGGAACATTGAAAAAATGATCAATATTGATGAAATTTTAACATTTAATCTTTTGACTTTAAATGACGATTGGATGTGAGTTATTACTTTTTCAACTAAAATAAGTGTGTTTAAAGTCATTTCTGTGCCTGAAATTGGTCAAAATTGAAGATTTTGAGTAAGCAAAACTCTGTAAAAATGGCAATTTTGGTCACTGTGAGGGTTTAAAAAGTGGTTATTCAACATGAGGCCCGATCCAAATGACATTTTGAATCATTTTTGGTAGAGTCCAACAAATCCATTTTCTGATGAAAAACGATGACCCCGGACCAGTCGAACGTTGAAAAAATGGTCAATATTGATGACATTTTAACATTTAATCTTTTGACTTTAAATGACGATTGGATGTGAGTTATTACTTTTTCAACTAAAATAAGTGTGTTTAAAGTCATTTCTGTCCCTGAAATTGGTCAAAATTGAAGATTTTGAGTAAGCAAAACTCTGTAAAAATGGCAATTTTGGTCACTGTGAGGGTTTAAAAAGTGGTTATTCAACATGAGGCCCGATCCAAATGACATTTTGAATCATTTTTGGTAGAGTCCAAAAAATCCATTTTCTGATGAAAAACGATGACCCCGGACCAGTCGAACGTTGAAAAAATGGTCAATATTGATGACATTTTAACATTTAATCTTTTGACTTTAAATGACGGTTGGATGTGAGTTATTACTTTTTCAACTAAAATAAGTGTGTATAAGTAATTTCTGTGCCTGAAATTGGTCAAAATTGAAGATTTTGAGTAAGCAAAACTCTGTAAAAATGGCAATTTTGGTCACTGTGAGGGTTTAAAAAGTGGTTATTCAACATGAGGCCCGATCCAAATGACATTTTGAATCAGTTTTGGAAGAGTCCAAAAAATCCATTTTCTGATGAAAAACGATGACCCCGGACCAGTCGAACGTTGAAAAAATGGTCAATATTGATGAAATTTTAACATTTAATCTTTTGACTTTAAATGACGGTTGGATGTGAGTTATTACTTTTTCAACTAAAATAAGTGTGTTTAAAGTCATTTCTGTGCCTGAAATTGGTCAAAATTGAAGATTTTGAGTAAGCAAAACTCTGTAAAAATGGCAATTTTGGTCACTGTGAGGGTTTAAAAAGTGGTTATTCAACATGAGGCCCGATCTAAATGACATTTTGAATCATTTTTAGTAGAGTCCAAAAAATCAATTTTCTGATGAAAAACGATGACCCCGGACCAGTCGAACGTTGAAAAAATGGTCAATATTGATGAAATTTTAACATTTAATCTTTTGACTTTAAATGATGGTTGGATGTGAGTTATTACTTTTTCAACTAAAATAAGTGTGTTTAAAGTCATTTCTGTGCCTGAAATTGGTCAAAATTGAAGATTTTGAGTAAGCAAAACTCTGTAAAAATGGCAATTTTGGTCACTGTGAGGGTTTAAAAAGTGGTTATTCAACATGAGGCCCGATCCAAATGACATTTTGAATCACTTTTGGTAGAGTCCAAAAAATCAATTTTCTGATGAAAAACGATGACCCCGGACCAGTCGAACGTTGAAAAAATGGTCAATATTGATGAAATTTTAACATTTAATCTTTTGACTTTAAATGACGGTTGGATGTGAGTTATTACTTTTTCAACTAAAATAAGTGTGTTTAAAGTCATTTCTGTGCCTGAAATTGGTCAAAATTGAAGATTTTGAGTAAGCAAAACTCTGTAAAAATGGCAATTTTGGTCACTGTGAGAGTTTAAAAAGTGGTTATTCAACATGAGGCCCGATCCAAATGACATTTTGAATCATTTTTGGTAGAGTCCAAAAAATCCATTTTCTGATGAAAAACGATGACCCCGGACCAGTCGAACGTTGAAAAAATGGTCAATATTGATGAAATTTTAACATTTAATCTTTTGACTTTGAATGACGGTTGGATGTGAGTTATTACTTTTTCAACTAAAATAATAGTGTTTAAAGTCAGTTCTGTGCCTGAAATTGGTCAAAATTGAAGATTTTGAGTAAGCAAAACTCTGTAAAAATGGCAATTTTGGTCACTGTGAGGGTTTAAAAAGTGGTTATTCAACATGAGGCCCGATCCAAATGACATTTTGAATCAGTTTTGGAAGAGTCCAAAAAATCCATTTTCTGATGAAAAACGATGACCCCGGACCAGTCGAACGTTGAAAAAATGGTCAATATTGATGAAATTTTAACATTTAATCTTTTGACTTTAAATGACGGTTGGATGTGAGTTATTACTTTTTCAACTAAAATAAGTGTGTTTAAAGTCATTTCTGTGCCTGAAATTGGTCAAAATTGAAGATTTTGAGTAAGCAAAACTCTGTAAAAATGGCAATTTTGGTCACTGTGAGGGTTTAAAAAGTGGTTATTCAACATGAGGCCCGATCCAAAATGACATTTTGAATCATTTTTGGTAGAGTCCAAAAAATCAATTTTCTGATGAAAAACGATGACCCCGGACCAGTCGAACGTTGAAAAAATGATCAATATTGATGAAATTTTAACATTTAATCTTTTGACTTTAAATGACGATTGGATGTGAGTTATTACTTTTTCAACTAAAATAAGTGTGTTTAAAGTCATTTCTGTGCCTGAAATTGGTCAAAATTGAAGATTTTGAGTAAGCAAAACTCTGTAAAAATGGCAATTTTGGTCACTGTGAGGGTTTAAAAAGTGGTTATTCAACATGAGGCCCGATCCAAATGACATTTTGAATCATTTTTGGTAGAGTCCAAAAAATCAATTTTCTGATGAAAAACGATGACCCCGGACCAGTCGAACGTTGAAAAAATGGTCAATATTGATGAAATTTTAACATTTAATCTTTTGACTTTAAATGATGGTTGAATGTGAGTTATTACTTTTTCAACTAAAATAAGTGTGTTTAAAGTCATTTCTGTGCCTGAAATTGGTCAAAATTGAAGATTTTGAGTAAGCAAAACTCTGTAAAAATGGCAATTTTGGTCACTGTGAGGGTTTAAAAAGTGGTTATTCAACATGAGGCCCGATCCAAATGACATTTTGAATCAGTTTTGGAAGAGTTCAAAAAATCAATTTTCTGATAAAAAACGATGTCCCCGGACCAGTCGAACGTTGAAAAAATGGTCAATATTGATGAAATTTTAACATTTAATCTTTTGACTTTAAATGACGGTTGGATGTGAGTTATTACTTTTTCAACTAAAATAAGTGTGTTTAAAGTGATTTCTGTGCCTGAAATTGGTCAAAATTGAAGATTTTGAGTAAGCAAAACTCTGTAAAAATGGCAATTTTGGTCACTGTGAGGGTTTAAAAAGTGGTTATTCAACATGAGGCCTGATCCAAATGACATTTTGAATCATTTTTGGTAGAGTCCAAAAAATCCATTTTCTGATGAAAAACGATGACCCCGGACCAGTCGAACGTTGAAAAAATGGTCAATATTGATGAAATTTTAACATTTAATCTTTTGACTTTAAATGACGGTTGGATGTGAGTTATTACTTTTTCAACTAAAATAAGTGTGTTTAAAGTCATTTCTGTGCCTGAAATTGGTCAAAATTGAAGATTTTGAGTAAGCAAAACTCTGTAAAAATGACAATTTTGGTCACTGTGAGGGTTTAAAAAGTGGTTATTCAACATGAGGCCCGATCCAAATGACATTTTGAATCATTTTTGGAAGAGTCCAAAAAATCCATTTTCTGATGAAAAATGATGACCCCGGACCAGTCGAACATTGAAAAAATGATCAATATTGATGAAATTTTAACATTTAATCTTTTGACTTAAATGACGATTGGATGTGAGTTATTACTTTTTCAACTAAAATAAGTGTGTTTAAAGTCATTTCTGTGCCTGAAATTGGTCAAAATTGAAGATTTTGAGTAAGCAAAACTCTGTAAAAATGGCAATTTTGGTCACTGTGAGGGTTTAAAAAGTGGTTATTCAACATGAGGCCCGATCCAAATGACATTTTGAATCATTTTTGGTAGAGTCCAAAAAATCAATTTTCTGATGAAAAACGATGACCCCGGACCAGTCGAACGTTGAAAAAATGGTCAATATTGATGACATTTTAACATTTAATCTTTTGACTTTAAATGACGGTTGGATGTGAGTTATTACTTTTTCAACTAAAATAAGTGTGTTTAAAGTCATTTCTGTGCCTGAAATTGGTCAAAATTGAAGATTTTGAGTAAGCAAAACTCTGTAAAAATGGCAATTTTGGTCACTGTGAGGGTTTAAAAAGTGGTTATTCAACATGAGGCCCGATCCAAATGACATTTTGAATCATTTTTGGTAGAGTCCAAAAAATCCATTTTCTGATGAAAAACGATGACCCCGGACCAGTCGAACGTTGAAAAAATGGTCAATATTGATGAAATTTTAACATTTAATCTTTTGACTTTAAATGACGGTTGGATGTGAGTTATTACTTTTTCAACTAAAATAAGTGTGTTTAAAGTCATTTCTGTGCCTGAAATTGGTCAAAATTGAAGATTTTGAGTAAGCAAAACTCTGTAAAAATGACAATTTTGGTCACTGTGAGGGTTTAAAAAGTGGTTATTCAACATGAGGCCCGATCCAAATGACATTTTGAATCATTTTTGGAAGAGTCCAAAAAATCAATTTTCTGATGAAAAACGATGACCCCGGACCAGTCGAACATTGAAAAAATGATCAATATTGATGAAATTTTAACATTTAATCTTTTGACTTAAATGACGATTGGATGTGAGTTATTACTTTTTCAACTAAAATAAGTGTGTTTAAAGTCATTTCTGTGCCTGAAATTGGTCAAAATTGAAGATTTTGAGTAAGCAAAACTCTGTAAAAATGGCAATTTTGGTCACTGTGAGGGTTTAAAAAGTGGTTATTCAACATGAGGCTCGATCCAAATGACATTTTGAATCAGTTTTGGAAGAGTCCAAAAAATCCATTTTCTGATGAAAAACGATGACCCCGGACCAGTCGAACGTTGAAAAAATGGTCAATATTGATGAAATTTTAACATTTAATCTTTTGACTTTAAATGACGGTTGGATGTGAGTTATTACTTTTTCAACTAAAATAAGTGTGTTTAAAGTCATTTCTGTGCCTGAAATTGGTCAAAATTGAAGATTTTGAGTAAGCAAAACTCTGTAAAAATGGCAATTTTGGTCACTGTGAGGGTTTAAAAAGTGGTTATTCAACATGAGGCCCGATCCAAATGACATTTTGAATCATTTTTGGTAGAGTCCAAAAAAATCAATTTTCTGATGAAAAACGATGACCCCGGACCAGTCGAACGTTGAAAAAATGGTCAATATTGATGAAATTTTAACATTTAATCTTTTGACTTTAAATGATGGTTGGATGTGAGTTATTACTTTTTCAACTAAAATAAGTGTGTTTAAAGTCATTTCTGTGCCTGAAATTGGTCAAAATTGAAGATTTTGAGTAAGCAAAACTCTGTAAAAATGGCAATTTTGGTCACTGTGAGGGTTTAAAAAGTGGTTATTCAACATGAGGCCCGATCCAAATGACATTTTGAATCATTTTTTGGTAGAGTCCAAAAAATCCATTTTCTGATGAAAAACGATGACCCCGGACCAGTCGAACGTTGAAAAAATGGTCAATATTGATGAAATTTTAACATTTAATCTTTTGACTTTGAATGACGGTTGGATGTGAGTTATTACTTTTTCAACTAAAATAATAGTGTTTAAAGTCAGTTCTGTGCCTGAAATTGGTCAAAATTGAAGATTTTGAGTAAGCAAAACTCTGTAAAAATGGCAATTTTGGTCACTGTGAGGGTTTAAAAAGTGGTTATTCAACATGAGGCCCGATCCAAATGACATTTTGAATCAGTTTTGGAAGAGTCCAAAAAATCCATTTTCTGATGAAAAACGATGACCCCGGACCAGTCGAACGTTGAAAAAATGGTCAATATTGATGAAATTTTAACATTTAATCTTTTGACTTTAAATGACGGTTGGATGTGAGTTATTACTTTTTCAACTAAAATAAGTGTGTTTAAAGTCATTTCTGTGCCTGAATTTTGTCAAAATTGAAGATTTTGAGTAAGCAAAACTCTGTAAAAATGGCAATTTTGGTCACTGTGAGGGTTTAAAAAGTGGTCATTCAACGGGAGGCCCGATCCAAATGACATTTTGAATCATTTTTGGTAGAGTCCAAAAAATCCATTTTCTGATGAAAAACGATGACCCCGGACCAGTCGAACGTTGAAAAAATGGTCAATATTGATGACATTTTAACATTTAATCTTTTGACTTTAAATGACGGTTGGATGTGAGTTATTACTTTTTCAACTAAAATAAGTGTGTTTAAAGTCATTTCTGTGCCTGAAATTGGTCAAAATTGAAGATTTTGAGTAAGCAAAACTCTGTAAAAATGACAATTTTGGTCCCTGTGAGGGTTTAAAAAGTGGTTATTCAACATGAGGCCCGATCCAAATGACATTTTGAATCATTTTTGGAAGAGTCCAAAAAATCCATTTTCTGATGAAAAACGATGACCCCGGACCAGTGGAACATTGAAAAAATGATCAATATTGATGAAATTTTAACATTTAATCTTTTGACTTTAAATGACGATTGGATGTGAGTTATTACTTTTTCAACTAAAATAAGTGTGTTTAAAGTCATTTCTGTGCCTGAAATTGGTCAAAATTGAAGATTTTGAGTAAGCAAAACTCTGTAAAAATGGCAATTTTGGTCACTGTGAGGGTTTAAAAAGTGGTAATTCAACATGAGGCCCGATCCAAATGACATTTTGAATCATTTTTGGTAGAGTCCAAAAAATCCATTTTCTGATGAAAAACGATGACCCCGGACCAGTCGAACGTTGAAAAAATGGTCAAAATTGATGAAATTTTAACATTTAATCTTTTGACTTTAAATGACGGTTGGATGTGAGTTATTACTTTTTCAACTAAAATAAGTGTGTATAAGTCATTTCTGTGCCTGAAATTGGTCAAAATTGAAGATTTTGAGTAAGCAAAACTCTGTAAAAATGGCAATTTTGGTCACTGTGAGGGTTTAAAAAGTGGTTATTCAACATGAGGCCCGATCCAAATGACATTTTGAATCAGTTTTGGAAGAGTCCAAAAAATCCATTTTCTGATGAAAAACGATGACCCCGGACCAGTCGAACGTTGAAAAAATGGTCAATATTGATGACATTTTAACATTTAATCTTTTGACTTTAAATGACGGTTGGATGTGAGTTATTACTTTTTCAACTAAAATAAGTGTGTTTAAAGTCATTTCTGTGCCTGAAATTGGTCAAAATTGAAGATTTTGAGTAAGCAAAACTCTGTAAAAATGGCAATTTTGGTCACTGTGAGGGTTTAAAAAGTGGTTATTCAACATGAGGCCCGATCCAAATGACATTTTGAATCATTTTTGGTAGAGTCCAAAAAATCAATTTTCTGATGAAAAACGATGACCCCGGACCAGTCGAACGTTGAAAAAATGATCAATATTGATGAAATTTTAACATTTAATCTTTTGACTTTAAATGACGATTGGATGTGAGTTATTACTTTTTCAACTAAAATAAGTGTGTTTAAAGTCATTTCTGTGCCTGAAATTGGTCAAAATTGAAGATTTTGAGTAAGCAAAACTCTGTAAAAATGGCAATTTTGGTCACTGTGAGGGTTTAAAAAGTGGTTATTCAACATGAGGCCCGATCCAAATGACATTTTGAATCATTTTTGGTAGAGTCCAAAAAATCAATTTTCTGATGAAAAACGATGACCCCGGACCAGTCGAACGTTGAAAAAATGGTCAATATTGATGAAATTTTAACATTTAATCTTTTGACTTTAAATGACGGTTGGATGTGAGTTATTACTTTTTCAACTAAAATAAGTGTGTTTAAAGTCATTTCTGTGCCTGAAATTGGTCAAAATTGAAGATTTTGAGTAAGCAAAACTCTGTAAAAATGGCAATTTTGGTCACTGTGAGGGTTTAAAAAGTGGTTATTCAACATGAGGCCCGATCCAAATGACATTTTGAATCAGTTTTGGAAGAGTCCAAAAAATCAATTTTCTGATAAAAAACGATGTCCCCGGACCAGTCGAACGTTGAAAAAATGGTCAATATTGATGAAATTTTAACATTTAATCTTTTGACTTTAAATGACGGTTGGATGTGAGTTATTACTTTTTCAACTAAAATAAGTGTGTTTAAAGTCATTTCTGTGCCTGAAATTGGTCAAAATTGAAGATTTTGAGTAAGCAAAACTCTGTAAAAATGGCAATTTTGGTCACTGTGAGGGTTTAAAAAGTGGTTATTCAACATGAGGCCCGATCCAAATGACATTTTGAATCATTTTTGGTAGAGTCCAAAAAATCCATTTTCTGATGAAAAACGATGACCCCGGACCAGTCGAACGTTGAAAAAATGGTCAATATTGATGACATTTTAACATTTAATCTTTTGACTTTAAATGACGGTTGGATGTGAGTTATTACTTTTTCAACTAAAATAAGTGTGTTTAAAGTCATTTCTGTGCCTGAAATTGGTCAAAATTGAAGATTTTGAGTAAGCAAAACTCTGTAAAAATGACAATTTTGGTCACTGTGAGGGTTTAAAAAGTGGTTATTCAACATGAGGCCCGATCCAAATGACATTTTGAATCATTTTTGGAAGAGTCCAAAAAATCAATTTTCTGATGAAAAATGATGACCCCGGACCAGTCGAACATTGAAAAAATGATCAATATTGATGAAATTTTAACATTTAATCTTTTGACTTAAATGACGATTGGATGTGAGTTATTACTTTTTCAACTAAAATAAGTGTGTTTAAAGTCATTTCTGTGCCTGAAATTGGTCAAAATTGAAGATTTTGAGTAAGCAAAACTCTGTAAAAATGGCAATTTTGGTCACTGTGAGGGTTTAAAAAGTGGTTATTCAACATGAGGCCCGATCCAAATGACATTTTGAATCATTTTTGGTAGAGTCCAAAAAATCAATTTTCTGATGAAAAACGATGACCCCGGACCAGTCGAAAGTTGAAAAAATGGTCAATATTGATGACATTTTAACATTTAATCTTTTGACTTTAAATGACGGTTGGATGTGAGTTATTACTTTTTCAACTAAAATAAGTGTGTTTAAAGTCATTTCTGTGCCTGAAATTGGTCAAAATTGAAGATTTTGAGTAAGCAAAACTCTGTAAAAATGGCAATTTTGGTCACTGTGAGGGTTTAAAAAGTGGTTATTCAACATGAGGCCCGATCCAAATGACATTTTGAATCATTTTTGGTAGAGTCCAAAAAATCCATTTTCTGATGAAAAACGATGACCCCGGACCAGTCGAACGTTGAAAAATTGGTCAATATTGATGAAATTTTAACATTTAATCTTTTGACTTTAAATGACGGTTGGATGTGAGTTATTACTTTTTCAACTAAAATAAGTGTGTTTAAAGTCATTTCTGTGCCTGAAATTGGTCAAAATTGAAGATTTTGAGTAAGCAAAACTCTGTAAAAATGACAATTTTGGTCACTGTGAGGGTTTAAAAAGTGGTTATTCAACATGAGGCCCGATCCAAATGACATTTTGAATCATTTTTGGAAGAGTCCAAAAAATCAATTTTCTGATGAAAAACGATGACCCCGGACCAGTCGAACATTGAAAAAATGATCAATATTGATGAAATTTTAACATTTAATCTTTTGACTTAAATGACGATTGGATGTGAGTTATTACTTTTTCAACTAAAATAAGTGTGTTTAAAGTCATTTCTGTGCCTGAAATTGGTCAAAATTGAAGATTTTGAGTAAGCAAAACTCTGTAAAAATGGCAATTTTGGTCACTGTGAGGGTTTAAAAAGTGGTTATTCAACATGAGGCCCGATCCAAATGACATTTTGAATCATTTTTGGTAGAGTCCAAAAAATCAATTTTCTGATGAAAAACGATGACCCCGGACCAGTCGAACGTTGAAAAAATGGTCAATATTGATGAAATTTTAACATTTAATCTTTTGACTTTAAATGACGGTTGGATGTGAGTTATTACTTTTTCAACTAAAATAAGTGTGTTTAAAGTCATTTCTGTGCCTGAAATTGGTCAAAATTGAAGATTTTGAGTAAGCAAAACTCTGTAAAAATGGCAATTTTGGTCACTGTGAGGGTTTAAAAAGTGGTTATTCAACATGAGGCCCGATCCAAATGACATTTTGAATCATTTTTGGTAGAGTCCAAAAAATCAATTTTCTGATGAAAAACGATGACCCCGGACCAGTCGAACGTTGAAAAAAATGGTCAATATTGATGAAATTTTAACATTTAATCTTTTGACTTTAAATGATGGTTGGATGTGAGTTATTACTTTTTCAACTAAAATAAGTGTGTTTAAAGTCATTTCTGTGCCTGAAATTGGTCAAAATTGAAGATTTTGAGTAAGCAAAACTCTGTAAAAATGGCAATTTTGGTCACTGTGAGGGTTTAAAAAGTGGTTATTCAACATGAGGCCCGATCCAAATGACATTTTGAATCACTTTTGGTAGAGTCCAAAAAATCAATTTTCTGATGAAAAACGATGACCCCAGACCAGTCGAACGTTGAAAAAATGGTCAATATTGATGAAATTTTAACATTTAATCTTTTGAATTTGAATGACGGTTGGATGTGAGTTATTACTTTTTCAACTAAAATAATAGTGTTTAAAGTCAGTTCTGTGCCTGAAATTGGTCAAAATTGAAGATTTTGAGTAAGCAAAACTCTGTAAAAATGGCAATTTTGGTCACTGTGAGGGTTTAAAAAGTGGTTATTCAACATGAGGCCCGATCCAAATGACATTTTGAATCAGTTTTGGAAGAGTCCAAAAAATCCATTTTCTGATGAAAAACGATGACCCCGGACCAGTCGAACGTTGAAAAAATGGTCAATATTGATGAAATTTGAACATTTAATCTTTTGACTTTAAATGACGGTTGGATGTGAGTTATTACTTTTTCAACTAAAATAAGTGTGTTTAAAGTCATTTCTGTGCCTGAAATTGGTCAAAATTGAAGATTTTGAGTAAGCAAAACTCTGTAAAAATGGCAATTTTGGTCACTGTGAGGGTTTAAAAAGTGGTTATTCAACATGAGGCCCGATCCAAATGACATTTTGAATCATTTTTGGTAGAGTCCAAAAAATCAATTTTCTGATGAAAAACGATGACCCCGGACCAGTCGAACGTTGAAAAAATTATCAATATTGATGAAATTTTAACATTTAATCTTTTGACTTTAAATGACGATTGGATGTGAGTTATTACTTTTTCAACTAAAATAAGTGTGTTTAAAGTCATTTCTGTGCCTGAAATTGGTCAAAATTGAAGATTTTGAGTAAGCAAAACTCTGTAAAAATGGCAATTTTGGTCACTGTGAGGGTTTAAAAAGTGGTTATTCAACATGAGGCCCGATCCAAATGACATTTTGAATCATTTTTGGTAGAGTCCAAAAAATCAATTTTCTGATGAAAAACGATGACCCCGGACCAGTCGAACGTTGAAAAAATGGTCAATATTGATGAAATTTTAACATTTAATCTTTTGACTTTAAATGACGGTTGGATGTGAGTTATTACTTTTTCAACTAAAATAAGTGTGTTTAAAGTCATTTCTGTGCCTGAAATTGGTCAAAATTGAAGATTTTGAGTAAGCAAAACTCTGTAAAAATGGCAATTTTGGTCACTGTGAGGGTTTAAAAAGTGGTTATTCAACATGAGGCCCGATCCAAATGACATTTTGAATCAGTTTTGGAAGAGTCCAAAAAATCAATTTTCTGATAAAAAACGATGTCCCCGGACCAGTCGAACGTTGAAAAAATGGTCAATATTGATGAAATTTTAACATTTAATCTTTTGACTTTAAATGACGGTTGGATGTGAGTTATTACTTTTTCAACTAAAATAAGTGTGTTTAAAGTCATTTCTGTGCCTGAAATTGGTCAAAATTGAAGATTTTGAGTAAGCAAAACTCTGTAAAAATGGCAATTTTGGTCACTGTGAGGGTTTAAAAAGTGGTTATTCAACATGAGGCCCGATCCAAATGACATTTTGAATCAGTTTTGGAAGAGTCCAAAAAATCCATTTTCTGATGAAAAACGATGACCCCGGACCAGTCGAACGTTGAAAAAATGGTCAATATTGATGAAATTTTAACATTTAATCTTTTGACTTTAAATGACGGTTGGATGTGAGTTATTACTTTTTCAACTAAAATAAGTGTGTTTAAAGTCATTTCTGTCCCTGAAATTGGTCAAAATTGAAGATTTTGAGTAAGCAAAACTCTGTAAAAATGGCAATTTTGGTCACTGTGAGGGTTTAAAAAGTGGTTATTCAACATGAGGCCCGATCCAAATGACATTTTGAATCATTTTTGGTAGAGTCCAAAAAATCCATTTTCTGATGAAAAACGATGACCCCGGACCAGTCGAACGTTGAAAAAATGGTCAATATTGATGAAATTTTAACATTTAATCTTTTGACTTTAAATGACGGTTGGATGTGAGTTATTACTTTTTCAACTAAAATAAGTGTGTATAAGTCATTTCTGTGCCTGAAATTGGTCAAAATTGAAGATTTTGAGTAAGCAAAACTCTGTAAAAATGGCAATTTTGGTCACTGTGAGGGTTTAAAAAGTGGTTATTCAACATGAGGCCCGATCCAAATGACATTTTGAATCAGTTTTGGAAGAGTCCAAAAAATCCATTTTCTGATGAAAAACGATGACCCCGGACCAGTCGAACGTTGAAAAAATGGTCAATATTGATGAAATTTTAACATTTAATCTTTTGACTTTAAATGACGGTTGGATGTGAGTTATTACTTTTTCAACTAAAATAAGTGTGTTTAAAGTCATTTCTGTGCCTGAAATTGGTCAAAATTGAAGATTTTGAGTAAGCAAAACTCTGTAAAAATGGCAATTTTGGTCACTGTGAGGGTTTAAAAAGTGGTTATTCAACATGAGGCCCGATCCAAATGACATTTTGAATCATTTTTGGTAGAGTCCAAAAAATCAATTTTCTGATGAAAAACGATGACCCCGGACCAGTCGAACGTTGAAAAAATGGTCAATATTGATGAAATTTTAACATTTAATCTTTTGACTTTAAATGATGGTTGGATGTGAGTTATTACTTTTTCAACTAAAATAAGTGTGTTTAAAGTCATTTCTGTGCCTGAAATTGGTCAAAATTGAAGATTTTGAGTAAGCAAAACTCTGTAAAAATGGCAATTTTGGTCACTGTGAGGGTTTAAAAAGTGGTTATTCAACATGAGGCCCGATCCAAATGACATTTTGAATCACTTTTGGTAGAGTCCAAAAAATCAATTTTCTGATGAAAAACGATGACCCCGGACCAGTCGAACGTTGAAAAAATGGTCAATATTGATGAAATTTTAACATTTAATCTTTTGACTTTAAATGACGGTTGGATGTGAGTTATTACTTTTTCAACTAAAATAAGTGTGTTTAAAGTCATTTCTGTGCCTGAAATTGGTCAAAATTGAAGATTTTGAGTAAGCAAAACTCTGTAAAAATGGCAATTTTGGTCACTGTGAGAGTTTAAAAAGTGGTTATTCAACATGAGGCCCGATCCAAATGACATTTTGAATCATTTTTGGTAGAGTCCAAAAAATCCATTTTCTGATGAAAAACGATGACCCCGGACCAGTCGAACGTTGAAAAAATGGTCAATATTGATGAAATTTTAACATTTAATCTTTTGACTTTGAATGACGGTTGGATGTGAGTTATTACTTTTTCAACTAAAATAATAGTGTTTAAAGTCAGTTCTGTGCCTGAAATTGGTCAAAATTGAAGATTTTGAGTAAGCAAAACTCTGTAAAAATGGCAATTTTGGTCACTGTGAGGGTTTAAAAAGTGGTTATTCAACATGAGGCCCGATCCAAATGACATTTTGAATCAGTTTTGGAAGAGTCCAAAAAATCCATTTTCTGATGAAAAACGATGACCCCGGACCAGTCGAACGTTGAAAAAATGGTCAATATTGATGAAATTTTAACATTTAATCTTTTGACTTTAAATGACGGTTGGATGTGAGTTATTACTTTTTCAACTAAAATAAGTGTGTTTAAAGTCATTTCTGTGCCTGAAATTGGTCAAAATTGAAGATTTTGAGTAAGCAAAACTCTGTAAAAATGGCAATTTTGGTCACTGTGAGGGTTTAAAAAGTGGTTATTCAACATGAGGCCCGATCCAAAATGACATTTTGAATCATTTTTGGTAGAGTCCAAAAAATCAATTTTCTGATGAAAAACGATGACCCCGGACCAGTCGAACGTTGAAAAAATGATCAATATTGATGAAATTTTAACATTTAATCTTTTGACTTTAAATGACGATTGGATGTGAGTTATTACTTTTTCAACTAAAATAAGTGTGTTTAAAGTCATTTCTGTGCCTGAAATTGGTCAAAATTGAAGATTTTGAGTAAGCAAAACTCTGTAAAAATGGCAATTTTGGTCACTGTGAGGGTTTAAAAAGTGGTTATTCAACATGAGGCCCGATCCAAATGACATTTTGAATCATTTTTGGTAGAGTCCAAAAAATCAATTTTCTGATGAAAAACGATGACCCCGGACCAGTCGAACATTGAAAAAATGGTCAATATTGATGAAATTTTAACATTTAATCTTTTGACTTTAAATGACGGTTGGATGTGAGTTATTACTTTTTCAACTAAAATAAGTGTGTTTAAAGTCATTTCTGTGCCTGAAATTGGTCAAAATTGAAGATTTTGAGTAAGCAAAACTCTGTAAAAATGGCAATTTTGGTCACTGTGAGGGTTTAAAAAGTGGTTATTCAACATGAGGCCCGATCCAAATGACATTTTGAATCATTTTTGGTAGAGTCCAAAAAATCCATTTTCTGATGAAAAACGATGACCCCGGACCAGTCGAACGTTGAAAAATTGGTCAATATTGATGAAATTTTAACATTTAATCTTTTGACTTTAAATGACGGTTGGATGTGAGTTATTACTTTTTCAACTAAAATAAGTGTGTTTAAAGTCATTTCTGTGCCTGAAATTGGTCAAAATTGAAGATTTTGAGTAAGCAAAACTCTGTAAAAATGACAATTTTGGTCACTGTGAGGGTTTAAAAAGTGGTTATTCAACATGAGGCCCGATCCAAATGACATTTTGAATCATTTTTGGAAGAGTCCAAAAAATCAATTTTCTGATGAAAAACGATGACCCCGGACCAGTCGAACATTGAAAAAATGATCAATATTGATGAAATTTTAACATTTAATCTTTTGACTTAAATGACGATTGGATGTGAGTTATTACTTTTTCAACTAAAATAAGTGTGTTTAAAGTCATTTCTGTGCCTGAAATTGGTCAAAATTGAAGATTTTGAGTAAGCAAAACTCTGTAAAAATGGCAATTTTGGTCACTGTGAGGGTTTAAAAAGTGGTTATTCAACATGAGGCCCGATCCAAATGACATTTTGAATCATTTTTGGTAGAGTCCAAAAAATCAATTTTCTGATGAAAAACGATGACCCCGGACCAGTCGAACGTTGAAAAAATGGTCAATATTGATGAAATTTTAACATTTAATCTTTTGACTTTAAATGACGGTTGGATGTGAGTTATTACTTTTTCAACTAAAATAAGTGTGTTTAAAGTCATTTCTGTGCCTGAAATTGGTCAAAATTGAAGATTTTGAGTAAGCAAAACTCTGTAAAAATGGCAATTTTGGTCACTGTGAGGGTTTAAAAAGTGGTTATTCAACATGAGGCCCGATCCAAATGACATTTTGAATCATTTTTGGTAGAGTCCAAAAAATCAATTTTCTGATGAAAAACGATGACCCCGGACCAGTCGAACGTTGAAAAAATGGTCAATATTGATGAAATTTTAACATTTAATCTTTTGACTTTAAATGATGGTTGGATGTGAGTTATTACTTTTTCAACTAAAATAAGTGTGTTTAAAGTCATTTCTGTGCCTGAAATTGGTCAAAATTGAAGATTTTGAGTAAGCAAAACTCTGTTAAAAATGGCAATTTTGGTCACTGTGAGGGTTTAAAAAGTGGTTATTCAACATGAGGCCCGATCCAAATGACATTTTGAATCATTTTTGGTAGAGTCCAAAAAATCAATTTTCTGATGAAAAACGATGACCCCGGACCAGTCGAACGTTGAAAAAATGGTCAATATTGATGAAATTTTAACATTTAATCTTTTGACTTTAAATGATGGTTGGATGTGAGTTATTACTTTTTCAACTAAAATAAGTGTGTTTAAAGTCATTTCTGTGCCTGAAATTGGTCAAAATTGAAGATTTTGAGTAAGCAAAACTCTGTAAAAATGGCAATTTTGGTCACTGTGAGGGTTTAAAAAGTGGTTATTCAACATGAGGCCCGATCCAAATGACATTTTGAATCACTTTTGGTAGAGTCCAAAAAATCAATTTTCTGATGAAAAACGATGACCCCAGACCAGTCGAACGTTGAAAAAATGGTCAATATTGATGAAATTTTAACATTTAATCTTTTGACTTTAAATGACGGTTGGATGTGAGTTATTACTTTTTCAACTAAAATAAGTGTGTTTAAAGTCATTTCTGTGCCTGAAATTGGTCAAAATTGAAGATTTTGAGTAAGCAAAACTCTGTAAAAATGGCAATTTTGGTCACTGTTAGGGTTTAAAAAGTGGTTATTCAACATGAGGCCCGATCCAAATGACATTTTGAATCATTTTTGGTAGAGTCCAAAAAATCAATTTTCTGATGAAAAACGATGACCCCGGACCAGTCGAACGTTGAAAAAATGGTCAATATTGATGAAATTTTAACATTTAATCTTTTGACTTTAAATGACGGTTGGATGTGAGTTATTACTTTTTCAACTAAAATAAGTGTGTATAAGTCATTTCGGTGCCTGAAATTGGTCAAAATTGAAGATTTTGAGTAAGCAAAACTCTGTAAAAATGGCAATTTTGGTCACTGTGAGGGTTTAAAAAGTGGTTATTCAACATGAGGCCCGATCCAAATGACATTTTGAATCAGTTTTGGAAGAGTCCAAAAAATCCATTTTCTGATGAAAAACGATGACCCCGGACCAGTCGAACGTTGAAAAAATGGTCAATATTGATGAAATTTTAACATTTAATCTTTTGACTTTAAATGACGGTTGGATGTGAGTTATTACTTTTTCAACTAAAATAAGTGTGTTTAAAGTCATTTCTGTGCCTGAAATTGGTCAAAATTGAAGATTTTGAGTAAGCAAAACTCTGTAAAAATGGCAATTTTGGTCACTGTGAGGGTTTAAAAAGTGGTTATTCAACATGAGGCCCGATCCAAATGACATTTTGAATCATTTTTGGTAGAGTCCAAAAAAATCCATTTTCTGATGAAAAACGATGACCCCGGACCAGTCGAACGTTGAAAAAATGGTCAATATTGATGAAATTTTAACATTTAATCTTTTGACTTTAAATGACGGTTGGATGTGAGTTATTACTTTTTCAACTAAAATAAGTGTGTTTAAAGTCATTTCTGTGCCTGAAATTGGTCAAAATTGAATATTTTGAGTAAGCAAAACTCTGTAAAAATGGCAATTTTGGTCACTGTGAGGGTTTAAAAAGTGGTTATTCAACATGAGGCCCGATCCAAATGACATTTTGAATAATTTTTGGTAGAGTCCAAAAAATCAATTTTCTGATGAAAAACGATGACCCCGGACCAGTCGAACGTTGAAAAAATGGTCAATATTGATGAAATTTTAACATTTAATCTTTTGACTTTAAATGATGGTTGGATGTGAGTTATTACTTTTTCAACTAAAATAAGTGTGTTTAAAGTCATTTCTGTGCCTGAAATTGGTCAAAATTGAAGATTTTGAGTAAGCAAAACTCTGTAAAAATGGCAATTTTGGTCACTGTGAGGGTTTAAAAAGTGGTTATTCAACATGCGGCCCGATCCAAATGACATTTTGAATCACTTTTGGTAGAGTCCAAAAAATCAATTTTCTGATGAAAAACGATGACCCCGGACCGGTCGAACGTTGAAAAAATGGTCAATATTGATGAAGAATTTAACATTTAATCTTTTGACTTTAAATGATGGTTGGATGTGAGTTATTACTTTTTCAACTAAAATAAGTGTGTTTAAAGTCATTTCTGTGCCTGAAATTGGTCAAAATTGAAGATTTTGAGTAAGCAAAACTCTGTAAAAATGGCAATTTTGGTCACTGTGAGGGTTTAAAAAGTGGTTATTCAACATGAGGCCCGATCCAAATGACATTTTGAATCATTTTTGGTAGAGTCCAAAAAATCCATTTTCTGATGAAAAACGATGACCCCGGACCAGTCGAACGTTGAAAAAATGGTCAATATTGATGAAATTTTAACATTTAATCTTTTGACTTTAAATGACGGTTGGATGTGAGTTATTACTTTTTCAACTAAAATAAGTGTGTTTAAAGTCATTTCTGTGCCTGAAATTGGTCAAAATTGAAGATTTTGAGTAAGCAAAACTCTGTAAAAATGGCAATTTTGGTCACTGTGAGGGTTTAAAAAGTGGTTATTCAACATGAGGCCCGATCCAAATGACATTTTGAATCATTTTTGGTAGAGTCCAAAAAATCCATTTTCTGATGAAAAACGATGACCCCGGACCAGTCGAACGTTGAAAAAATGGTCAATATTGATGACATTTTAACATTTAATCTTTTGACTTTAAATGACGATTGGATGTGAGTTATTACTTTTTCAACTAAAATAAGTGTGTTTAAAGTCATTTCTGTCCCTGAAATTGGTCAAAATTGAAGATTTTGAGTAAGCAAAACTCTGTAAAAATGGCAATTTTGGTCACTGTGAGGGTTTAAAAAGTGGTTATTCAACATGAGGCCCGATCCAAATGACATTTTGAATCATTTTTGGTAGAGTCCAAAAAATCCATTTTCTGATGAAAAACGATGACCCTGGACCAGTCGAACGTTGAAAAAATGGTCAATATTGATGAAATTTTAACATTTAATCTTTTGACTTTAAATGACGGTTGGATGTGAGTTATTACTTTTTCAACTAAAATAAGTGTGTATAAGTCATTTCTGTGCCTGAAATTGGTCAAAATTGAAGATTTTGAGTAAGCAAAACTCTGTAAAAATGGCAATTTTGGTCACTGTGAGGGTTTAAAAAGTGGTTATTCAACATGAGGCCTGATCCAAATGACATTTTGAATCAGTTTTGGAAGAGTCCAAAAAATCCATTTTCTGATGAAAAACGATGACCCCGGACCAGTCGAACGTTGAAAAAATGGTCAATATTGATGAAATTTTAACATTTAATCTTTTGACTTTAAATGACGGTTGGATGTGAGTTATTACTTTTTCAACTAAAATAAGTGTGTTTAAAGTCATTTCTGTGCCTGAAATTGGTCAAAATTGAAGATTTTGAGTAAGCAAAACTCTGTAAAAATGGCAAATTTGGTCACTGTGAGGGTTTAAAAAGTGGTTATTCAACATGAGGCCCGATCCAAATGACATTTTGAATCATTTTTGGTAGAGTCCAAAAAATCAATTTTCTGATGAAAAACGATGACCCCGGACCAGTCGAACGTTGAAAAAATGGTCAATATTGATGAAATTTTAACATTTAATCTTTTGACTTTAAATGATGGTTGGATGTGAGTTATTACTTTTTCAACTAAAATAAGTGTGTTTAAAGTCATTTCTGTGCCTGAAATTGGTCAAAATTGAAGATTTTGAGTAAGCAAAACTCTGTAAAAATGGCAATTTTGGTCACTGTGAGGGTTTAAAAAGTGGTTATTCAACATGAGGCCCGATCCAAATGACATTTTGAATCACTTTTGGTAGAGTCCAAAAAATCAATTTTCTGATGAAAAACGATGACCCCGGACCAGTCGAACGTTGAAAAAATGGTCAATATTGATGAAATTTTAACATTTAATCTTTTGACTTTAAATGACGGTTGGATGTGAGTTATTACTTTTTCAACTAAAATAAGTGTGTTTAAAGTCATTTCTGTGCCTGAAATTGGTCAAAATTGAAGATTTTGAGTAAGCAAAACTCTGTAAAAATGGCAATTTTGGTCACTGTGAGGGTTTAAAAAGTGGTTATTCAACATGAGGCCCGATCCAAATGACATTTTGAATCATTTTTGGTAGAGTCCAAAAAATCCATTTTCTGATGAAAAACGATGACCCCGGACCAGTCGAACGTTGAACAAATGGTCAATATTGATGAAATTTTAACATTTAATCTTTTGACTTTGAATGACGGTTGGATGTGAGTTATTACTTTTTCAACTAAAATAATAGTGTTTAAAGTCAGTTCTGTGCCTGAAATTGGTCAAAATTGAAGATTTTGAGTAAGCAAAACTCTGTAAAAATGGCAATTTTGGTCACTGTGAGGGTTTAAAAAGTGGTTATTCAACATGAGGCCCGATCCAAATGACATTTTGAATCAGTTTTGGAAGAGTCCAAAAAATCCATTTTCTGATGAAAAACGATGACCCCGGACCAGTCGAACGTTGAACAAATGGTCAATATTGATGAAATTTTAACATTTAATCTTTTGACTTTAAATGACGGTTGGATGTGAGTTATTACTTTTTCAACTAAAATAAGTGTGTTTAAAGTCATTTCTGGGCCTGAAATTGGTCAAAATTGAAGATTTTGAGTAAGCAAAACTCTGTAAAAATGGCAATTTTGGTCACTGTGAGGGTTTAAAAAGTGGTTATTCAACATGAGGCCCGATCCAAATGACATTTTGAATCATTTTTGGTAGAGTCCAAAAAATCAATTTTCTGATGAAAAACGATGACCCCGGACCAGTCGAACGTTGAAAAAATGGTCAATATTGATGAAATTTTAACATTTAATCTTTTGACTTTAAATGACGATTGGATGTGAGTTATTGCTTTTTCAACTAAAATAAGTGTGTTTAAAGTCATTTCTGTGCCTGAAATTGGTCAAAATTGAAGATTTTGAGTAAGCAAAACTCTGTAAAAATGGCAATTTTGGTCACTGTGAGGGTTTAAAAAGTGGTTATTCAACATGAGGCCCGATCCAAATGACATTTTGAATCATTTTTGGTAGAGTCCAAAAAATCCATTTTCTGATGAAAAACGATGACCCCGGACCAGTCGAACGTTGAAAAAATGGTCAATATTGATGAAATTTTAACATTTAATCTTTTGACTTTAAATGACGGTTGGATGTGAGTTATTACTTTTTCAACTAAAATAAGTGTGTTTAAAGTCATTTCTGTGCCTGAAATTGGTCAAAATTGAAGATTTTGAGTAAGCAAAACTCTGTAAAAATGGCAATTTTGGTCACTGTGAGGGTTTAAAAAGTGGTTATTCAACATGAGGCCCGATCCAAATGACATTTTGAATCATTTTTGGTAGAGTCCAAAAAATCCATTTTCTGATGAAAAACGATGACCCCGGACCAGTCGAACGTTGAAAAAATGGTCAATATTGATGACATTTTAACATTTAATCTTTTGACTTTAAATGACGATTGGATGTGAGTTATTACTTTTTCAACTAAAATAAGTGTGTTTAAAGTCATTTCTGTCCCTGAAATTGGTCAAAATTGAAGATTTTGAGTAAGCAAAACTCTGTAAAAATGGCAATTTTGGTCACTGTGAGGGTTTAAAAAGTGGTTATTCAACATGAGGCCCGATCCAAATGACATTTTGAATCATTTTTGGTAGAGTCCAAAAAATCCATTTTCTGATGAAAAACGATGACCCTGGACCAGTCGAACGTTGAAAAAATGGTCAATATTGATGAAATTTTAACATTTAATCTTTTGACTTTAAATGACGGTTGGATGTGAGTTATTACTTTTTCAACTAAAATAAGTGTGTATAAGTCATTTCTGTGCCTGAAATTGGTCAAAATTGAAGATTTTGAGTAAGCAAAACTCTGTAAAAATGGCAATTTTGGTCACTGTGAGGGTTTAAAAAGTGGTTATTCAACATGAGGCCTGATCCAAATGACATTTTGAATCAGTTTTGGAAGAGTCCAAAAAATCCATTTTCTGATGAAAAACGATGACCCCGGACCAGTCGAACGTTGAAAAAATGGTCAATATTGATGAAATTTTAACATTTAATCTTTTGACTTTAAATGACGGTTGGATGTGAGTTATTACTTTTTCAACTAAAATAAGTGTGTTTAAAGTCATTTCTGTGCCTGAAATTGGTCAAAATTGAAGATTTTGAGTAAGCAAAACTCTGTAAAAATGGCAAATTTGGTCACTGTGAGGGTTTAAAAAGTGGTTATTCAACATGAGGCCCGATCCAAATGACATTTTGAATCATTTTTGGTAGAGTCCAAAAAATCAATTTTCTGATGAAAAACGATGACCCCGGACCAGTCGAACGTTGAAAAAATGGTCAATATTGATGAAATTTTAACATTTAATCTTTTGACTTTAAATGATGGTTGGATGTGAGTTATTACTTTTTCAACTAAAATAAGTGTGTTTAAAGTCATTTCTGTGCCTGAAATTGGTCAAAATTGAAGATTTTGAGTAAGCAAAACTCTGTAAAAATGGCAATTTTGGTCACTGTGAGGGTTTAAAAAGTGGTTATTCAACATGAGGCCCGATCCAAATGACATTTTGAATCACTTTTGGTAGAGTCCAAAAAATCAATTTTCTGATGAAAAACGATGACCCCGGACCAGTCGAACGTTGAAAAAATGGTCAATATTGATGAAATTTTAACATTTAATCTTTTGACTTTAAATGACGGTTGGATGTGAGTTATTACTTTTTCAACTAAAATAAGTGTGTTTAAAGTCATTTCTGTGCCTGAAATTGGTCAAAATTGAAGATTTTGAGTAAGCAAAACTCTGTAAAAATGGCAATTTTGGTCACTGTGAGGGTTTAAAAAGTGGTTATTCAACATGAGGCCCGATCCAAATGACATTTTGAATCATTTTTGGTAGAGTCCAAAAAATCCATTTTCTGATGAAAAACGATGACCCCGGACCAGTCGAACGTTGAACAAATGGTCAATATTGATGAAATTTTAACATTTAATCTTTTGACTTTGAATGACGGTTGGATGTGAGTTATTACTTTTTCAACTAAAATAATAGTGTTTAAAGTCAGTTCTGTGCCTGAAATTGGTCAAAATTGAAGATTTTGAGTAAGCAAAACTCTGTAAAAATGGCAATTTTGGTCACTGTGAGGGTTTAAAAAGTGGTTATTCAACATGAGGCCCGATCCAAATGACATTTTGAATCAGTTTTGGAAGAGTCCAAAAAATCCATTTTCTGATGAAAAACGATGACCCCGGACCAGTCGAACGTTGAACAAATGGTCAATATTGATGAAATTTTAACATTTAATCTTTTGACTTTAAATGACGGTTGGATGTGAGTTATTACTTTTTCAACTAAAATAAGTGTGTTTAAAGTCATTTCTGGGCCTGAAATTGGTCAAAATTGAAGATTTTGAGTAAGCAAAACTCTGTAAAAATGGCAATTTTGGTCACTGTGAGGGTTTAAAAAGTGGTTATTCAACATGAGGCCCGATCCAAATGACATTTTGAATCATTTTTGGTAGAGTCCAAAAAATCAATTTTCTGATGAAAAACGATGACCCCGGACCAGTCGAACGTTGAAAAAATGATCAATATTGATGAAATTTTAACATTTAATCTTTTGACTTTAAATGACGATTGGATGTGAGTTATTGCTTTTTCAACTAAAATAAGTGTGTTTAAAGTCATTTCTGTGCCTGAAATTGGTCAAAATTGAAGATTTTGAGTAAGCAAAACTCTGTAAAAATGGCAATTTTGGTCACTGTGAGGGTTTAAAAAGTGGTTATTCAACATGAGGCCCGATCCAAATGACATTTTGAATCAGTTTTGGAAGAGTCCAAAAAATCAATTTTCTGATAAAAAACGATGACCCCGGACCAGTCGAATGTTGAAAAAATGGTCAATATTGATGAAATTTTAACATTTAATCTTTTGACTTTAAATGACGGTTGGATGTGAGTTATTACTTTTTCAACTAAAATAAGTGTGTTTAAAGTCAGTTCTGTGCCTGAAATTGGTCAAAATTGAAGATTTTGAGTAAGCAAAACTCTGTAAAAATGACAATTTTGGTCACTGTGAGGGTTTAAAAAGTGGTTATTCAACATGAGGCCCGATCCAAATGACATTTTGAATCATTTTTGGAAGAGTCCAAAAAATCCATTTTCTGATGAAAAACGATGACCCCGGACCAGTCGAACATTGAAAAAATGATCAATATTGATGAAATTTTAACATTTAATCTTTTGACTTAAATGACGATTGGATGTGAGTTATTACTTTTTCAACTAAAATAAGTGTGTTTAAAGTCATTTCTGTGCCTGAAATTGGTCAAAATTGAAGATTTTGAGTAAGCAAAACTCTGTAAAAATGGCAATTTTGGTCACTGTGAGGGTTTAAAAAGTGGTTATTCAACATGAGGCCCGATCCAAATGACATTTTGAATCATTTTTGGTAGAGTCCAAAAAATCAATTTTCTGATGAAAAACGATGACCCCGGACCAGTCGAACGTTGAAAAAATGGTCAATATTGATGAAATTTTAACATTTAATCTTTTGACTTTAAATGATGGTTGGATGTGAGTTATTACTTTTTCAACTAAAATAAGTGTGTTTAAAGTCATTTCTGTGCCTGAAATTGGTCAAAATTGAAGATTTTGAGTAAGCAAAACTCTGTAAAAATGGCAATTTTTGTCACTGTGAGGGTTTAAAAAGTGGTTATTCAACATGAGGCCCGATCCAAATGACATTTTGAATCATTTTTGGTAGAGTCCAAAAAATCAATTTTCTGATGAAAAACGATGACCCCGGACCAGTCGAACGTTGAAAAAATGGTCAATATTGATGAAATTTTAACATTTAATCTTTTGACTTTAAATGATGGTTGGATGTGAGTTATTACTTTTTCAACTAAAATAAGTGTGTTTAAAGTCATTTCTGTGCCTGAAATTGGTCAAAATTGAAGATTTTGAGTAAGCAAAACTCTGTAAAAATGGCAATTTTGGTCACTGTGAGGGTTTAAAAAGTGGTTATTCAACATGAGGCCCGATCCAAATGACATTTTGAATCATTTTTGGTAGAGTCCAAAAAATCCATTTTCTGATGAAAAACGATGACCCCGGACCAGTCGAACGTTGAAAAAATGGTCAATATTGATGAAATTTTAACATTTAATCTTTTGACTTTAAATGACGGTTGGATGTGAGTTATTACTTTTTCAACTAAAATAAGTGTGTTTAAAGTCATTTCTGTGCCTGAAATTGGTCAAAATTGAAGATTTTGAGTAAGCAAAACTCTGTAAAAATGGCAATTTTGGTCACTGTGAGGGTTTAAAAAGTGGTTATTCAACATGAGGCCCGATCCAAATGACATTTTGAATCATTTTTGGTAGAGTCCAAAAAATCAATTTTCTGATGAAAAACGATGACCCCGGACCAGTCGAACGTTGAAAAAATGGTCAATATTGATGAAATTTTAACATTTAATCTTTTGACTTTAAATGACGGTTGGATGTGAGTTATTACTTTTTCAACTAAAATAAGTGTGTTTAAAGTCATTTCTGTGCCTGAAATTGGTCAAAATTGAAGATTTTGAGTAAGCAAAACTCTGTAAAAATGGCAATTTTGGTCACTGTGAGGGTTTAAAAAGTGGTTATTCAACATGAGGCCCGATCCAAATGACATTTTGAATCAGTTTTGGAAGAGTCCAAAAAATCAATTTTCTGATAAAAAACGATGACCCCGGACCAGTCGAATGTTGAAAAAATGGTCAATATTGATGAAATTTTAACATTTAATCTTTTGACTTTAAATGACGGTTGGATGTGAGTTATTACTTTTTCAACTAAAATAAGTGTGTTTAAAGTCATTTCTGTGCCTGAAATTGGTCAAAATTGAAGATTTTGAGTAAGCAAAACTCTGTAAAAATGGCAATTTTGGTCACTGTGAGGGTTTAAAAAGTGGTTATTCAACATGAGGCCCGATCCAAATGACATTTTGAATCATTTTTTGGTAGAGTCCAAAAAATCCATTTTCTGATGAAAAACGATGACCCCGGACCAGTCGAACGTTGAAAAAATGGTCAATATTGATGAAATTTTAACATTTAATCTTTTGACTTTGAATGACGGTTGGATGTGAGTTATTACTTTTTCAACTAAAATAATAGTGTTTAAAGTCAGTTCTGTGCCTGAAATTGGTCAAAATTGAAGATTTTGAGTAAGCAAAACTCTGAAAAAATGGCAATTTTGGTCACTGTGAGGGTTTAAAAAGTGGTTATTCAACATGAGGCCCGATCCAAATGACATTTTGAATCAGTTTTGGAAGAGTCCAAAAAATCCATTTTCTGATGAAAAACGATGACCCCGGACCAGTCGAACGTTGAAAAAATGGTCAATATTGATGAAATTTTAACATTTAATCTTTTGACTTTAAATGACGGTTGGATGTGAGTTATTACTTTTTCAACTAAAATAAGTGTGTTTAAAGTCATTTCTGTGCCTGAAATTGGTCAAAATTGAAGATTTTGAGTAAGCAAAACTCTGTGAAAATGACAATTTTGGTCACTGTGAGGGTTTAAAAAGTGGTTATTCAACATGAGGCCCGATCCAAATGACATTTTGAATCATTTTTGGAAGAGTCCAAAAAATCCATTTTCTGATGAAAAACGATGACCCCGGACCAGTGGAACATTGAAAAAATGATCAATATTGATGAAATTTTAACATTTAATCTTTTGACTTTAAATGACGATTGGATGTGAGTTATTACTTTTTCAACTAAAATAAGTGTGTTTAAAGTCATTTCTGTGCCTGAAATTGGTCAAAATTGAAGATTTTGAGTAAGCAAAACTCTGTAAAAATGGCAATTTTGGTCACTGTGAGGGTTTAAAAAGTGGTTATTCAACATGAGGCCCGATCCAAATGACATTTTGAATCATTTTTGGTAGAGTCCAACAAATCCATTTTCTGATGAAAAACGATGACCCCGGACCAGTCGAACGTTGAAAAAATGGTCAATATTGATGACATTTTAACATTTAATCTTTTGACTTTAAATGACGATTGGATGTGAGTTATTACTTTTTCAACTAAAATAAGTGTGTTTAAAGTCATTTCTGTCCCTGAAATTGGTCAAAATTGAAGATTTTGAGTAAGCAAAACTCTGTAAAAATGGCAATTTTGGTCACTGTGAGGGTTTAAAAAGTGGTTATTCAACATGAGGCCCGATCCAAATGACATTTTGAATCATTTTTGGTAGAGTCCAAAAAATCCATTTTCTGATGAAAAACGATGACCCCGGACCAGTCGAACGTTGAAAAAATGGTCAATATTGATGAAATTTTAACATTTAATCTTTTGACTTTAAATGACGGTTGGATGTGAGTTATTACTTTTTCAACTAAAATAAGTGTGTATAAGTAATTTCTGTGCCTGAAATTGGTCAAAATTGAAGATTTTGAGTAAGCAAAACTCTGTAAAAATGGCAATTTTGGTCACTGTGAGGGTTTAAAAAGTGGTTATTCAACATGAGGCCCGATCCAAATGACATTTTGAATCAGTTTTGGAAGAGTCCAAAAAATCCATTTTCTGATGAAAAACGATGACCCCGGACCAGTCGAACGTTGAAAAAATGGTCAATATTGATGAAATTTTAACATTTAATCTTTTGACTTTAAATGACGGTTGGATGTGAGTTATTACTTTTTCAACTAAAATAAGTGTGTTTAAAGTCATTTCTGTGCCTGAAATTGGTCAAAATTGAAGATTTTGAGTAAGCAAAACTCTGTAAAAATGGCAATTTTGGTCACTGTGAGGGTTTAAAAAGTGGTTATTCAACATGAGGCCCGATCTAAATGACATTTTGAATCATTTTTAGTAGAGTCCAAAAAATCAATTTTCTGATGAAAAACGATGACCCCGGACCAGTCGAACGTTGAAAAAATGGTCAATATTGATGAAATTTTAACATTTAATCTTTTGACTTTAAATGATGGTTGGATGTGAGTTATTACTTTTTCAACTAAAATAAGTGTGTTTAAAGTCATTTCTGTGCCTGAAATTGGTCAAAATTGAAGATTTTGAGTAAGCAAAACTCTGTAAAAATGGCAATTTTGGTCACTGTGAGGGTTTAAAAAGTGGTTATTCAACATGAGGCCCGATCCAAATGACATTTTGAATCACTTTTGGTAGAGTCCAAAAAATCAATTTTCTGATGAAAAACGATGACCCCGGACCAGTCGAACGTTGAAAAAATGGTCAATATTGATGAAATTTTAACATTTAATCTTTTGACTTTAAATGACGGTTGGATGTGAGTTATTACTTTTTCAACTAAAATAAGTGTGTTTAAAGTCATTTCTGTGCCTGAAATTGGTCAAAATTGAAGATTTTGAGTAAGCAAAACTCTGTAAAAATGGCAATTTTGGTCACTGTGAGAGTTTAAAAAGTGGTTATTCAACATGAGGCCCGATCCAAATGACATTTTGAATCATTTTTGGTAGAGTCCAAAAAATCCATTTTCTGATGAAAAACGATGACCCCGGACCAGTCGAACGTTGAAAAAATGGTCAATATTGATGAAATTTTAACATTTAATCTTTTGACTTTGAATGACGGTTGGATGTGAGTTATTACTTTTTCAACTAAAATAATAGTGTTTAAAGTCAGTTCTGTGCCTGAAATTGGTCAAAATTGAAGATTTTGAGTAAGCAAAACTCTGTAAAAATGGCAATTTTGGTCACTGTGAGGGTTTAAAAAGTGGTTATTCAACATGAGGCCCGATCCAAATGACATTTTGAATCAGTTTTGGAAGAGTCCAAAAAATCCATTTTCTGATGAAAAACGATGACCCCGGACCAGTCGAACGTTGAAAAAATGGTCAATATTGATGAAATTTTAACATTTAATCTTTTGACTTTAAATGACGGTTGGATGTGAGTTATTACTTTTTCAACTAAAATAAGTGTGTTTAAAGTCATTTCTGTGCCTGAAATTGGTCAAAATTGAAGATTTTGAGTAAGCAAAACTCTGTAAAAATGGCAATTTTGGTCACTGTGAGGGTTTAAAAAGTGGTTATTCAACATGAGGCCCGATCCAAAATGACATTTTGAATCATTTTTGGTAGAGTCCAAAAAATCAATTTTCTGATGAAAAACGATGACCCCGGACCAGTCGAACGTTGAAAAAATGATCAATATTGATGAAATTTTAACATTTAATCTTTTGACTTTAAATGACGATTGGATGTGAGTTATTACTTTTTCAACTAAAATAAGTGTGTTTAAAGTCATTTCTGTGCCTGAAATTGGTCAAAATTGAAGATTTTGAGTAAGCAAAACTCTGTAAAAATGGCAATTTTGGTCACTGTGAGGGTTTAAAAAGTGGTTATTCAACATGAGGCCCGATCCAAATGACATTTTGAATCATTTTTGGTAGAGTCCAAAAAATCAATTTTCTGATGAAAAACGATGACCCCGGACCAGTCGAACGTTGAAAAAATGGTCAATATTGATGAAATTTTAACATTTAATCTTTTGACTTTAAATGATGGTTGAATGTGAGTTATTACTTTTTCAACTAAAATAAGTGTGTTTAAAGTCATTTCTGTGCCTGAAATTGGTCAAAATTGAAGATTTTGAGTAAGCAAAACTCTGTAAAAATGGCAATTTTGGTCACTGTGAGGGTTTAAAAAGTGGTTATTCAACATGAGGCCCGATCCAAATGACATTTTGAATCAGTTTTGGAAGAGTTCAAAAAATCAATTTTCTGATAAAAAACGATGTCCCCGGACCAGTCGAACGTTGAAAAAATGGTCAATATTGATGAAATTTTAACATTTAATCTTTTGACTTTAAATGACGGTTGGATGTGAGTTATTACTTTTTCAACTAAAATAAGTGTGTTTAAAGTGATTTCTGTGCCTGAAATTGGTCAAAATTGAAGATTTTGAGTAAGCAAAACTCTGTAAAAATGGCAATTTTGGTCACTGTGAGGGTTTAAAAAGTGGTTATTCAACATGAGGCCTGATCCAAATGACATTTTGAATCATTTTTGGTAGAGTCCAAAAAATCCATTTTCTGATGAAAAACGATGACCCCGGACCAGTCGAACGTTGAAAAAATGGTCAATATTGATGAAATTTTAACATTTAATCTTTTGACTTTAAATGACGGTTGGATGTGAGTTATTACTTTTTCAACTAAAATAAGTGTGTTTAAAGTCATTTCTGTGCCTGAAATTGGTCAAAATTGAAGATTTTGAGTAAGCAAAACTCTGTAAAAATGACAATTTTGGTCACTGTGAGGGTTTAAAAAGTGGTTATTCAACATGAGGCCCGATCCAAATGACATTTTGAATCATTTTTGGAAGAGTCCAAAAAATCCATTTTCTGATGAAAAATGATGACCCCGGACCAGTCGAACATTGAAAAAATGATCAATATTGATGAAATTTTAACATTTAATCTTTTGACTTAAATGACGATTGGATGTGAGTTATTACTTTTTCAACTAAAATAAGTGTGTTTAAAGTCATTTCTGTGCCTGAAATTGGTCAAAATTGAAGATTTTGAGTAAGCAAAACTCTGTAAAAATGGCAATTTTGGTCACTGTGAGGGTTTAAAAAGTGGTTATTCAACATGAGGCCCGATCCAAATGACATTTTGAATCATTTTTGGTAGAGTCCAAAAAATCAATTTTCTGATGAAAAACGATGACCCCGGACCAGTCGAACGTTGAAAAAATGGTCAATATTGATGACATTTTAACATTTAATCTTTTGACTTTAAATGACGGTTGGATGTGAGTTATTACTTTTTCAACTAAAATAAGTGTGTTTAAAGTCATTTCTGTGCCTGAAATTGGTCAAAATTGAAGATTTTGAGTAAGCAAAACTCTGTAAAAATGGCAATTTTGGTCACTGTGAGGGTTTAAAAAGTGGTTATTCAACATGAGGCCCGATCCAAATGACATTTTGAATCATTTTTGGTAGAGTCCAAAAAATCCATTTTCTGATGAAAAACGATGACCCCGGACCAGTCGAACGTTGAAAAAATGGTCAATATTGATGAAATTTTAACATTTAATCTTTTGACTTTAAGTGACGGTTGGATGTGAGTTATTACTTTTTCAACTAAAATAAGTGTGTTTAAAGTCATTTCTGTGCCTGAAATTGGTCAAAATTGAAGATTTTGAGTAAGCAAAACTCTGTAAAAATGACAATTTTGGTCACTGTGAGGGTTTAAAAAGTGGTTATTCAACATGAGGCCCGATCCAAATGACATTTTGAATCATTTTTGGAAGAGTCCAAAAAATCAATTTTCTGATGAAAAACGATGACCCCGGACCAGTCGAACATTGAAAAAATGATCAATATTGATGAAATTTTAACATTTAATCTTTTGACTTAAATGACGATTGGATGTGAGTTATTACTTTTTCAACTAAAATAAGTGTGTTTAAAGTCATTTCTGTGCCTGAAATTGGTCAAAATTGAAGATTTTGAGTAAGCAAAACTCTGTAAAAATGGCAATTTTGGTCACTGTGAGGGTTTAAAAAGTGGTTATTCAACATGAGGCTCGATCCAAATGACATTTTGAATCAGTTTTGGAAGAGTCCAAAAAATCCATTTTCTGATGAAAAACGATGACCCCGGACCAGTCGAACGTTGAAAAAATGGTCAATATTGATGAAATTTTAACATTTAATCTTTTGACTTTAAATGACGGTTGGATGTGAGTTATTACTTTTTCAACTAAAATAAGTGTGTTTAAAGTCATTTCTGTGCCTGAAATTGGTCAAAATTGAAGATTTTGAGTAAGCAAAACTCTGTAAAAATGGCAATTTTGGTCACTGTGAGGGTTTAAAAAGTGGTTATTCAACATGAGGCCCGATCCAAATGACATTTTGAATCATTTTTGGTAGAGTCCAAAAAAATCAATTTTCTGATGAAAAACGATGACCCCGGACCAGTCGAACGTTGAAAAAATGGTCAATATTGATGAAATTTTAACATTTAATCTTTTGACTTTAAATGATGGTTGGATGTGAGTTATTACTTTTTCAACTAAAATAAGTGTGTTTAAAGTCATTTCTGTGCCTGAAATTGGTCAAAATTGAAGATTTTGAGTAAGCAAAACTCTGTAAAAATGGCAATTTTGGTCACTGTGAGGGTTTAAAAAGTGGTTATTCAACATGAGGCCCGATCCAAATGACATTTTGAATCATTTTTTGGTAGAGTCCAAAAAATCCATTTTCTGATGAAAAACGATGACCCCGGACCAGTCGAACGTTGAAAAAATGGTCAATATTGATGAAATTTTAACATTTAATCTTTTGACTTTGAATGACGGTTGGATGTGAGTTATTACTTTTTCAACTAAAATAATAGTGTTTAAAGTCAGTTCTGTGCCTGAAATTGGTCAAAATTGAAGATTTTGAGTAAGCAAAACTCTGTAAAAATGGCAATTTTGGTCACTGTGAGGGTTTAAAAAGTGGTTATTCAACATGAGGCCCGATCCAAATGACATTTTGAATCAGTTTTGGAAGAGTCCAAAAAATCCATTTTCTGATGAAAAACGATGACCCCGGACCAGTCGAACGTTGAAAAAATGGTCAATATTGATGAAATTTTAACATTTAATCTTTTGACTTTAAATGACGGTTGGATGTGAGTTATTACTTTTTCAACTAAAATAAGTGTGTTTATAGTCATTTCTGTGCCTGAATTTTGTCAAAATTGAAGATTTTGAGTAAGCAAAACTCTGTAAAAATGGCAATTTTGGTCACTGTGAGGGTTTAAAAAGTGGTCATTCAACGGGAGGCCCGATCCAAATGACATTTTGAATCATTTTTGGTAGAGTCCAAAAAATCCATTTTCTGATGAAAAACGATGACCCCGGACCAGTCGAACGTTGAAAAAATGGTCAATATTGATGACATTTTAACATTTAATCTTTTGACTTTAAATGACGGTTGGATGTGAGTTATTACTTTTTCAACTAAAATAAGTGTGTTTAAAGTCATTTCTGTGCCTGAAATTGGTCAAAATTGAAGATTTTGAGTAAGCAAAACTCTGTAAAAATGACAATTTTGGTCCCTGTGAGGGTTTAAAAAGTGGTTATTCAACATGAGGCCCGATCCAAATGACATTTTGAATCATTTTTGGAAGAGTCCAAAAAATCCATTTTCTGATGAAAAACGATGACCCCGGACCAGTGGAACATTGAAAAAATGATCAATATTGATGAAATTTTAACATTTAATCTTTTGACTTTAAATGACGATTGGATGTGAGTTATTACTTTTTCAACTAAAATAAGTGTGTTTAAAGTCATTTCTGTGCCTGAAATTGGTCAAAATTGAAGATTTTGAGTAAGCAAAACTCTGTAAAAATGGCAATTTTGGTCACTGTGAGGGTTTAAAAAGTGGTAATTCAACATGAGGCCCGATCCAAATGACATTTTGAATCATTTTTGGTAGAGTCCAAAAAATCCATTTTCTGATGAAAAACGATGACCCCGGACCAGTCGAACGTTGAAAAAATGGTCAAAATTGATGAAATTTTAACATTTAATCTTTTGACTTTAAATGACGGTTGGATGTGAGTTATTACTTTTTCAACTAAAATAAGTGTGTATAAGTCATTTCTGTGCCTGAAATTGGTCAAAATTGAAGATTTTGAGTAAGCAAAACTCTGTAAAAATGGCAATTTTGGTCACTGTGAGGGTTTAAAAAGTGGTTATTCAACATGAGGCCCGATCCAAATGACATTTTGAATCAGTTTTGGAAGAGTCCAAAAAATCCATTTTCTGATGAAAAACGATGACCCCGGACCAGTCGAACGTTGAAAAAATGGTCAATATTGATGACATTTTAACATTTAATCTTTTGACTTTAAATGACGGTTGGATGTGAGTTATTACTTTTTCAACTAAAATAAGTGTGTTTAAAGTCATTTCTGTGCCTGAAATTGGTCAAAATTGAAGATTTTGAGTAAGCAAAACTCTGTAAAAATGGCAATTTTGGTCACTGTGAGGGTTTAAAAAGTGGTTATTCAACATGAGGCCCGATCCAAATGACATTTTGAATCATTTTTGGTAGAGTCCAAAAAATCAATTTTCTGATGAAAAACGATGACCCCGGACCAGTCGAACGTTGAAAAAATGATCAATATTGATGAAATTTTAACATTTAATCTTTTGACTTTAAATGACGATTGGATGTGAGTTATTACTTTTTCAACTAAAATAAGTGTGTTTAAAGTCATTTCTGTGCCTGAAATTGGTCAAAATTGAAGATTTTGAGTAAGCAAAACTCTGTAAAAATGGCAATTTTGGTCACTGTGAGGGTTTAAAAAGTGGTTATTCAACATGAGGCCCGATCCAAATGACATTTTGAATCATTTTTGGTAGAGTCCAAAAAATCAATTTTCTGATGAAAAACGATGACCCCGGACCAGTCGAACGTTGAAAAAATGGTCAATATTGATGAAATTTTAACATTTAATCTTTTGACTTTAAATGACGGTTGGATGTGAGTTATTACTTTTTCAACTAAAATAAGTGTGTTTAAAGTCATTTCTGTGCCTGAAATTGGTCAAAATTGAAGATTTTGAGTAAGCAAAACTCTGTAAAAATGGCAATTTTGGTCACTGTGAGGGTTTAAAAAGTGGTTATTCAACATGAGGCCCGATCCAAATGACATTTTGAATCAGTTTTGGAAGAGTCCAAAAAATCAATTTTCTGATAAAAAACGATGTCCCCGGACCAGTCGAACGTTGAAAAAATGGTCAATATTGATGAAATTTTAACATTTAATCTTTTGACTTTAAATGACGGTTGGATGTGAGTTATTACTTTTTCAACTAAAATAAGTGTGTTTAAAGTCATTTCTGTGCCTGAAATTGGTCAAAATTGAAGATTTTGAGTAAGCAAAACTCTGTAAAAATGGCAATTTTGGTCACTGTGAGGGTTTAAAAAGTGGTTATTCAACATGAGGCCCGATCCAAATGACATTTTGAATCATTTTTGGTAGAGTCCAAAAAATCCATTTTCTGATGAAAAACGATGACCCCGGACCAGTCGAACGTTGAAAAAATGGTCAATATTGATGACATTTTAACATTTAATCTTTTGACTTTAAATGACGGTTGGATGTGAGTTATTACTTTTTCAACTAAAATAAGTGTGTTTAAAGTCATTTCTGTGCCTGAAATTGGTCAAAATTGAAGATTTTGAGTAAGCAAAACTCTGTAAAAATGACAATTTTGGTCACTGTGAGGGTTTAAAAAGTGGTTATTCAACATGAGGCCCGATCCAAATGACATTTTGAATCATTTTTGGAAGAGTCCAAAAAATCAATTTTCTGATGAAAAATGATGACCCCGGACCAGTCGAACATTGAAAAAATGATCAATTTTGATGAAATTTTAACATTTAATCTTTTGACTTAAATGACGATTGGATGTGAGTTATTACTTTTTCAACTAAAATAAGTGTGTTTAAAGTCATTTCTGTGCCTGAAATTGGTCAAAATTGAAGATTTTGAGTAAGCAAAACTCTGTAAAAATGGCAATTTTGGTCACTGTGAGGGTTTAAAAAGTGGTTATTCAACATGAGGCCCGATCCAAATGACATTTTGAATCATTTTTGGTAGAGTCCAAAAAATCAATTTTCTGATGAAAAACGATGACCCCGGACCAGTCGAAAGTTGAAAAAATGGTCAATATTGATGACATTTTAACATTTAATCTTTTGACTTTAAATGACGGTTGGATGTGAGTTATTACTTTTTCAACTAAAATAAGTGTGTTTAAAGTCATTTCTGTGCCTGAAATTGGTCAAAATTGAAGATTTTGAGTAAGCAAAACTCTGTAAAAATGGCAATTTTGGTCACTGTGAGGGTTTAAAAAGTGGTTATTCAACATGAGGCCCGATCCAAATGACATTTTGAATCATTTTTGGTAGAGTCCAAAAAATCCATTTTCTGATGAAAAACGATGACCCCGGACCAGTCGAACGTTGAAAAATTGGTCAATATTGATGAAATTTTAACATTTAATCTTTTGACTTTAAATGACGGTTGGATGTGAGTTATTACTTTTTCAACTAAAATAAGTGTGTTTAAAGTCATTTCTGTGCCTGAAATTGGTCAAAATTGAAGATTTTGAGTAAGCAAAACTCTGTAAAAATGACAATTTTGGTCACTGTGAGGGTTTAAAAAGTGGTTATTCAACATGAGGCCCGATCCAAATGACATTTTGAATCATTTTTGGAAGAGTCCAAAAAATCAATTTTCTGATGAAAAACGATGACCCCGGACCAGTCGAACATTGAAAAAATGATCAATATTGATGAAATTTTAACATTTAATCTTTTGACTTAAATGACGATTGGATGTGAGTTATTACTTTTTCAACTAAAATAAGTGTGTTTAAAGTCATTTCTGTGCCTGAAATTGGTCAAAATTGAAGATTTTGAGTAAGCAAAACTCTGTAAAAATGGCAATTTTGGTCACTGTGAGGGTTTAAAAAGTGGTTATTCAACATGAGGCCCGATCCAAATGACATTTTGAATCATTTTTGGTAGAGTCCAAAAAATCAATTTTCTGATGAAAAACGATGACCCCGGACCAGTCGAACGTTGAAAAAATGGTCAATATTGATGAAATTTTAACATTTAATCTTTTGACTTTAAATGACGGTTGGATGTGAGTTATTACTTTTTCAACTAAAATAAGTGTGTTTAAAGTCATTTCTGTGCCTGAAATTGGTCAAAATTGAAGATTTTGAGTAAGCAAAACTCTGTAAAAATGGCAATTTTGGTCACTGTGAGGGTTTAAAAAGTGGTTATTCAACATGAGGCCCGATCCAAATGACATTTTGAATCATTTTTGGTAGAGTCCAAAAAATCAATTTTCTGATGAAAAACGATGACCCCGGACCAGTCGAACGTTGAAAAAATGGTCAATATTGATGAAATTTTAACATTTAATCTTTTGACTTTAAATGATGGTTGGATGTGAGTTATTACTTTTTCAACTAAAATAAGTGTGTTTAAAGTCATTTCTGTGCCTGAAATTGGTCAAAATTGAAGATTTTGAGTAAGCAAAACTCTGTTAAAAATGGCAATTTTGGTCACTGTGAGGGTTTAAAAAGTGGTTATTCAACATGAGGCCCGATCCAAATGACATTTTGAATCATTTTTGGTAGAGTCCAAAAAATCAATTTTCTGATGAAAAACGATGACCCCGGACCAGTCGAACGTTGAAAAAATGGTCAATATTGATGAAATTTTAACATTTAATCTTTTGACTTTAAATGATGGTTGGATGTGAGTTATTACTTTTTCAACTAAAATAAGTGTGTTTAAAGTCATTTCTGTGCCTGAAATTGGTCAAAATTGAAGATTTTGAGTAAGCAAAACTCTGTAAAAATGGCAATTTTGGTCACTGTGAGGGTTTAAAAAGTGGTTATTCAACATGAGGCCCGATCCAAATGACATTTTGAATCACTTTTGGTAGAGTCCAAAAAATCAATTTTCTGATGAAAAACGATGACCCCAGACCAGTCGAACGTTGAAAAAATGGTCAATATTGATGAAATTTTAACATTTAATCTTTTGAATTTGAATGACGGTTGGATGTGAGTTATTACTTTTTCAACTAAAATAATAGTGTTTAAAGTCAGTTCTGTGCCTGAAATTGGTCAAAATTGAAGATTTTGAGTAAGCAAAACTCTGTAAAAATGGCAATTTTGGTCACTGTGAGGGTTTAAAAAGTGGTTATTCAACATGAGGCCCGATCCAAATGACATTTTGAATCAGTTTTGGAAGAGTCCAAAAAATCCATTTTCTGATGAAAAACGATGACCCCGGACCAGTCGAACGTTGAAAAAATGGTCAATATTGATGAAATTTGAACATTTAATCTTTTGACTTTAAATGACGGTTGGATGTGAGTTATTACTTTTTCAACTAAAATAAGTGTGTTTAAAGTCATTTCTGTGCCTGAAATTGGTCAAAATTGAAGATTTTGAGTAAGCAAAACTCTGTAAAAATGGCAATTTTGGTCACTGTGAGGGTTTAAAAAGTGGTTATTCAACATGAGGCCCGATCCAAATGACATTTTGAATCATTTTTGGTAGAGTCCAAAAAATCAATTTTCTGATGAAAAACGATGACCCCGGACCAGTCGAACGTTGAAAAAATTATCAATATTGATGAAATTTTAACATTTAATCTTTTGACTTTAAATGACGATTGGATGTGAGTTATTACTTTTTCAACTAAAATAAGTGTGTTTAAAGTCATTTCTGTGCCTGAAATTGGTCAAAATTGAAGATTTTGAGTAAGCAAAACTCTGTAAAAATGGCAATTTTGGTCACTGTGAGGGTTTAAAAAGTGGTTATTCAACATGAGGCCCGATCCAAATGACATTTTGAATCATTTTTGGTAGAGTCCAAAAAATCAATTTTCTGATGAAAAACGATGACCCCGGACCAGTCGAACGTTGAAAAAATGGTCAATATTGATGAAATTTTAACATTTAATCTTTTGACTTTAAATGACGGTTGGATGTGAGTTATTACTTTTTCAACTAAAATAAGTGTGTTTAAAGTCATTTCTGTGCCTGAAATTGGTCAAAATTGAAGATTTTGAGTAAGCAAAACTCTGTAAAAATGGCAATTTTGGTCACTGTGAGGGTTTAAAAAGTGGTTATTCAACATGAGGCCCGATCCAAATGACATTTTGAATCAGTTTTGGAAGAATCCAAAAAATCAATTTTCTGATAAAAAACGATGTCCCCGGACCAGTCGAACGTTGAAAAAATGGTCAATATTGATGAAATTTTAACATTTAATCTTTTGACTTTAAATGACGGTTGGATGTGAGTTATTACTTTTTCAACTAAAATAAGTGTGTTTAAAGTCATTTCTGTGCCTGAAATTGGTCAAAATTGAAATTTTTGAGTAAGCAAAACTCTGTAAAAATGGCAATTTTGGTCACTGTGAGGGTTTAAAAAGTGGTTATTCAACATGAGGCCCGATCCAAATGACATTTTGAATCAGTTTTGGAAGAGTCCAAAAAATCCATTTTCTGATGAAAAACGATGACCCCGGACCAGTCGAACGTTGAAAAAATGGTCAATATTGATGAAATTTTAACATTTAATCTTTTGACTTTAAATGACGGTTGGATGTGAGTTATTACTTTTTCAACTAAAATAAGTGTGTTTAAAGTCATTTCTGTCCCTGAAATTGGTCAAAATTGAAGATTTTGAGTAAGCAAAACTCTGTAAAAATGGCAATTTTGGTCACTGTGAGGGTTTAAAAAGTGGTTATTCAACATGAGGCCCGATCCAAATGACATTTTGAATCATTTTTGGTAGAGTCCAAAAAATCCATTTTCTGATGAAAAACGATGACCCCGGACCAGTCGAACGTTGAAAAAATGGTCAATATTGATGAAATTTTAACATTTAATCTTTTGACTTTAAATGATGGTTGGATGTGAGTTATTACTTTTTCAACTAAAATAAGTGTGTTTAAAGTCATTTCTGTGCCTGAAATTGGTCAAAATTGAAGATTTTGAGTAAGCAAAACTCTGTAAAAATGGCAATTTTGGTCACTGTGAGGGTTTAAAAAGTGGTTATTCAACATGAGGCCCGATCCAAATGACATTTTGAATCACTTTTGGTAGAGTCCAAAAAATCAATTTTCTGATGAAAAACGATGACCCCGGACCAGTCGAACGTTGAAAAAATGGTCAATATTGATGAAATTTTAACATTTAATCTTTTGACTTTAAATGACGGTTGGATGTGAGTTATTACTTTTTCAACTAAAATAAGTGTGTTTAAAGTCATTTCTGTGCCTGAAATTGGTCAAAATTGAAGATTTTGAGTAAGCAAAACTCTGTAAAAATGGCAATTTTGGTCACTGTGAGAGTTTAAAAAGTGGTTATTCAACATGAGGCCCGATCCAAATGACATTTTGAATCATTTTTGGTAGAGTCCAAAAAATCCATTTTCTGATGAAAAACGATGACCCCGGACCAGTCGAACGTTGAAAAAATGGTCAATATTGATGAAATTTTAACATTTAATCTTTTGACTTTGAATGACGGTTGGATGTGAGTTATTACTTTTTCAACTAAAATAATAGTGTTTAAAGTCAGTTCTGTGCCTGAAATTGGTCAAAATTGAAGATTTTGAGTAAGCAAAACTCTGTAAAAATGGCAATTTTGGTCACTGTGAGGGTTTAAAAAGTGGTTATTCAACATGAGGCCCGATCCAAATGACATTTTGAATCAGTTTTGGAAGAGTCCAAAAAATCCATTTTCTGATGAAAAACGATGACCCCGGACCAGTCGAACGTTGAAAAAATGGTCAATATTGATGAAATTTTAACATTTAATCTTTTGACTTTAAATGACGGTTGGATGTGAGTTATTACTTTTTCAACTAAAATAAGTGTGTTTAAAGTCATTTCTGTGCCTGAAATTGGTCAAAATTGAAGATTTTGAGTAAGCAAAACTCTGTAAAAATGGCAATTTTGGTCACTGTGAGGGTTTAAAAAGTGGTTATTCAACATGAGGCCCGATCCAAAATGACATTTTGAATCATTTTTGGTAGAGTCCAAAAAATCAATTTTCTGATGAAAAACGATGACCCCGGACCAGTCGAACGTTGAAAAAATGATCAATATTGATGAAATTTTAACATTTAATCTTTTGACTTTAAATGACGATTCGATGTGAGTTATTACTTTTTCAACTAAAATAAGTGTGTTTAAAGTCATTTCTGTGCCTGAAATTGGTCAAAATTGAAGATTTTGAGTAAGCAAAACTCTGTAAAAATGGCAATTTTGGTCACTGTGAGGGTTTAAAAAGTGGTTATTCAACATGAGGCCCGATCCAAATGACATTTTGAATCATTTTTGGTAGAGTCCAAAAAATCAATTTTCTGATGAAAAACGATGACCCCGGACCAGTCGAACATTGAAAAAATGGTCAATATTGATGAAATTTTAACATTTAATCTTTTGACTTTAAATGACGGTTGGATATGAGTTATTACTTTTTCAACTAAAATAAGTGTGTTTAAAGTCATTTCTGTGCCTGAAATTGGTCAAAATTGAAGATTTTGAGTAAGCAAAACTCTGTAAAAATGGCAATTTTGGTCACTGTGAGGGTTTAAAAAGTGGTTATTCAACATGAGGCCCGATCCAAATGACATTTTGAATCATTTTTGGTAGAGTCCAAAAAATCCATTTTCTGATGAAAAACGATGACCCCGGACCAGTCGAACGTTGAAAAATTGGTCAATATTGATGAAATTTTAACATTTAATCTTTTGACTTTAAATGACGGTTGGATGTGAGTTATTACTTTTTCAACTAAAATAAGTGTGTTTAAAGTCATTTCTGTGCCTGAAATTGGTCAAAATTGAAGATTTTGAGTAAGCAAAACTCTGTAAAAATGACAATTTTGGTCACTGTGAGGGTTTAAAAAGTGGTTATTCAACATGAGGCCCGATCCAAATGACATTTTGAATCATTTTTGGAAGAGTCCAAAAAATCAATTTTCTGATGAAAAACGATGACCCCGGACCAGTCGAACATTGAAAAAATGATCAATATTGATGAAATTTTAACATTTAATCTTTTGACTTAAATGACGATTGGATGTGAGTTATTACTTTTTCAACTAAAATAAGTGTGTTTAAAGTCATTTCTGTGCCTGAAATTGGTCAAAATTGAAGATTTTGAGTAAGCAAAACTCTGTAAAAATGGCAATTTTGGTCACTGTGAGGGTTTAAAAAGTGGTTATTCAACATGAGGCCCGATCCAAATGACATTTTGAATCATTTTTGGTAGAGTCCAAAAAATCAATTTTCTGATGAAAAACGATGACCCCGGACCAGTCGAACGTTGAAAAAATGGTCAATATTGATGAAATTTTAACATTTAATCTTTTGACTTTAAATGACGGTTGGATGTGAGTTATTACTTTTTCAACTAAAATAAGTGTGTTTAAAGTCATTTCTGTGCCTGAAATTGGTCAAAATTGAAGATTTTGAGTAAGCAAAACTCTGTAAAAATGGCAATTTTGGTCACTGTGAGGGTTTAAAAAGTGGTTATTCAACATGAGGCCCGATCCAAATGACATTTTGAATCATTTTTGGTAGAGTCCAAAAAATCAATTTTCTGATGAAAAACGATGACCCCGGACCAGTCGAACGTTGAAAAAATGGTCAATATTGATGAAATTTTAACATTTAATCTTTTGACTTTAAATGATGGTTGGATGTGAGTTATTACTTTTTCAACTAAAATAAGTGTGTTTAAAGTCATTTCTGTGCCTGAAATTGGTCAAAATTGAAGATTTTGAGTAAGCAAAACTCTGTAAAAATGGCAATTTTGGTCACTGTGAGAGTTTAAAAAGTGGTTATTCAACATGAGGCCCGATCCAAATGACATTTTGAATCATTTTTGGTAGAGTCCAAAAAATCCATTTTCTGATGAAAAACGATGACCCCGGACCAGTCGAACGTTGAAAAAATGGTCAATATTGATGAAATTTTAACATTTAATCTTTTGACTTTGAATGACGGTTGGATGTGAGTTATTACTTTTTCAACTAAAATAATAGTGTTTAAAGTCAGTTCTGTGCCTGAAATTGGTCAAAATTGAAGATTTTGAGTAAGCAAAACTCTGTAAAAATGGCAATTTTGGTCACTGTGAGGGTTTAAAAAGTGGTTATTCAACATGAGGCCCGATCCAAATGACATTTTGAATCAGTTTTGGAAGAGTCCAAAAAATCCATTTTCTGATGAAAAACGATGACCCCGGACCAGTCGAACGTTGAAAAAATGGTCAATATTGATGAAATTTTAACATTTAATCTTTTGACTTTAAATGACGGTTGGATGTGAGTTATTACTTTTTCAACTAAAATAAGTGTGTTTAAAGTCATTTCTGTGCCTGAAATTGGTCAAAATTGAAGATTTTGAGTAAGCAAAACTCTGTAAAAATGGCAATTTTGGTCACTGTGAGGGTTTAAAAAGTGGTTATTCAACATGAGGCCCGATCCAAAATGACATTTTGAATCATTTTTGGTAGAGTCCAAAAAATCAATTTTCTGATGAAAAACGATGACCCCGGACCAGTCGAACGTTGAAAAAATGATCAATATTGATGAAATTTTAACATTTAATCTTTTGACTTTAAATGACGATTGGATGTGAGTTATTACTTTTTCAACTAAAATAAGTGTGTTTAAAGTCATTTCTGTGCCTGAAATTGGTCAAAATTGAAGATTTTGAGTAAGCAAAACTCTGTAAAAATGGCAATTTTGGTCACTGTGAGGGTTTAAAAAGTGGTTATTCAACATGAGGCCCGATCCAAATGACATTTTGAATCATTTTTGGTAGAGTCCAAAAAATCAATTTTCTGATGAAAAACGATGACCCCGGACCAGTCGAACATTGAAAAAATGGTCAATATTGATGAAATTTTAACATTTAATCTTTTGACTTTAAATGACGGTTGGATGTGAGTTATTACTTTTTCAACTAAAATAAGTGTGTTTAAAGTCATTTCTGTGCCTGAAATTGGTCAAAATTGAAGATTTTGAGTAAGCAAAACTCTGTAAAAATGGCAATTTTGGTCACTGTGAGGGTTTAAAAAGTGGTTATTCAACATGAGGCCCGATCCAAATGACATTTTGAATCATTTTTGGTAGAGTCCAAAAAATCCATTTTCTGATGAAAAACGATGACCCCGGACCAGTCGAACGTTGAAAAATTGGTCAATATTGATGAAATTTTAACATTTAATCTTTTGACTTTAAATGACGGTTGGATGTGAGTTATTACTTTTTCAACTAAAATAAGTGTGTTTAAAGTCATTTCTGTGCCTGAAATTGGTCAAAATTGAAGATTTTGAGTAAGCAAAACTCTGTAAAAATGACAATTTTGGTCACTGTGAGGGTTTAAAAAGTGGTTATTCAACATGAGGCCCGATCCAAATGACATTTTGAATCATTTTTGGAAGAGTCCAAAAAATCAATTTTCTGATGAAAAACGATGACCCCGGACCAGTCGAACATTGAAAAAATGATCAATATTGATGAAATTTTAACATTTAATCTTTTGACTTAAATGACGATTGGATGTGAGTTATTACTTTTTCAACTAAAATAAGTGTGTTTAAAGTCATTTCTGTGCCTGAAATTGGTCAAAATTGAAGATTTTGAGTAAGCAAAACTCTGTAAAAATGGCAATTTTGGTCACTGTGAGGGTTTAAAAAGTGGTTATTCAACATGAGGCCCGATCCAAATGACATTTTGAATCATTTTTGGTAGAGTCCAAAAAATCTATTTTCTGATGAAAAACGATGACCCCGGACCAGTCGAACGTTGAAAAAATGGTCAATATTGATGAAATTTTAACATTTAATCTTTTGACTTTAAATGACGGTTGGATGTGAGTTATTACTTTTTCAACTAAAATAAGTGTGTTTAAAGTCATTTCTGTGCCTGAAATTGGTCAAAATTGAAGATTTTGAGTAAGCAAAACTCTGTAAAAATGGCAATTTTGGTCACTGTGAGGGTTTAAAAAGTGGTTATTCAACATGAGGCCCGATCCAAATGACATTTTGAATCATTTTTGGTAGAGTCCAAAAAATCAATTTTCTGATGAAAAACGATGACCCCGGACCAGTCGAACGTTGAAAAAATGGTCAATATTGATGAAATTTTAACATTTAATCTTTTGACTTTAAATGATGGTTGGATGTGAGTTATTACTTTTTCAACTAAAATAAGTGTGTTTAAAGTCATTTCTGTGCCTGAAATTGGTCAAAATTGAAGATTTTGAGTAAGCAAAACTCTGTTAAAAATGGCAATTTTGGTCACTGTGAGGGTTTAAAAAGTGGTTATTCAACATGAGGCCCGATCCAAATGACATTTTGAATCATTTTTGGTAGAGTCCAAAAAATCAATTTTCTGATGAAAAACGATGACCCCGGACCAGTCGAACGTTGAAAAAATGGTCAATATTGATGAAATTTTAACATTTCATCTTTTGACTTTAAATGATGGTTGGATGTGAGTTATTACTTTTTCAACTAAAATAAGTGTGTTTAAAGTCATTTCTGTGCCTGAAATTGGTCAAAATTGAAGATTTTGAGTAAGCAAAACTCTGTAAAAATGGCAATTTTGGTCACTGTGAGGGTTTAAAAAGTGGTTATTCAACATGAGGCCCGATCCAAATGACATTTTGAATCACTTTTGGTAGAGTCCAAAAAATCAATTTTCTGATGAAAAACGATGACCCCAGACCAGTCGAACGTTGAAAAAATGGTCAATATTGATGAAATTTTAACATTTAATCTTTTGAATTTGAATGACGGTTGGATGTGAGTTATTACTTTTTCAACTAAAATAATAGTGTTTAAAGTCAGTTCTGTGCCTGAAATTGGTCAAAATTGAAGATTTTGAGTAAGCAAAACTCTGTAAAAATGGCAATTTTGGTCACTGTGAGGGTTTAAAAAGTGGTTATTCAACATGAGGCCCGATCCAAATGACATTTTGAATCAGTTTTGGAAGAGTCCAAAAAATCCATTTTCTGATGAAAAACGATGACCCCGGACCAGTCGAACGTTGAAAAAATGGTAAATATTGATGAAATTTGAACATTTAATCTTTTGACTTTAAATGACGGTTGGATGTGAGTTATTACTTTTTCAACTAAAATAAGTGTGTTTAAAGTCATTTCTGTGCCTGAAATTGGTCAAAATTGAAGATTTTGAGTAAGCAAAACTCTGTAAAAATGGCAATTTTGGTCACTGTGAGGGTTTAAAAAGTGGTTATTCAACATGAGGCCCGATCCAAATGACATTTTGAATCAGTTTTGGAAGAGTCCAAAAAATCAATTTTCTGATAAAAAACGATGTCCCCGGACCAGTCGAACGTTGAAAAAATGGTCAATATTGATGAAATTTTAACATTTAATCTTTTGACTTTAAATGACGGTTGGATGTGAGTTATTACTTTTTCAACTAAAATAAGTGTGTTTAAAGTCATTTCTGTGCCTGAAATTGGTCAAAATTGAAGATTTTGAGTAAGCAAAACTCTGTAAAAATGGCAATTTTGGTCACTGTGAGGGTTTAAAAAGTGGTTATTCAACATGAGGCCCGATCCAAATGACATTTTGAATCAGTTTTGGAAGAGTCCAAAAAATCCATTTTCTGATGAAAAACGATGACCCCGGACCAGTCGAACGTTGAAAAAATGGTCAATATTGATGAAATTTTAACATTTAATCTTTTGACTTTAAATGACGGTTGGATGTGAGTTATTACTTTTTCAACTAAAATAAGTGTGTTTAAAGTCATTTCTGTCCCTGAAATTGGTCAAAATTGAAGATTTTGAGTAAGCAAAACTCTGTAAAAATGGCAATTTTGGTCACTGTGAGGGTTTAAAAAGTGGTTATTCAACATGAGGCCCGATCCAAATGACATTTTGAATCATTTTTGGTAGAGTCCAAAAAATCCATTTTCGTTGAAAAAATGGTCAATATTGATGAAATTTTAACATTTAATCTTTTGACTTTAAATGACGGTTGGATGTGAGTTATTACTTTTTCAACTAAAATAAGTGTGTATAAGTCATTTCTGTGCCTGAAATTGGTCAAAATTGAAGATTTTGAGTAAGCAAAACTCTGTAAAAATGGCAATTTTGGTCACTGTGAGGGTTTAAAAAGTGGTTATTCAACATGAGGCCCGATCCAAATGACATTTTGAATCAGTTTTGGAAGAGTCCAAAAAATCCATTTTCTGATGAAAAACGATGACCCCGGACCAGTCGAACGTTGAAAAAATGGTCAATATTGATGAAATTTTAACATTTAATCTTTTGACTTTAAATGACGGTTGGATGTGAGTTATTACTTTTTCAACTAAAATAAGTGTGTTTAAAGTCATTTCTGTGCCTGAAATTGGTCAAAATTGAAGATTTTGAGTAAGCAAAACTCTGTAAAAATGGCAATTTTGGTCACTGTGAGGGTTTAAAAAGTGGTTATTCAACATGAGGCCCGATCCAAATGACATTTTGAATCATTTTTGGTAGAGTCCAAAAAATCAATTTTCTGATGAAAAACGATGACCCCGGACCAGTCGAACGTTGAAAAAATGGTCAATATTGATGAAATTTTAACATTTAATCTTTTGACTTTAAATGATGGTTGGATGTGAGTTATTACTTTTTCAACTAAAATAAGTGTGTTTAAAGTCATTTCTGTGCCTGAAATTGGTCAAAATTGAAGATTTTGAGTAAGCAAAACTCTGTAAAAATGGCAATTTTGGTCACTGTGAGGGTTTAAAAAGTGGTTATTCAACATGAGGCCCGATCCAAATGACATTTTGAATCACTTTTGGTAGAGTCCAAAAAATCAATTTTCTGATGAAAAACGATGACCCCGGACCAGTCGAACGTTGAAAAAATGGTCAATATTGATGAAATTTTAACATTTAATCTTTTGACTTTAAATGACGGTTGGATGTGAGTTATTACTTTTTCAACTAAAATAAGTGTGTTTAAAGTCATTTCTGTGCCTGAAATTGGTCAAAATTGAAGATTTTGAGTAAGCAAAACTCTGTAAAAATGGCAATTTTGGTCACTGTGAGAGTTTAAAAAGTGGTTATTCAACATGAGGCCCGATCCAAATGACATTTTGAATCATTTTTGGTAGAGTCCAAAAAATCCATTTTCTGATGAAAAACGATGACCCCGGACCAGTCGAACGTTGAAAAAATGGTCAATATTGATGAAATTTTAACATTTAATCTTTTGACTTTGAATGACGGTTGGATGTGAGTTATTACTTTTTCAACTAAAATAATAGTGTTTAAAGTCAGTTCTGTGCCTGAAATTGGTCAAAATTGAAGATTTTGAGTAAGCAAAACTCTGTAAAAATGGCAATTTTGGTCACTGTGAGGGTTTAAAAAGTTGTTATTCAACATGAGGCCCGATCCAAATGACATTTTGAATCAGTTTTGGAAGAGTCCAAAAAATCCATTTTCTGATGAAAAACGATGACCCCGGACCAGTCGAACGTTGAAAAAATGGTCAATATTGATGAAATTTTAACATTTAATCTTTTGACTTTAAATGACGGTTGGATGTGAGTTATTACTTTTTCAACTAAAATAAGTGTGTTTAAAGTCATTTCTGTGCCTGAAATTGGTCAAAATTGAAGATTTTGAGTAAGCAAAACTCTGTAAAAATGGCAATTTTGGTCACTGTGAGGGTTTAAAAAGTGGTTATTCAACATGAGGCCCGATCCAAAATGACATTTTCAATCATTTTTGGTAGAGTCCAAAAAATCAATTTTCTGATGAAAAACGATGACCCCGGACCAGTCGAACGTTGAAAAAATGATCAATATTGATGAAATTTTAACATTTAATCTTTTGACTTTAAATGACGATTGGATGTGAGTTATTACTTTTTCAACTAAAATAAGTGTGTTTAAAGTCATTTCTGTGCCTGAAATTGGTCAAAATTGAAGATTTTGAGTAAGCAAAACTCTGTAAAAATGGCAATTTTGGTCACTGTGAGGGTTTAAAAAGTGGTTATTCAACATGAGGCCCGATCCAAATGACATTTTGAATCATTTTTGGTAGAGTCCAAAAAATCAATTTTCTGATGAAAAACGATGACCCCGGACCAGTCGAACGTTGAAAAAATGGTCAATATTGATGAAATTTTAACATTTAATCTTTTGACTTTAAATGACGGTTGGATGTGAGTTATTACTTTTTCAACTAAAATAAGTGTGTTTAAAGTCATTTCTGTGCCTGAAATTGGTCAAAATTGAAGATTTTGAGTAAGCAAAACTCTGTAAAAATGGCAATTTTGGTCACTGTGAGGGTTTAAAAAGTGGTTATTCAACATGAGGCCCGATCCAAATGACATTTTGAATCAGTTTTGGAAGAGTTCAAAAAATCAATTTTCTGATAAAAAACGATGTCCCCGGACCAGTCGAACGTTGAAAAAATGGTCAATATTGATGAAATTTTAACATTTAATCTTTTGACTTTAAATGACGGTTGGATGTGAGTTATTACTTTTTCAACTAAAATAAGTGTGTTTAAAGTCATTTCTGTGCCTGAAATTGGTCAAAATTGAAGATTTTGAGTAAGCAAAACTCTGTAAAAATGGCAATTTTGGTCACTGTGAGGGTTTAAAAAGTGGTTATTCAACATGAGGCCTGATCCAAATGACATTTTGAATCATTTTTGGTAGAGTCCAAAAAATCCATTTTCTGATGAAAAACGATGACCCCGGACCAGTCGAACGTTGAAAAAATGGTCAATATTGATGAAATTTTAACATTTAATCTTTTGACTTTAAATGACGGTTGGATGTGAGTTATTACTTTTTCAACTAAAATAAGTGTGTTTAAAGTCATTTCTGTGCCTGAAATTGGTCAAAATTGAAGATTTTGAGTAAGCAAAACTCTGTAAAAATGACAATTTTGGTCACTGTGAGGGTTTAAAAAGTGGTTATTCAACATGAGGCCCGATCCAAATGACATTTTGAATCATTTTTGGAAGAGTCCAAAAAATCCATTTTCTGATGAAAAATGATGACCCCGGACCAGTCGAACATTGAAAAAATGATCAATATTGATGAAATTTTAACATTTAATCTTTTGACTTAAATGACGATTGGATGTGAGTTATTACTTTTTCAACTAAAATAAGTGTGTTTAAAGTCATTTCTGTGCCTGAAATTGGTCAAAATTGAAGATTTTGAGTAAGCAAAACTCTGTAAAAATGTCAATTTTGGTCACTGTGAGGGTTTAAAAAGTGGTTATTCAACATGAGGCCCGATCCAAATGACATTTTGAATCATTTTTGGTAGAGTCCAAAAAATCAATTTTCTGATGAAAAACGATGACCCCGGACCAGTCGAACGTTGAAAAAATGGTCAATATTGATGACATTTTAACATTTAATCTTTTGACTTTAAATGACGGTTGGATGTGAGTTATTACTTTTTCAACTAAAATAAGTGTGTTTAAAGTCATTTCTGTGCCTGAAATTGGTCAAAATTGAAGATTTTGAGTAAGCAAAACTCTGTAAAAATGGCAATTTTGGTCACTGTGAGGGTTTAAAAAGTGGTTATTCAACATGAGGCCCGATCCAAATGACATTTTGAATCATTTTTGGTAGAGTCCAAAAAATCCATTTTCTGATGAAAAACGATGACCCCGGACCAGTCGAACGTTGAAAAAATGGTCAATATTGATGAAATTTTAACATTTAATCTTTTGACTTTAAATGACGATTGGATGTGAGTTATTACTTTTTCAACTAAAATAAGTGTGTTTAAAGTCATTTCTGTGCCTGAAATTGGTCAAAATTGAAGATTTTGAGTAAGCAAAACTCTGTAAAAATGGCAATTTTGGTCACTGTGAGGGTTTAAAAAGTGGTTATTCAACATGAGGCCCGATCCAAATGACATTTTGAATCATTTTTGGTAGAGTCCAAAAAATCAATTTTCTGATGAAAAACGATGACCCCGGACCAGTCGAACGTTGAAAAAATGGTCAATATTGATGAAATTTTAACATTTAATCTTTTGACTTTAAATGACGGTTGGATGTGAGTTATTACTTTTTCAACTAAAATAAGTGTGTTTAAAGTCATTTCTGTGCCTGAAATTGGTCAAAATTGAAGATTTTGAGTAAGCAAAACTCTGTAAAAATGGCAATTTTGGTCACTGTGAGGGTTTAAAAAGTGGTTATTCAACATGAGGCCCGATCCAAATGACATTTTGAATCAGTTTTGGAAGAGTCCAAAAAATCAATTTTCTGATAAAAAACGATGTCCCCGGACCAGTCGAACGTTGAAAAAATGGTCAATATTGATGAAATTTTAACATTTAATCTTTTGACTTTAAATGACGGTTGGATGTGAGTTATTACTTTTTCAACTAAAATAAGTGTGTTTAAAGTCATTTCTGTGCCTGAAATTGGTCAAAATTGAAGATTTTGAGTAAGCAAAACTCTGTAAAAATGGCAATTTTGGTCACTGTGAGAGTTTAAAAAGTGGTTATTCAACATGAGGCCCGATCCAAATGACATTTTGAATCATTTTTGGTAGAGTCCAAAAAATCCATTTTCTGATGAAAAACGATGACCCCGGACCAGTCGAACGTTGAAAAAATGGTCAATATTGATGAAATTTTAACATTTAATCTTTTGACTTTGAATGACGGTTGGATGTGAGTTATTACTTTTTCAACTAAAATAATAGTGTTTAAAGTCAGTTCTGTGCCTGAAATTGGTCAAAATTGAAGATTTTGAGTAAGCAAAACTCTGTAAAAATGGCAATTTTGGTCACTGTGAGGGTTTAAAAAGTGGTTATTCAACATGAGGCCCGATCCAAATGACATTTTGAATCAGTTTTGGAAGAGTCCAAAAAATCCATTTTCTGATGAAAAACGATGACCCCGGACCAGTCGAACGTTGAAAAAATGGTCAATATTGATGAAATTTTAACATTTAATCTTTTGACTTTAAATGACGGTTGGATGTGAGTTATTACTTTTTCAACTAAAATAAGTGTGTTTAAAGTCATTTCTGTGCCTGAAATTGGTCAAAATTGAAGATTTTGAGTAAGCAAAACTCTGTAAAAATGGCAATTTTGGTCACTGTGAGGGTTTAAAAAGTGGTTATTCAACATGAGGCCCGATCCAAAATGACATTTTGAATCATTTTTGGTAGAGTCCAAAAAATCAATTTTCTGATGAAAAACGATGACCCCGGACCAGTCGAACGTTGAAAAAATGATCAATATTGATGAAATTTTAACATTTAATCTTTTGACTTTAAATGACGATTGGATGTGAGTTATTACTTTTTCAACTAAAATAAGTGTGTTTAAAGTCATTTCTGTGCCTGAAATTGGTCAAAATTGAAGATTTTGAGTAAGCAAAACTCTGTAAAAATGGCAATTTTGGTCACTGTGAGGGTTTAAAAAGTGGTTATTCAACATGAGGCCCGATCCAAATGACATTTTGAATCATTTTTGGTAGAGTCCAAAAAATCAATTTTCTGATGAAAAACGATGACCCCGGACCAGTCGAACGTTGAAAAAATGCTCAATATTGATGAAATTTTAACATTTAATCTTTTGACTTTAAATGATGGTTGGATGTGAGTTATTACTTTTTCAACTAAAATAAGTGTGTTTAAAGTCATTTCTGTGCCTGAAATTGGTCAAAATTGAAGATTTTGAGTAAGCAAAACTCTGTAAAAATGGCAATTTTGGTCACTGTGAGGGTTTAAAAAGTGGTTATTCAACATGAGGCCCGATCCAAATGACATTTTGAATCAGTTTTGGAAGAGTTCAAAAAATCAATTTTCTGATAAAAAACGATGTCCCCGGACCAGTCGAACGTTGAAAAAATGCTCAATATTGATGAAATTTTAACATTTAATCTTTTGACTTTAAATGACGGTTGGATGTGAGTTATTACTTTTTCAACTAAAATAAGTGTGTTTAAAGTCATTTCTGTGCCTGAAATTGGTCAAAATTGAAGATTTTGAGTAAGCAAAACTCTGTAAAAATGGCAATTTTGGTCACTGTGAGGGTTTAAAAAGTGGTTATTCAACATGAGGCCCGATCCAAATGACATTTTGAATCATTTTTGGTAGAGTCCAAAAAATCAATTTTCTGATGAAAAACGATGACCCCGGACCAGTCGAAAGTTGAAAAAATGGTCAATATTGATGACATTTTAACATTTAATCTTTTGACTTTAAATGACGGTTGGATGTGAGTTATTACTTTTTCAACTAAAATAAGTGTGTTTAAAGTCATTTCTGTGCCTGAAATTGGTCAAAATTGAAGATTTTGAGTAAGCAAAACTCTGTAAAAATGGCAATTTTGGTCACTGTGAGGGTTTAAAAAGTGGTTATTCAACATGAGGCCCGATCCAAATGACATTTTGAATCATTTTTGGTAGAGTCCAAAAAATCCATTTTCTGATGAAAAACGATGACCCCGGACCAGTCGAACGTTGAAAAATTGGTCAATATTGATGAAATTTTAACATTTAATCTTTTGACTTTAAATGACGGTTGGATGTGAGTTATTACTTTTTCAACTAAAATAAGTGTGTTTAAAGTCATTTCTGTGCCTGAAATTGGTCAAAATTGAAGATTTTGAGTAAGCAAAACTCTGTAAAAATGACAATTTTGGTCACTGTGAGGGTTTAAAAAGTGGTTATTCAACATGAGGCCCGATCCAAATGACATTTTGAATCATTTTTGGAAGAGTCCAAAAAATCAATTTTCTGATGAAAAACGATGACCCCGGACCAGTCGAACATTGAAAAAATGATCAATATTGATGAAATTTTAACATTTAATCTTTTGACTTAAATGACGATTGGATGTGAGTTATTACTTTTTCAACTAAAATAAGTGTGTTTAAAGTCATTTCTGTGCCTGAAATTGGTCAAAATTGAAGATTTTGAGTAAGCAAAACTCTGTAAAAATGGCAATTTTGGTCACTGTGAGGGTTTAAAAAGTGGTTATTCAACATGAGGCCCGATCCAAATGACATTTTGAATCATTTTTGGTAGAGTCCAAAAAATCAATTTTCTGATGAAAAACGATGACCCCGGACCAGTCGAACGTTGAAAAAATGGTCAATATTGATGAAATTTTAACATTTAATCTTTTGACTTTAAATGACGGTTGGATGTGAGTTATTACTTTTTCAACTAAAATAAGTGTGTTTAAAGTCATTTCTGTGCCTGAAATTGGTCAAAATTGAAGATTTTGAGTAAGCAAAACTCTGTAAAAATGGCAATTTTGGTCACTGTGAGGGTTTAAAAAGTGGTTATTCAACATGAGGCCCGATCCAAATGACATTTTGAATCATTTTTGGTAGAGTCCAAAAAATCAATTTTCTGATGAAAAACGATGACCCCGGACCAGTCGAACGTTGAAAAAATGGTCAATATTGATGAAATTTTAACATTTAATCTTTTGACTTTAAATGATGGTTGGATGTGAGTTATTACTTTTTCAACTAAAATAAGTGTGTTTAAAGTCATTTCTGTGCCTGAAATTGGTCAAAATTGAAGATTTTGAGTAAGCAAAACTCTGTTAAAAATGGCAATTTTGGTCACTGTGAGGGTTTAAAAAGTGGTTATTCAACATGAGGCCCGATCCAAATGACATTTTGAATCATTTTTGGTAGAGTCCAAAAAATCAATTTTCTGATGAAAAACGATGACCCCGGACCAGTCGAACGTTGAAAAAATGGTCAATATTGATGAAATTTTAACATTTAATCTTTTGACTTTAAATGATGGTTGGATGTGAGTTATTACTTTTTCAACTAAAATAAGTGTGTTTAAAGTCATTTCTGTGCCTGAAATTGGTCAAAATTGAAGATTTTGAGTAAGCAAAACTCTGTAAAAATGGCAATTTTGGTCACTGTGAGGGTTTAAAAAGTGGTTATTCAACATGAGGCCCGATCCAAATGACATTTTGAATCACTTTTGGTAGAGTCCAAAAAATCAATTTTCTGATGAAAAACGATGACCCCAGACCAGTCGAACGTTGAAAAAATGGTCAATATTGATGAAATTTTAACATTTAATCTTTTGAATTTGAATGACGGTTGGATGTGAGTTATTACTTTTTCAACTAAAATAATAGTGTTTAAAGTCAGTTCTGTGCCTGAAATTGGTCAAAATTGAAGATTTTGAGTAAGCAAAACTCTGTAAAAATGGCAATTTTGGTCACTGTGAGGGTTTAAAAAGTGGTTATTCAACATGAGGCCCGATCCAAATGACATTTTGAATCAGTTTTGGAAGAGTCCAAAAAATCCATTTTCTGATGAAAAACGATGACCCCGGACCAGTCGAACGTTGAAAAAATGGTCAATATTGATGAAATTTGAACATTTAATCTTTTGACTTTAAATGACGGTTGGATGTGAGTTATTACTTTTTCAACTAAAATAAGTGTGTTTAAAGTCATTTCTGTGCCTGAAATTGGTCAAAATTGAAGATTTTGAGTAAGCAAAACTCTGTAAAAATGGCAATTTTGGTCACTGTGAGGGTTTAAAAAGTGGTTATTCAACATGAGGCCCGATCCAAATGACATTTTGAATCATTTTTGGTAGAGTCCAAAAAATCAATTTTCTGATGAAAAACGATGACCCCGGACCAGTCGAACGTTGAAAAAATTATCAATATTGATGAAATTTTAACATTTAATCTTTTGACTTTAAATGACGATTGGATGTGAGTTATTACTTTTTCAACTAAAATAAGTGTGTTTAAAGTCATTTCTGTGCCTGAAATTGGTCAAAATTGAAGATTTTGAGTAAGCAAAACTCTGTAAAAATGGCAATTTTGGTCACTGTGAGGGTTTAAAAAGTGGTTATTCAACATGAGGCCCGATCCAAATGACATTTTGAATCATTTTTGGTAGAGTCCAAAAAATCAATTTTCTGATGAAAAACGATGACCCCGGACCAGTCGAACGTTGAAAAAATGGTCAATATTGATGAAATTTTAACATTTAATCTTTTGACTTTAAATGACGGTTGGATGTGAGTTATTACTTTTTCAACTAAAATAAGTGTGTTTAAAGTCATTTCTGTGCCTGAAATTGGTCAAAATTGAAGATTTTGAGTAAGCAAAACTCTGTAAAAATGGCAATTTTGGTCACTGTGAGGGTTTAAAAAGTGGTTATTCAACATGAGGCCCGATCCAAATGACATTTTGAATCAGTTTTGGAAGAGTCCAAAAAATCAATTTTCTGATAAAAAACGATGTCCCCGGACCAGTCGAACGTTGAAAAAATGGTCAATATTGATGAAATTTTAACATTTAATCTTTTGACTTTAAATGACGGTTGGATGTGAGTTATTACTTTTTCCACTAAAATAAGTGTGTTTAAAGTCATTTCTGTGCCTGAAATTGGTCAAAATTGAAGATTTTGAGTAAGCAAAACTCTGTAAAAATGGCAATTTTGGTCACTGTGAGGGTTTAAAAAGTGGTTATTCAACATGAGGCCCGATCCAAATGACATTTTGAATCAGTTTTGGAAGAGTCCAAAAAATCCATTTTCTGATGAAAAACGATGACCCCGGACCAGTCGAACGTTGAAAAAATGGTCAATATTGATGAAATTTTAACATTTAATCTTTTGACTTTAAATGACGGTTGGATGTGAGTTATTACTTTTTCAACTAAAATAAGTGTGTTTAAAGTCATTTCTGTCCCTGAAATTGGTCAAAATTGAAGATTTTGAGTAAGCAAAACTCTGTAAAAATGGCAATTTTGGTCACTGTGAGGGTTTAAAAAGTGGTTATTCAACATGAGGCCCGATCCAAATGACATTTTGAATCATTTTTGGTAGAGTCCAAAAAATCCATTTTCTGATGAAAAACGATGACCCCGGACCAGTCGAACGTTGAAAAAATGGTCAATATTGATGAAATTTTAACATTTAATCTTTTGACTTTAAATGACGGTTGGATGTGAGTTATTACTTTTTCAACTAAAATAAGTGTGTATAAGTCATTTCTGTGCCTGAAATTGGTCAAAATTGAAGATTTTGAGTAAGCAAAACTCTGTAAAAATGGCAATTTTGGTCACTGTGAGGGTTTAAAAAGTGGTTATTCAACATGAGGCCCGATCCAAATGACATTTTGAATCAGTTTTGGAAGAGTCCAAAAAATCCATTTTCTGATGAAAAACGATGACCCCGGACCAGTCGAACGTTGAAAAAATGGTCAATATTGATGAAATTTTAACATTTAATCTTTTGACTTTAAATGACGGTTGGATGTGAGTTATTACTTTTTCAACTAAAATAAGTGTGTTTAAAGTCATTTCTGTGCCTGAAATTGGTCAAAATTGAAGATTTTGAGTAAGCAAAACTCTGTAAAAATGGCAATTTTGGTCACTGTGAGGGTTTAAAAAGTGGTTATTCAACATGAGGCCCGATCCAAATGACATTTTGAATCATTTTTGGTAGAGTCCAAAAAATCAATTTTCTGATGAAAAACGATGACCCCGGACCAGTCGAACGTTGAAAAAATGGTCAATATTGATGAAATTTTAACATTTAATCTTTTGACTTTAAATGATGGTTGGATGTGAGTTATTACTTTTTCAACTAAAATAAGTGTGTTTAAAGTCATTTCTGTGCCTGAAATTGGTCAAAATTGAAGATTTTGAGTAAGCAAAACTCTGTAAAAATGGCAATTTTGGTCACTGTGAGGGTTTAAAAAGTGGTTATTCAACATGAGGCCCGATCCAAATGACATTTTGAATCACTTTTGGTAGAGTCCAAAAAATCAATTTTCTGATGAAAAACGATGACCCCGGACCAGTCGAACGTTGAAAAAATGGTCAATATTGATGAAATTTTAACATTTAATCTTTTGACTTTAAATGACGGTTGGATGTGAGTTATTACTTTTTCAACTAAAATAAGTGTGTTTAAAGTCATTTCTGTGCCTGAAATTGGTCAAAATTGAAGATTTTGAGTAAGCAAAACTCTGTAAAAATGGCAATTTTGGTCACTGTGAGAGTTTAAAAAGTGGTTATTCAACATGAGGCCCGATCCAAATGACATTTTGAATCATTTTTGGTAGAGTCCAAAAAATCCATTTTCTGATGAAAAACGATGACCCCGGACCAGTCGAACGTTGAAAAAATGGTCAATATTGATGAAATTTTAACATTTAATCTTTTGACTTTGAATGACGGTTGGATGTGAGTTATTACTTTTTCAACTAAAATAATAGTGTTTAAAGTCAGTTCTGTGCCTGAAATTGGTCAAAATTGAAGATTTTGAGTAAGCAAAACTCTGTAAAAATGGCAATTTTGGTCACTGTGAGGGTTTAAAAAGTGGTTATTCAACATGAGGCCTGATCCAAATGACATTTTGAATCATTTTTGGTAGAGTCCAAAAACATCAATTTTCTGATGAAAAACGATGACCCCGGACCAGTCGAACGTTGAAAAAATGGTCAATATTGATGAAATTTTAACATTTAATCTTTTGACTTTAAATGACGGTTGGATGTGAGTTATTACTTTTTCAACTAAAATAAGTGTGTTTAAAGTCATTTCTGTGCCTGAAATTGGTCAAATTTGAAGCTTTTGAGTAAGCAAAACTCTGTAAAAATGGCAATTTTGGTCACTCTGAGGGTTTAAAAAGTGGTTATTCAACATGAGGCCCGATCTAAATGACATTTTGATTCATTTTTGGAAGAGTCCAAAAAATCTATTTTCTGATGAAAAACGATGACCCCGGACCAGTCGAACATTGAAAAAATGGTCAATATTGATGAAATTTTAACATTTAATCTTTTGACTTTAAATGACGGTTGGATGTGAGTTATTACTTTTTCAACTAAAATAAGTGTGTTTAAAGTCATTTCTGTGCCTGAAATTGGTCAAAATTGAAGATTTTGAGTAAGCAAAACTCTGTAAAAATGACAATTTTGGTCACTGTGAGGGTTTAAAAAGTGGTTATTCAACATGAGGCCCGATCCAAATGACATTTTGAATCATTTTTGGAAGAGTCCAAAAAATCAATTTTCTGATGAAAAACGATGACCCCGGACCAGTCGAACATTGAAAAAATGATCAATATTGATGAAATTTTAACATTTAATCTTTTGACTTAAATGACGATTGGATGTGAGTTATTACTTTTTCAACTAAAATAAGTGTGTTTAAAGTCATTTCTGTGCCTGAAATTGGTCAAAATTGAAGATTTTGAGTAAGCAAAACTCTGTAAAAATGGCAATTTTGGTCACTGTGAGGGTTTAAAAAGTGGTTATTCAACATGAGGCCCGATCCAAATGACATTTTGAATCATTTTTGGTAGAGTCCAAAAAATCAATTTTCTGATGAAAAACGATGACCCCGGACCAGTCGAACGTTGAAAAAATGGTCAATATTGATGAAATTTTAACATTTAATCTTTTGACTTTAAATGACGGTTGGATGTGAGTTATTACTTTTTCAACTAAAATAAGTGTGTTTAAAGTCATTTCTGTGCCTGAAATTGGTCAAAATTGAAGATTTTGAGTAAGCAAAACTCTGTAAAAATGGCAATTTTGGTCACTGTGAGGGTTTAAAAAGTGGTTATTCAACATGAGGCCCGATCCAAATGACATTTTGAATCATTTTTGGTAGAGTCCAAAAAATCAATTTTCTGATGAAAAACGATGACCCCGGACCAGTCGAACGTTGAAAAAATGGTCAATATTGATGAAATTTTAACATTTAATCTTTTGACTTTAAATGATGGTTGGATGTGAGTTATTACTTTTTCAACTAAAATAAGTGTGTTTAAAGTCATTTCTGTGCCTGAAATTGGTCAAAATTGAAGATTTTGAGTAAGCAAAACTCTGTTAAAAATGGCAATTTTGGTCACTGTGAGGGTTTAAAAAGTGGTTATTCAACATGAGGCCCGATCCAAATGACATTTTGAATCATTTTTGGTAGAGTCCAAAAAATCAATTTTCTGATGAAAAACGATGACCCCGGACCAGTCGAACGTTGAAAAAATGGTCAATATTGATGAAATTTTAACATTTAATCTTTTGACTTTAAATGATGGTTGGATGTGAGTTATTACTTTTTCAACTAAAATAAGTGTGTTTAAAGTCATTTCTGTGCCTGAAATTGGTCAAAATTGAAGATTTTGAGTAAGCAAAACTCTGTAAAAATGGCAATTTTGGTCACTGTGAGGGTTTAAAAAGTGGTTATTCAACATGAGGCCCGATCCAAATGACATTTTGAATCACTTTTGGTAGAGTCCAAAAAATCAATTTTCTGATGAAAAACGATGACCCCAGACCAGTCGAACGTTGAAAAAATGGTCAATATTGATGAAATTTTAACATTTAATCTTTTGAATTTGAATGACGGTTGGATGTGAGTTATTACTTTTTCAACTAAAATAATAGTGTTTAAAGTCAGTTCTGTGCCTGAAATTGGTCAAAATTGAAGATTTTGAGTAAGCAAAACTCTGTAAAAATGGCAATTTTGGTCACTGTGAGGGTTTAAAAAGTGGTTATTCAACATGAGGCCCGATCCAAATGACATTTTGAATCAGTTTTGGAAGAGTCCAAAAAATCCATTTTCTGATGAAAAACGATGACCCCGGACCAGTCGAACGTTGAAAAAATGGTCAATATTGATGAAATTTGAACATTTAATCTTTTGACTTTAAATGACGGTTGGATGTGAGTTATTACTTTTTCAACTAAAATAAGTGTGTTTAAAGTCATTTCTGTGCCTGAAATTGGTCAAAATTGAAGATTTTGAGTAAGCAAAACTCTGTAAAAATGGCAATTTTGGTCACTGTGAGGGTTTAAAAAGTGGTTATTCAACATGAGGCCCGATCCAAATGACATTTTGAATCATTTTTGGTAGAGTCCAAAAAATCAATTTTCTGATGAAAAACGATGACCCCGGACCAGTCGAACGTTGAAAAAATTATCAATATTGATGAAATTTTAACATTTAATCTTTTGACTTTAAATGACGATTGGATGTGAGTTATTACTTTTTCAACTAAAATAAGTGTGTTTAAAGTCATTTCTGTGCCTGAAATTGGTCAAAATTGAAGATTTTGAGTAAGCAAAACTCTGTAAAAATGGCAATTTTGGTCACTGTGAGGGTTTAAAAAGTGGTTATTCAACATGAGGCCCGATCCAAATGACATTTTGAATCATTTTTGGTAGAGTCCAAAAAATCAATTTTCTGATGAAAAACGATGACCCCGGACCAGTCGAACGTTGAAAAAATGGTCAATATTGATGAAATTTTAACATTTAATCTTTTGACTTTAAATGACGGTTGGATGTGAGTTATTACTTTTTCAACTAAAATAAGTGTGTTTAAAGTCATTTCTGTGCCTGAAATTGGTCAAAATTGAAGATTTTGAGTAAGCAAAACTCTGTAAAAATGGCAATTTTGGTCACTGTGAGGGTTTAAAAAGTGGTTATTCAACATGAGGCCCGATCCAAATGACATTTTGAATCAGTTTTGGAAGAGTCCAAAAAATCAATTTTCTGATAAAAAACGATGTCCCCGGACCAGTCGAACGTTGAAAAAATGGTCAATATTGATGAAATTTTAACATTTAATCTTTTGACTTTAAATGACGGTTGGATGTGAGTTATTACTTTTTCCACTAAAATAAGTGTGTTTAAAGTCATTTCTGTGCCTGAAATTGGTCAAAATTGAAGATTTTGAGTAAGCAAAACTCTGTAAAAATGGCAATTTTGGTCACTGTGAGGGTTTAAAAAGTGGTTATTCAACATGAGGCCCGATCCAAATGACATTTTGAATCAGTTTTGGAAGAGTCCAAAAAATCCATTTTCTGATGAAAAACGATGACCCCGGACCAGTCGAACGTTGAAAAAATGGTCAATATTGATGAAATTTTAACATTTAATCTTTTGACTTTAAATGACGGTTGGATGTGAGTTATTACTTTTTCAACTAAAATAAGTGTGTTTAAAGTCATTTCTGTCCCTGAAATTGGTCAAAATTGAAGATTTTGAGTAAGCAAAACTCTGTAAAAATGGCAATTTTGGTCACTGTGAGGGTTTAAAAAGTGGTTATTCAACATGAGGCCCGATCCAAATGACATTTTGAATCATTTTTGGTAGAGTCCAAAAAATCCATTTTCTGATGAAAAACGATGACCCCGGACCAGTCGAACGTTGAAAAAATGGTCAATATTGATGAAATTTTAACATTTAATCTTTTGACTTTAAATGACGGTTGGATGTGAGTTATTACTTTTTCAACTAAAATAAGTGTGTATAAGTCATTTCTGTGCCTGAAATTGGTCAAAATTGAAGATTTTGAGTAAGCAAAACTCTGTAAAAATGGCAATTTTGGTCACTGTGAGGGTTTAAAAAGTGGTTATTCAACATGAGGCCCGATCCAAATGACATTTTGAATCAGTTTTGGAAGAGTCCAAAAAATCCATTTTCTGATGAAAAACGATGACCCCGGACCAGTCGAACGTTGAAAAAATGGTCAATATTGATGAAATTTTAACATTTAATCTTTTGACTTTAAATGACGGTTGGATGTGAGTTATTACTTTTTCAACTAAAATAAGTGTGTTTAAAGTCATTTCTGTGCCTGAAATTGGTCAAAATTGAAGATTTTGAGTAAGCAAAACTCTGTAAAAATGGCAATTTTGGTCACTGTGAGGGTTTAAAAAGTGGTTATTCAACATGAGGCCCGATCCAAATGACATTTTGAATCATTTTTGGTAGAGTCCAAAAAATCAATTTTCTGATGAAAAACGATGACCCCGGACCAGTCGAACGTTGAAAAAATGGTCAATATTGATGAAATTTTAACATTTAATCTTTTGACTTTAAATGATGGTTGGATGTGAGTTATTACTTTTTCAACTAAAATAAGTGTGTTTAAAGTCATTTCTGTGCCTGAAATTGGTCAAAATTGAAGATTTTGAGTAAGCAAAACTCTGTAAAAATGGCAATTTTGGTCACTGTGAGGGTTTAAAAAGTGGTTATTCAACATGAGGCCCGATCCAAATGACATTTTGAATCACTTTTGGTAGAGTCCAAAAAATCAATTTTCTGATGAAAAACGATGACCCCGGACCAGTCGAACGTTGAAAAAATGGTCAATATTGATGAAATTTTAACATTTAATCTTTTGACTTTAAATGACGGTTGGATGTGAGTTATTACTTTTTCAACTAAAATAAGTGTGTTTAAAGTCATTTCTGTGCCTGAAATTGGTCAAAATTGAAGATTTTGAGTAAGCAAAACTCTGTAAAAATGGCAATTTTGGTCACTGTGAGAGTTTAAAAAGTGGTTATTCAACATGAGGCCCGATCCAAATGACATTTTGAATCATTTTTGGTAGAGTCCAAAAAATCCATTTTCTGATGAAAAACGATGACCCCGGACCAGTCGAACGTTGAAAAAATGGTCAATATTGATGAAATTTTAACATTTAATCTTTTGACTTTGAATGACGGTTGGATGTGAGTTATTACTTTTTCAACTAAAATAATAGTGTTTAAAGTCAGTTCTGTGCCTGAAATTGGTCAAAATTGAAGATTTTGAGTAAGCAAAACTCTGTAAAAATGGCAATTTTGGTCACTGTGAGGGTTTAAAAAGTGGTTATTCAACATGAGGCCCGATCCAAATGACATTTTGAATCAGTTTTGGAAGAGTCCAAAAAATCCATTTTCTGATGAAAAACGATGACCCCGGACCAGTCGAACGTTGAAAAAATTGTCAATATTGATGAAATTTTAACATTTAATCTTTTGACTTTAAATGACGGTTGGATGTGAGTTATTACTTTTTCAACTAAAATAAGTGTGTTTAAAGTCATTTCTGTGCCTGAAATTGGTCAAAATTGAAGATTTTGAGTAAGCAAAACTCTGTAAAAATGGCAATTTTGGTCACTGTGAGGGTTTAAAAAGTGGTTATTCAACATGAGGCCCGATCCAAATGACATTTTGAATCATTTTTGGTAGAGTCCAAAAAATCAATTTTCTGATGAAAAACGATGACCCCGGACCAGTCGAACGTTGAAAAAATGGTCAATATTGATGAAATTTTAACATTTAATCTTTTGACTTTAAATGATGGTTGGATGTGAGTTATTACTTTTTCAACTAAAATAAGTGTGTTTAAAGTCATTTCTGTGCCTGAAATTGGTCAAAATTGAAGATTTTGAGTAAGCAAAACTCTGTAAAAATGGCAATTTTGGTCACTGTGAGGGTTTAAAAAGTGGTTATTCAACATGAGGCCCGATCCAAATGATATTTTGAATCAGTTTTGGAAGAGTCCAAAAAATCCATTTTCTGATGAAAAACGATGACCCCGGACCAGTCGAACGTTGAAAAAATGGTCAATATTGATGAAATTTTAACATTTAATCTTTTGACTTTAAATGACGGTTGGATGTGAGTTATTACTTTTTCAACTAAAATAAGTGTGTTTAAAGTCATTTCTGTGCCTGAAATTGGTCAAAATTGAAGATTTTGAGTAAGCAAAACTCTGTAAAAATGGCAATTTTGGTCACTGTGAGGGTTTAAAAAGTGGTTATTCAACATGAGGCCCGATCCAAATGACATTTTGAATCATTTTTGGTAGAGTCCAAAAAATCAATTTTCTGATGAAAAACGATGACCCCGGACCAGTCGAACGTTGAAAAAATGGTCAATATTGATGAAATTTTAACATTTAATCTTTTGACTTTAAATGATGGTTGGATGTGAGTTATTACTTTTTCAACTAAAATAAGTGTGTTTAAAGTCATTTCTGTGCCTGAAATTGGTCAAAATTGAAGATTTTGAGTAAGCAAAACTCTGTAAAAATGGCAATTTTGGTCACTGTGAGGGTTTAAAAAGTGGTTATTCAACATGAGGCCCGATCCAAATGACATTTTGAATCAGTTTTGGAAGAGTTCAAAAAATCAATTTTCTGATAAAAAACGATGTCCCCGGACCAGTCGAACGTTGAAAAAATGGTCAATATTGATGAAATTTTAACATTTAATCTTTTGACTTTAAATGACGGTTGGATGTGAGTTATTACTTTTTCAACTAAAATAAGTGTGTTTAAAGTCATTTCTGTGCCTGAAATTGGTCAAAATTGAAGATTTTGAGTAAGCAAAACTCTGTAAAAATGGCAATTTTGGTCACTGTGAGGGTTTAAAAAGTGGTTATTCAACATGAGGCCTGATCCAAATGACATTTTGAATCATTTTTGGTAGAGTCCAAAAAATCCATTTTCTGATGAAAAACGATGACCCCGGACCAGTCGAACGTTGAAAAAATGGTCAATATTGATGAAATTTTAACATTTAATCTTTTGACTTTAAATGACGGTTGGATGTGAGTTATTACTTTTTCAACTAAAATAAGTGTGTTTAAAGTCATTTCTGTGCCTGAAATTGGTCAAAATTGAAGATTTTGAGTAAGCAAAACTCTGTAAAAATGACAATTTTGGTCACTGTGAGGGTTTAAAAAGTGGTTATTCAACATGAGGCCCGATCCAAATGACATTTTGAATCATTTTTGGAAGAGTCCAAAAAATCCATTTTCTGATGAAAAATGATGACCCCGGACCAGTCGAACATTGAAAAAATGATCAATATTGATGAAATTTTAACATTTAATCTTTTGACTTAAATGACGATTGGATGTGAGTTATTACTTTTTCAACTAAAATAAGTGTGTTTAAAGTCATTTCTGTGCCTGAAATTGGTCAAAATTGAAGATTTTGAGTAAGCAAAACTCTGTAAAAATGGCAATTTTGGTCACTGTGAGGGTTTAAAAAGTGGTTATTCAACATGAGGCCCGATCCAAATGACATTTTGAATCAGTTTTGGAAGAGTCCAAAAAATCCATTTTCTGATGAAAAACGATGACCCCGGACCAGTCGAACGTTGAAAAAATGGTCAATATTGATGAAATTTTAACATTTAATCTTTTGACTTTAAATGACGGTTGGATGTGAGTTATTACTTTTTCAACTAAAATAAGTGTGTTTAAAGTCATTTCTGTGCCTGAAATTGGTCAAAATTGAAGATTTTGAGTAAGCAAAACTCTGTAAAAATGGCAATTTTGGTCACTGTGAGGGTTTAAAAAGTGGTTATTCAACATGAGGCCCGATCCAAATGACATTTTGAATCATTTTTGGTAGAGTCCAAAAAATCAATTTTCTGATGAAAAACGATGACCCCGGACCAGTCGAACGTTGAAAAAATGGTCAATATTGATGAAATTTTAACATTTAATCTTTTGACTTTAAATGATGGTTGGATGTGAGTTATTACTTTTTCAACTAAAATAAGTGTGTTTAAAGTCATTTCTGTGCCTGAAATTGGTCAAAATTGAAGATTTTGAGTAAGCAAAACTCTGTAAAAATGGCAATTTTGGTCACTGTGAGGGTTTAAAAAGTGGTTATTCAACATGAGGCCCGATCCAAATGACATTTTGAATCACTTTTGGTAGAGTCAAAAAAATCAATTTTCTGATGAAAAACGATGACCCCGGACCAGTCGAACGTTGAAAAAATGGTCAATATTGATGAAATTTTAACATTTAATCTTTTGACTTTAAATGACGGTTGGATGTGAGTTATTACTTTTTCAACTAAAATAAGTGTGTTTAAAGTCATTTCTGTGCCTGAAATTGGTCAAAATTGAAGATTTTGAGTAAGCAAAACTCTGTAAAAATGGCAATTTTGGTCACTGTGAGAGTTTAAAAAGTGGTTATTCAACATGAGGCCCGATCCAAATGACATTTTGAATCATTTTTGGTAGAGTCCAAAAAATCCATTTTCTGATGAAAAACGATGACCCCGGACCAGTCGAACGTTGAAAAAATGGTCAATATTGATGAAATTTTAACATTTAATCTTTTGACTTTGAATGACGGTTGGATGTGAGTTATTACTTTTTCAACTAAAATAATAGTGTTTAAAGTCAGTTCTGTGCCTGAAATTGGTCAAAATTGAAGATTTTGAGTAAGCAAAACTCTGTAAAAATGGCAATTTTGGTCACTGTGAGGGTTTAAAAAGTGGTTATTCAACATGAGGCCCGATCCAAATGACATTTTGAATCAGTTTTGGAAGAGTCCAAAAAATCCATTTTCTGATGAAAAACGATGACCCCGGACCAGTCGAACGTTGAAAAAATGGTCAATATTGATGAAATTTTAACATTTAATCTTTTGACTTTAAATGACGGTTGGATGTGAGTTATTACTTTTTCAACTAAAATAAGTGTGTTTAAAGTCATTTCTGTGCCTGAAATTGGTCAAAATTGAAGATTTTGAGTAAGCAAAACTCTGTAAAAATGGCAATTTTGGTCACTGTGAGGGTTTAAAAAGTGGTTATTCAACATGAGGCCCGATCCAAATGACATTTTGAATCATTTTTGGTAGAGTCCAAAAAATCAATTTTCTGATGAAAAACGATGACCCCGGACCAGTCGAACGTTGAAAAAATGGTCAATATTGATGAAATTTTAACATTTAATCTTTTGACTTTAAATGATGGTTGGATGTGAGTTATTACTTTTTCAACTAAAATAAGTGTGTTTAAAGTCATTTCTGTGCCTGAAATTGGTCAAAATTGAAGATTTTGAGTAAGCAAAACTCTGTAAAAATGGCAATTTTGGTCACTGTGAGGGTTTAAAAAGTGGTTATTCAACATGAGGCCCGATCCAAATGACATTTTGAATCAGTTTTGGAAGAGTTCAAAAAATCAATTTTCTGATAAAAAACGATGTCCCCGGACCAGTCGAACGTTGAAAAAATGGTCAATATTGATGAAATTTTAACATTTAATCTTTTGACTTTAAATGACGGTTGGATGTGAGTTATTACTTTTTCAACTAAAATAAGTGTGTTTAAAGTCATTTCTGTGCCTGAAATTGGTCAAAATTGAAGATTTTGAGTAAGCAAAACTCTGTAAAAATGGCAATTTTGGTCACTGTGAGGGTTTAAAAAGTGGTTATTCAACATGAGGCCTGATCCAAATGACATTTTGAATCATTTTTGGTAGAGTCCAAAAAATCCATTTTCTGATGAAAAACGATGACCCCGGACCAGTCGAACGTTGAAAAAATGGTCAATATTGATGAAATTTTAACATTTAATCTTTTGACTTTAAATGACGGTTGGATGTGAGTTATTACTTTTTCAACTAAAATAAGTGTGTTTAAAGTCATTTCTGTGCCTGAAATTGGTCAAAATTGAAGATTTTGAGTAAGCAAAACTCTGTAAAAATGACAATTTTGGTCACTGTGAGGGTTTAAAAAGTGGTTATTCAACATGAGGCCCGATCCAAATGACATTTTGAATCATTTTTGGAAGAGTCCAAAAAATCCATTTTCTGATGAAAAATGATGACCCCGGACCAGTCGAACATTGAAAAAATGATCAATATTGATGAAATTTTAACATTTAATCTTTTGACTTAAATGACGATTGGATGTGAGTTATTACTTTTTCAACTAAAATAAGTGTGTTTAAAGTCATTTCTGTGCCTGAAATTGGTCAAAATTGAAGATTTTGAGTAAGCAAAACTCTGTAAAAATGGCAATTTTGGTCACTGTGAGGGTTTAAAAAGTGGTTATTCAACATGAGGCCCGATCCAAATGACATTTTGAATCATTTTTGGTAGAGTCCAAAAAATCAATTTTCTGATGAAAAACGATGACCCCGGACCAGTCGAACGTTGAAAAAATGGTCAATATTGATGACATTTTAACATTTAATCTTTTGACTTTAAATGACGGTTGGATGTGAGTTATTACTTTTTCAACTAAAATAAGTGTGTTTAAAGTCATTTCTGTGCCTGAAATTGGTCAAAATTGAAGATTTTGAGTAAGCAAAACTCTGTAAAAATGGCAATTTTGGTCACTGTGAGGGTTTAAAAAGTGGTTATTCAACATGAGGCCCGATCCAAATGACATTTTGAATCATTTTTGGTAGAGTCCAAAAAATCCATTTTCTGATGAAAAACGATGACCCCGGACCAGTCGAACGTTGAAAAAATGGTCAATATTGATGAAATTTTAACATTTAATCTTTTGACTTTAAATGACGGTTGGATGTGAGTTATTACTTTTTCAACTAAAATAAGTGTGTTTAAAGTCATTTCTGTGCCTGAAATTGGTCAAAATTGAAGATTTTGAGTAAGCAAAACTCTGTAAAAATGGCAATTTTGGTCACTGTGAGGGTTTAAAAAGTGGTTATTCAACATGAGGCCCGATCCAAATGACATTTTGAATCATTTTTGATAGAGTCCAAAAAATCAATTTTCTGATGAAAAACGATGACCCCGGACCAGTCGAACGTTGAAAAAATTATCAATATTGATGAAATTTTAACATTTAATCTTTTGACTTTAAATGACGATTGGATGTGAGTTATTACTTTTTCAACTAAAATAAGTGTGTTTAAAGTCATTTCTGTGCCTGAAATTGGTCAAAATTGAAGATTTTGAGTAAGCAAAACTCTGTAAAAATGGCAATTTTGGTCACTGTGAGGGTTTAAAAAGTGGTTATTCAACATGAGGCCCGATCCAAATGACATTTTGAATCATTTTTGGTAGAGTCCAAAAAATCAATTTTCTGATGAAAAACGATGACCCCGGACCAGTCGAACGTTGAAAAAATGGTCAATATTGATGAAATTTTAACATTTAATCTTTTGACTTTAAATGACGGTTGGATGTGAGTTATTACTTTTTCAACTAAAATAAGTGTGTTTAAAGTCATTTCTGTGCCTGAAATTGGTCAAAATTGAAGATTTTGAGTAAGCAAAACTCTGTAAAAATGGCAATTTTGGTCACTGTGAGGGTTTAAAAAGTGGTTATTCAACATGAGGCCCGATCCAAATGACATTTTGAATCAGTTTTGGAAGAGTCCAAAAAATCAATTTTCTGATAAAAAACGATGTCCCCGGACCAGTCGAACGTTGAAAAAATGGTCAATATTGATGAAATTTTAACATTTAATCTTTTGACTTTAAATGACGGTTGGATGTGAGTTATTACTTTTTCAACTAAAATAAGTGTGTTTAAAGTCATTTCTGTGCCTGAAATTGGTCAAAATTGAAGATTTTGAGTAAGCAAAACTCTGTAAAAATGGCAATTTTGGTCACTGTGAGAGTTTAAAAAGTGGTTATTCAACATGAGGCCCGATCCAAATGACATTTTGAATCATTTTTGGTAGAGTCCAAAAAATCCATTTTCTGATGAAAAACGATGACCCCGGACCAGTCGAACGTTGAAAAAATGGTCAATATTGATGAAATTTTAACATTTAATCTTTTGACTTTGAATGACGGTTGGATGTGAGTTATTACTTTTTCAACTAAAATAATAGTGTTTAAAGTCAGTTCTGTGCCTGAAATTGGTCAAAATTGAAGATTTTGAGTAAGCAAAACTCTGTAAAAATGGCAATTTTGGTCACTGTGAGGGTTTAAAAAGTGGTTATTCAACATGAGGCCCGATCCAAATGATATTTTGAATCAGTTTTGGAAGAGTCCAAAAAATCCATTTTCTGATGAAAAACGATGACCCCGGACCAGTCGAACGTTGAAAAAATGGTCAATATTGATGAAATTTTAACATTTAATCTTTTGACTTTGAATGACGGTTGGATGTGAGTTATTACTTTTTCAACTAAAATAAGTGTGTTTAAAGTCATTTCTGTGCCTGAAATTGGTCAAAATTGAAGATTTTGAGTAAGCAAAACTCTGTAAAAATGGCAATTTTGGTCACTGTGAGGGTTTAAAAAGTGGTTATTCAACATGAGGCCCGATCCAAATGACATTTTGAATCATTTTTGGTAGAGTCCAAAAAATCAATTTTCTGATGAAAAACGATGACCCCGGACCAGTCGAACGTTGAAAAAATGGTCAATATTGATGAAATTTTAACATTTAATCTTTTGACTTTAAATGATGGTTGGATGTGAGTTATTACTTTTTCAACTAAAATAAGTGTGTTTAAAGTCATTTCTGTGCCTGAAATTGGTCAAAATTGAAGATTTTGAGTAAGCAAAACTCTGTAAAAATGGCAATTTTGGTCACTGTGAGGGTTTAAAAAGTGGTTATTCAACATGAGGCCCGATCCAAATGACATTTTGAATCAGTTTTGGAAGAGTTCAAAAAATCAATTTTCTGATAAAAAACGATGTCCCCGGACCAGTCGAACGTTGAAAAAATGGTCAATATTGATGAAATTTTAACATTTAATCTTTTGACTTTAAATGACGGTTGGATGTGAGTTATTACTTTTTCAACTAAAATAAGTGTGTTTAAAGTCATTTCTGTGCCTGAAATTGGTCAAAATTGAAGATTTTGAGTAAGCAAAACTCTGTAAAAATGGCAATTTTGGTCACTGTGAGGGTTTAAAAAGTGGTTATTCAACATGAGGCCTGATCCAAATGACATTTTGAATCATTTTTGGTAGAGTCCAAAAAATCCATTTTCTGATGAAAAACGATGACCCCGGACCAGTCGAACGTTGAAAAAATGGTCAATATTGATGAAATTTTAACATTTAATCTTTTGACTTTAAATGACGGTTGGATGTGAGTTATTACTTTTTCAACTAAAATAAGTGTGTTTAAAGTCATTTCTGTGCCTGAAATTGGTCAAAATTGAAGATTTTGAGTAAGCAAAACTCTGTAAAAATGACAATTTTGGTCACTGTGAGGGTTTAAAAAGTGGTTATTCAACATGAGGCCCGATCCAAATGACATTTTGAATCATTTTTGGAAGAGTCCAAAAAATCCATTTTCTGATGAAAAATGATGACCCCGGACCAGTCGAACATTGAAAAAATGATCAATATTGATGAAATTTTAACATTTAATCTTTTGACTTAAATGACGATTGGATGTGAGTTATTACTTTTTCAACTAAAATAAGTGTGTTTAAAGTCATTTCTGTGCCTGAAATTGGTCAAAATTGAAGATTTTGAGTAAGCAAAACTCTGTAAAAATGGCAATTTTGGTCACTGTGAGGGTTTAAAAAGTGGTTATTCAACATGAGGCCCGATCCAAATGACATTTTGAATCATTTTTGGTAGAGTCCAAAAAATCAATTTTCTGATGAAAAACGATGACCCCGGACCAGTCGAACGTTGAAAAAATGGTCAATATTGATGAAATTTTAACATTTAATCTTTTGACTTTAAATGACGGTTGGATGTGAGTTATTACTTTTTCAACTAAAATAAGTGTGTTTAAAGTCATTTCTGTCCCTGAAATTGGTCAAAATTGAAGATTTTGAGTAAGCAAAACTCTGTAAAAATGGCAATTTTGGTCACTGTGAGGGTTTAAAAAGTGGTTATTCAACATGAGGCCCGATCCAAATGACATTTTGAATCATTTTTGGTAGAGTCCAAAAAATCCATTTTCTGATGAAAAACGATGACCCCGGACCAGTCGAACGTTGAAAAAATGGTCAATATTGATGAAATTTTAACATTTAATCTTTTGACTTTAAATGACGGTTGGATGTGAGTTATTACTTTTTCAACTAAAATAAGTGTGTATAAGTCATTTCTGTGCCTGAAATTGGTCAAAATTGAAGATTTTGAGTAAGCAAAACTCTGTAAAAATGGCAATTTTGGTCACTGTGAGGGTTTAAAAAGTGGTTATTCAACATGAGGCCCGATCCAAATGACATTTTGAATCAGTTTTGGAAGAGTCCAAAAAATCCATTTTCTGATGAAAAACGATGACCCCGGACCAGTCGAACGTTGAAAAAATGGTCAATATTGATGAAATTTTAACATTTAATCTTTTGACTTTAAATGACGGTTGGATGTGAGTTATTACTTTTTCAACTAAAATAAGTGTGTTTAAAGTCATTTCTGTGCCTGAAATTGGTCAAAATTGAAGATTTTGAGTAAGCAAAACTCTGTAAAAATGGCAATTTTGGTCACTGTGAGGGTTTAAAAAGTGGTTATTCAACATGAGGCCCGATCCAAATGACATTTTGAATCATTTTTGGTAGAGTCCAAAAAATCAATTTTCTGATGAAAAACGATGACCCCGGACCAGTCGAACGTTGAAAAAATGGTCAATATTGATGAAATTTTAACATTTAATCTTTTGACTTTAAATGATGGTTGGATGTGAGTTATTACTTTTTCAACTAAAATAAGTGTGTTTAAAGTCATTTCTGTGCCTGAAATTGGTCAAAATTGAAGATTTTGAGTAAGCAAAACTCTGTAAAAATGGCAATTTTGGTCACTGTGAGAGTTTAAAAAGTGGTTATTCAACATGAGGCCCGATCCAAATGACATTTTGAATCATTTTTGGTAGAGTCCAAAAAATCCATTTTCTGATGAAAAACGATGACCCCGGACCAGTCGAACGTTGAAAAAATGGTCAATATTGATGAAATTTTAACATTTAATCTTTTGACTTTGAATGACGGTTGGATGTGAGTTATTACTTTTTCAACTAAAATAATAGTGTTTAAAGTCAGTTCTGTGCCTGAAATTGGTCAAAATTGAAGATTTTGAGTAAGCAAAACTCTGTAAAAATGGCAATTTTGGTCACTGTGAGGGTTTAAAAAGTGGTTATTCAACATGAGGCCCGATCCAAATGACATTTTGAATCAGTTTTGGAAGAGTCCAAAAAATCCATTTTCTGATGAAAAACGATGACCCCGGACCAGTCGAACGTTGAAAAAATTGTCAATATTGATGAAATTTTAACATTTAATCTTTTGACTTTAAATGACGGTTGGATGTGAGTTATTACTTTTTCAACTAAAATAAGTGTGTTTAAAGTCATTTCTGTGCCTGAAATTGGTCAAAATTGAAGATTTTGAGTAAGCAAAACTCTGTAAAAATGGCAATTTTGGTCACTGTGAGGGTTTAAAAAGTGGTTATTCAACATGAGGCCCGATCCAAATGACATTTTGAATCATTTTTGGTAGAGTCCAAAAAATCAATTTTCTGATGAAAAACGATGACCCCGGACCAGTCGAACGTTGAAAAAATGGTCAATATTGATGAAATTTTAACATTTAATCTTTTGACTTTAAATGATGGTTGGATGTGAGTTATTACTTTTTCAACTAAAATAAGTGTGTTTAAAGTCATTTCTGTGCCTGAAATTGGTCAAAATTGAAGATTTTGAGTAAGCAAAACTCTGTAAAAATGGCAATTTTGGTCACTGTGAGGGTTTAAAAAGTGGTTATTCAACATGAGGCCCGATCCAAATGACATTTTGAATCAGTTTTGGAAGAGTTCAAAAAATCAATTTTCTGATAAAAAACGATGTCCCCGGACCAGTCGAACGTTGAAAAAATGGTCAATATTGATGAAATTTTAACATTTAATCTTTTGACTTTAAATGACGGTTGGATGTGAGTTATTACTTTTTCAACTAAAATAAGTGTGTTTAAAGTCATTTCTGTGCCTGAAATTGGTCAAAATTGAAGATTTTGAGTAAGCAAAACTCTGTAAAAATGGCAATTTTGGTCACTGTGAGGGTTTAAAAAGTGGTTATTCAATATGAGGCCTGATCCAAATGACATTTTGAATCATTTTTGGTAGAGTCCAAAAAATCCATTTTCTGATGAAAAACGATGACCCCGGACCAGTCGAACGTTGAAAAAATGGTCAATATTGATGAAATTTTAACATTTAATCTTTTGACTTTAAATGACGGTTGGATGTGAGTTATTACTTTTTCAACTAAAATAAGTGTGTTTAAAGTCATTTCTGTGCCTGAAATTGGTCAAAATTGAAGATTTTGAGTAAGCAAAACTCTGTAAAAATGACAATTTTGGTCACTGTGAGGGTATAAAAAGTGGTTATTCAACATGAGGCCCGATCCAAATGACATTTTGAATCATTTTCGGAAGAGTCCAAAAAATCCATTTTCTGATGAAAAATGATGACCCCGGACCAGTCGAACATTGAAAAAATGATCAATATTGATGAAATTTTAACATTTAATCTTTTGACTTAAATGACGATTGGATGTGAGTTATTACTTTTTCAACTAAAATAAGTGTGTTTAAAGTCATTTCTGTGCCTGAAATTGGTCAAAATTGAAGATTTTGAGTAAGCAAAACTCTGTAAAAATGGCAATTTTGGTCACTGTGAGGGTTTAAAAAGTGGTTATTCAACATGAGGCCCGATCCAAATGACATTTTGAATCATTTTTGGTAGAGTCCAAAAAATCAATTTTCTGATGAAAAACGATGACCCCGGACCAGTCGAACGTTGAAAAAATGGTCAATATTGATGAAATTTTAACATTTAATCTTTTGACTTTAAATGATGGTTGGATGTGAGTTATTACTTTTTCAACTAAAATAAGTGTGTTTAAAGTCATTTCTGTGCCTGAAATTGGTCAAAATTGAAGATTTTGAGTAAGCAAAACTCTGTAAAAATGGCAATTTTGGTCACTGTGAGGGTTTAAAAAGTGGTTATTCAACATGAGGCCCGATCCAAATGACATTTTGAATCAGTTTTGGAAGAGTTCAAAAAATCAATTTTCTGATAAAAAACGATGTCCCCGGACCAGTCGAACGTTGAAAAAATGGTCAATATTGATGAAATTTTAACATTTAATCTTTTGACTTTAAATGACGGTTGGATGTGAGTTATTACTTTTTCAACTAAAATAAGTGTGTTTAAAGTCATTTCTGTGCCTGAAATTGGTCAAAATTGAAGATTTTGAGTAAGCAAAACTCTGTAAAAATGGCAATTTTGGTCACTGTGAGGGTTTAAAAAGTGGTTATTCAACATGAGGCCCGATCCAAATGACATTTTGAATCATTTTTGGTAGAGTCCAAAAAATCAATTTTCTGATGAAAAACGATGACCCCGGACCAGTCGAACGTTGAAAAAATTATCAATATTGATGAAATTTTAACATTTAATCTTTTGACTTTAAATGACGATTGGATGTGAGTTATTACTTTTTCAACTAAAATAAGTGTGTTTAAAGTCATTTCTGTGCCTGAAATTGGTCAAAATTGAAGATTTTGAGTAAGCAAAACTCTGTAAAAATGGCAATTTTGGTCACTGTGAGGGTTTAAAAAGTGGTTATTCAACATGAGGCCCGATCCAAATGACATTTTGAATCATTTTTGGTAGAGTCCAAAAAATCAATTTTCTGATGAAAAACGATGACCCCGGACCAGTCGAACGTTGAAAAAATGGTCAATATTGATGAAATTTTAACATTTAATCTTTTGACTTTAAATGACGGTTGGATGTGAGTTATTACTTTTTCAACTAAAATAAGTGTGTTTAAAGTCATTTCTGTGCCTGAAATTGGTCAAAATTGAAGATTTTGAGTAAGCAAAACTCTGTAAAAATGGCAATTTTGTCACTGTGAGGGTTTAAAAAGTGGTTATTCAACATGAGGCCCGATCCAAATGACATTTTGAATCAGTTTTGGAAGAGTCCAAAAAATCAATTTTCTGATAAAAAACGATGTCCCCGGACCAGTCGAACGTTGAAAAAATGGTCAATATTGATGAAATTTTAACATTTAATCTTTTGACTTTAAATGACGGTTGGATGTGAGTTATTACTTTTTCAACTAAAATAAGTGTGTTTAAAGTCATTTCTGTGCCTGAAATTGGTCAAAATTGAAGATTTTGAGTAAGCAAAACTCTGTAAAAATGGCAATTTTGGTCACTGTGAGAGTTTAAAAAGTGGTTATTCAACATGAGGCCCGATCCAAATGACATTTTGAATCATTTTTGGTAGAGTCCAAAAAATCCATTTTCTGATGAAAAACGATGACCCCGGACCAGTCGAACGTTGAAAAAATGGTCAATATTGATGAAATTTTAACATTTAATCTTTTGACTTTGAATGACGGTTGGATGTGAGTTATTACTTTTTCAACTAAAATAATAGTGTTTAAAGTCAGTTCTGTGCCTGAAATTGGTCAAAATTGAAGATTTTGAGTAAGCAAAACTCTGTAAAAATGGCAATTTTGGTCACTGTGAGGGTTTAAAAAGTGGTTATTCAACATGAGGCCCGATCCAAATGACATTTTGAATCAGTTTTGGAAGAGTCCAAAAAATCCATTTTCTGATGAAAAACGATGACCCCGGACCAGTCGAACGTTGAAAAAATGGTCAATATTGATGAAATTTTAACATTTAATCTTTTGACTTTAAATGACGGTTGGATGTGAGTTATTACTTTTTCAACTAAAATAAGTGTGTTTAAAGTCATTTCTGTGCCTGAAATTGGTCAAAATTGAAGATTTTGAGTAAGCAAAACTCTGTAAAAATGGCAATTTTGGTCACTGTGAGGGTTTAAAAAGTGGTTATTCAACATGAGGCCCGATCCAAAATGACATTTTGAATCATTTTTGGTAGAGTCCAAAAAATCAATTTTCTGATGAAAAACGATGACCCCGGACCAGTCGAACGTTGAAAAAATGATCAATATTGATGAAATTTTAACATTTAATCTTTTGACTTTAAATGACGATTGGATGTGAGTTATTACTTTTTCAACTAAAATAAGTGTGTTTAAAGTCATTTCTGTGCCTGAAATTGGTCAAAATTGAAGATTTTGAGTAAGCAAAACTCTGTAAAAATGGCAATTTTGGTCACTGTGAGGGTTTAAAAAGTGTTTATTCAACATGAGGCCCGATCCAAATGACATTTTGAATCATTTTTGGTAGAGTCCAAAAAATCAATTTTCTGATGAAAAACGATGACCCCGGACCAGTCGAACGTTGAAAAAATGGTCAATATTGATGAAATTTTAACATTTAATCTTTTGACTTTAAATGATGGTTGGATGTGAGTTATTACTTTTTCAACTAAAATAAGTGTGTTTAAAGTCATTTCTGTGCCTGAAATTGGTCAAAATTGAAGATTTTGAGTAAGCAAAACTCTGTAAAAATGGCAATTTTGGTCACTGTGAGGGTTTAAAAAGTGGTTATTCAACATGAGGCCCGATCCAAATGACATTTTGAATCATTTTTGGTAGAGTCCAAAAAATCAATTTTCTGATGAAAAACGATGACCCCGGACCAGTCGAACGTTGAAAAAATGGTCAATATTGATGAAATTTTAACATTTAATCTTTTGACTTTAAATAACGGTTGGATGTGAGTTATTACTTTTTCAACTAAAATAAGTGTGTTTAAAGTCATTTCTGTGCCTGAAATTGGTCAAAATTGAAGATTTTGAGTAAGCAAAACTCTGTAAAAATGGCAATTTTGGTCACTGTGAGGGTTTAAAAAGTGGTTATTCAACATGAGGCCCGATCCAAATGACATTTTGAATCAGTTTTGGAAGAGTTCAAAAAATCAATTTTCTGATAAAAAACGATGTCCCCGGACCAGTCGAACGTTGAAAAAATGGTCAATATTGATGAAATTTGAACATTTAATCTTTTGACTTTAAATGACGGTTGGATGTGAGTTATTACTTTTTCAACTAAAATAAGTGTGTTTAAAGTCATTTCTGTGCCTGAAATTGGTCAAAATTGAAGATTTTGAGTAAGCAAAACTCTGTAAAAATGGCAATTTTGGTCACTGTGAGGGTTTAAAAAGTGGTTATTCAACATGAGGCCCGATCCAAATGACATTTTGAATCATTTTTGGTAGAGTCCAAAAAATCAATTTTCTGATGAAAAACGATGACCCCGGACCAGTCGAACGTTGAAAAAATGGTCAATATTGATGAAATTTTAACATTTAATCTTTTGACTTTAAATGACGGTTGGATGTGAGTTATTACTTTTTCAACTAAAATAAGTGTGTTTAAAGTCATTTCTGTGCCTGAAATTGGTCAAAATTGAAGATTTTGAGTAAGCAAAACTCTGTAAAAATGGCAATTCTGGTCACTGTGAGGGTTTAAAAAGTGGTTATTCAACATGAGGCCCGATCCAAATGACATTTTGAATCAGTTTTGGAAGAGTCCAAAAAATCAATTTTCTGATAAAAAACGATGTTCCCGGACCAGTCGAACGTTGAAAAAATGGTCAATATTGATGAAATTTTAACATTTAATCTTTTGACTTTAAATGACGGTTGGATGTGAGTTATTACTTTTTCAACTAAAATAAGTGTGTTTAAAGTCATTTCTGTGCCTGAAATTGGTCAAAATTGAAGATTTTGAGTAAGCAAAACTCTGTAAAAATGGCAATTGTGGTCACTGTGAGAGTTTAAAAAGTGGTTATTCAACATGAGGCCCGATCCAAATGACATTTTGAATCATTTTTGGTAGAGTCCAAAAAATCCATTTTCTGATGAAAAACGATGACCCCGGACCAGTCGAACGTTGAAAAAATGGTCAATATTGATGAAATTTTAACATTTAATCTTTTGACTTTGAATGACGGTTGGATGTGAGTTATTACTTTTTCAACTAAAATAATAGTGTTTAAAGTCAGTTCTGTGCCTGAAATTGGTCAAAATTGAAGATTTTGAGTAAGCAAAACTCTGTAAAAATGGCAATTTTGGTCACTGTGAGGGTTTAAAAAGTGGTTATTCAACATGAGGCCCGATCCAAATGACATTTTGAATCAGTTTTGGAAGAGTCCAAAAAATCCATTTTCTGATGAAAAACGATGACCCCGGACCAGTCGAACGTTGAAAAAATGGTCAATATTGATGAAATTTTAACATTTAATCTTTTGACTTTAAATGACGGTTGGATGTGAGTTATTACTTTTTCAACTAAAATAAGTGTGTTTAAAGTCATTTCTGTGCCTGAAATTGGTCAAAATTGAAGATTTTGAGTAAGCAAAACTCTGTAAAAATGGCAATTTTGGTCACTGTGAGGGTTTAAAAAGTGGTTATTCAACATGAGGCCCGATCCAAAATGACATTTTGAATCATTTTTGGTAGAGTCCAAAAAATCAATTTTCTGATGAAAAACGATGACCCCGGACCAGTCGAACGTTGAAAAAATGATCAATATTGATGAAATTTTAACATTTAATCTTTTGACTTTAAATGACGATTGGATGTGAGTTATTACTTTTTCAACTAAAATAAGTGTGTTTAAAGTCATTTCTGTGCCTGAAATTGGTCAAAATTGAAGATTTTGAGTAAGCAAAACTCTGTAAAAATGGCAATTTTGGTCACTGTGAGGGTTTAAAAAGTGGTTATTCAACATGAGGCCCGATCCAAATGACATTTTGAATCATTTTTGGTAGAGTCCAAAAAATCAATTTTCTGATGAAAAACGATGACCCCGGACCAGTCGAACGTTGAAAAAATGGTCAATATTGATGAAATTTTAACATTTAATCTTTTGACTTTAAATGATGGTTGGATGTGAGTTATTACTTTTTCAACTAAAATAAGTGTGTTTAAAGTCATTTCTGTGCCTGAAATTGGTCAAAATTGAAGATTTTGAGTAAGCAAAACTCTGTAAAAATGGCAATTTTGGTCACTGTGAGGGTTTAAAAAGTGGTTATTCAACATGAGGCCCGATCCAAATGACATTTTGAATCAGTTTTGGAAGAGTTCAAAAAATCAATTTTCTGATAAAAAACGATGTCCCCGGACCAGTCGAACGTTGAAAAAATGGTCAATATTGATGAAATTTGAACATTTAATCTTTTGACTTTAAATGACGGTTGGATGTGAGTTATTACTTTTTCAACTAAAATAAGTGTGTTTAAAGTCATTTCTGTGCCTGAAATTGGTCAAAATTGAAGATTTTGAGTAAGCAAAACTCTGTAAAAATGGCAATTTTGGTCACTGTGAGGGTTTAAAAAGTGGTTATTCAACATGAGGCCCGATCCAAATGACATTTTGAATCATTTTTGGTAGAGTCCAAAAAATCAATTTTCTGATGAAAAACGATGACCCCGGACCAGTCGAAAGTTGAAAAAATTATCAATATTGATGAAATTTTAACATTTAATCTTTTGACTTTAAATGACGATTGGATGTGAGTTATTACTTTTTCAACTAAAATAAGTGTGTTTAAAGTCATTTCTGTGCCTGAAATTGGTCAAAATTGAAGATTTTGAGTAAGCAAAACTCTGTAAAAATGGCAATTTTGGTCACTGTGAGGGTTTAAAAAGTGGTTATTCAACATGAGGCCCGATCCAAATGACATTTTGAATCATTTTTGGTAGAGTCCAAAAAATCAATTTTCTGATGAAAAACGATGACCCCGGACCAGTCGAACGTTGAAAAAATGGTCAATATTGATGAAATTTTAACATTTAATCTTTTGACTTTAAATGACGGTTGGATGTGAGTTATTACTTTTTCAACTAAAATAAGTGTGTTTAAAGTCATTTCTGTGCCTGAAATTGGTCAAAATTGAAGATTTTGAGTAAGCAAAACTCTGTAAAAATGGCAATTTTGGTCACTGTGAGGGTTTAAAAAGTGGTTATTCAACATGAGGCCCGATCCAAATGACATTTTGAATCAGTTTTGGAAGAGTCCAAAAAATCAATTTTCTGATAAAAAACGATGTCCCCGGACCAGTCGAACGTTGAAAAAATGGTCAATATTGATGAAATTTTAACATTTAATCTTTTGACTTTAAATGACGGTTGGATGTGAGTTATTACTTTTTCAACTAAAATAAGTGTGTTTAAAGTCATTTCAGTGCCTGAAATTGGTCAAAATTGAAGATTTTGAGTAAGCAAAACTCTGTAAAAATGGCAATTTTGGTCACTGTGAGAGTTTAAAAAGTGGTTATTCAACATGAGGCCCGATCCAAATGACATTTTGAATCATTTTTGGTAGAGTCCAAAAAATCCATTTTCTGATGAAAAACGATGACCCCGGACCAGTCGAACGTTGAAAAAATGGTCAATATTGATGAAATTTTAACATTTAATCTTTTGACTTTGAATGACGGTTGGATGTGAGTTATTACTTTTTCAACTAAAATAATAGTGTTTAAAGTCAGTTCTGTGCCTGAAATTGGTCAAAATTGAAGATTTTGAGTAAGCAAAACTCTGTAAAAATGGCAATTTTGGTCACTGTGAGGGTTTAAAAAGTGGTTATTCAACATGAGGCCCGATCCAAATGACATTTTGAATCAGTTTTGGAAGAGTCCAAAAAATCCATTTTCTGATGAAAAACGATGACCCCGGACCAGTCGAACGTTGAAAAAATGGTCAATATTGATGAAATTTTAACATTTAATCTTTTGACTTTAAATGACGGTTGGATGTGAGTTATTACTTTTTCAACTAAAATAAGTGTGTTTAAAGTCATTTCTGTGCCTGAAATTGGTCAAAATTGAAGATTTTGAGTAAGCAAAACTCTGTAAAAATGGCAATTTTGGTCACTGTGAGGGTTTAAAAAGTGGTTATTCAACATGAGGCCCGATCCAAATGACATTTTGAATCATTTTTGGTAGAGTCCAAAAAATCAATTTTCTGATGAAAAACGATGACCCCGGACCAGTCGAACGTTGAAAAAATGGTCAATATTGATGAAATTTTAACATTTAATCTTTTGACTTTAAATGACGATTGGATGTGAGTTATTACTTTTTCAACTAAAATAAGTGTGTTTAAAGTCATTTCTGTGCCTGAAATTGGTCAAAATTGAAGATTTTGAGTAAGCAAAACTCTGTAAAAATGGCAATTTTGGTCACTGTGAGGGTTTAAAAAGTGGTTATTCAACATGAGGCCCGATCCAAATGACATTTTGAATCATTTTTGGTAGAGTCCAAAAAATCAATTTTCTGATAAAAAACGATGTCCCCGGACCAGTCGAACGTTGAAAAAATGGTCAATATTGATGAAATTTTAACATTTAATCTTTTGACTTTAAATGACGGTTGGATGTGAGTTATTACTTTTTCAACTAAAATAAGTGTGTTTAAAGTCATTTCTGTGCCTGAAATTGGTCAAAATTGAAGATTTTGAGTAAGCAAAACTCTGTAAAAATGGCAATTTTGGTCACTGTGAGAGTTTAAAAAGTGGTTATTCAACATGAGGCCCGATCCAAATGACATTTTGAATCATTTTTGGTAGAGTCCAAAAAATCCATTTTCTGATGAAAAACGATGACCCCGAACCAGTCGAACGTTGAAAAAATGGTCAATATTGATGAAATTTGAACATTTAATCTTTTGACTTTGAATGACGGTTGGATGTGAGTTATTACTTTTTCAACTAAAATAAGTGTGTTTAAAGTCATTTCTGTGCCTGAAATTGGTCAAAATTGAAGATTTTGAGTAAGCAAAACTCTGTAAAAATGGCAATTTTGGTCACTGTGAGGGTTTAAAAAGTGGTTATTCAACATGAGGCCCGATCCAAATGACATTTTGAATCATTTTTGGTAGAGTCCAAAAAATCAATTTTCTGATGAAAAACGATGACCCCGGACCAGTCGAACGTTGAAAAAATGGTCAATATTGATGAAATTTTAACATTTAATCTTTTGACTTTAAATGACGGTTGGATGTGAGTTATTACTTTTTCAACTAAAATAAGTGTGTTTAAAGTCATTTCTGTGCCTGAAATTGGTCAAAATTGAAGATTTTGAGTAAGCAAAACTCTGTAAAAATGGCAATTTTGGTCACTGTGAGGGTTTAAAAAGTGGTTATTCAACATGAGGCCCGATCCAAATGACATTTTGAATCAGTTTTGGAAGAGTCCAAAAAATCAATTTTCTGATAAAAAACGATGTCCCCGGACCAGTCGAACGTTGAAAAAATGGTCAATATTGATGAAATTTTAACATTTAATCTTTTGACTTTAAATGACGGTTGGATGTGAGTTATTACTTTTTCAACTAAAATAAGTGTGTTTAAAGTCATTTCTGTGCCTGAAATTGGTCAAAATTGAAGATTTTGAGTAAGCAAAACTCTGTAAAAATGGCAATTTTGGTCACTGTGAGAGTTTAAAAAGTGGTTATTCAACATGAGGCCCGATCCAAATGACATTTTGAATCATTTTTGGTAGAGTCCAAAAAATCCATTTTCTGATGAAAAACGATGACCCCGAACCAGTCGAACGTTGAAAAAATGGTCAATATTGATGAAATTTTAACATTTAATCTTTTGACTTTGAATGACGGTTGGATGTGAGTTATTACTTTTTCAACTAAAATAATAGTGTTTAAAGTCAGTTCTGTGCCTGAAATTGGTCAAAATTGAAGATTTTGAGTAAGCAAAACTCTGTAAAAATGGCAATTTTGGTCACTGTGAGGGTTTAAAAAGTGGTTATTCAACATGAGGCCCGATCCAAATGACATTTTGAATCAGTTTTGGAAGAGTCCAAAAAATCCATTTTCTGATGAAAAACGATGACCCCGGACCAGTCGAACGTTGAAAAAATGGTCAATATTGATGAAATTTTAACATTTAATCTTTTGACTTTAAATGACGGTTGGATGTGAGTTATTACTTTTTCAACTAAAATAAGTGTGTTTAAAGTCATTTCTGTGCCTGAAATTGGTCAAAATTGAAGATTTTGAGTAAGCAAAACTCTGTAAAAATGGCAATTTTGGTCACTGTGAGGGTTTAAAAAGTGGTTATTCAACATGAGGCCCGATCCAAAATGACATTTTGAATCATTTTTGGTAGAGTCCAAAAAATCAATTTTCTGATGAAAAACGATGACCCCGGACCAGTCGAACGTTGAAAAAACTGATCAATATTGATGAAATTTTAACATTTAATCTTTTGACTTTAAATGACGATTGGATGTGAGTTATTACTTTTTCAACTAAAATAAGTGTGTTTAAAGTCATTTCTGTGCCTGAAATTGGTCAAAATTGAAGATTTTGAGTAAGCAAAACTCTGTAAAAATGGCAATTTTGGTCACTGTGAGGGTTTAAAAAGTGGTTATTCAACATGAGGCCCGATCCAAATGACATTTTGAATCATTTTTGGTAGAGTCCAAAAAATCAATTTTCTGATGAAAAACGATGACCCCGGACCAGTCGAACGTTGAAAAAATGGTCAATATTGATGAAATTTTAACATTTAATCTTTTGACTTTAAATGATGGTTGGATGTGAGTTATTACTTTTTCAACTAAAATAAGTGTGTTTAAAGTCATTTCTGTGCCTGAAATTGGTCAAAATTGAAGATTTTGAGTAAGCAAAACTCTGTAAAAATGGCAATTTTGGTCACTGTGAGGGTTTAAAAAGTGGTTATTCAACATGAGGCCCGATCCAAATGACATTTTGAATCAGTTTTGGAAGAGTTCAAAAAATCAATTTTCTGATAAAAAACGATGTCCCCGGACCAGTCGAACGTTGAAAAAATGGTCAATATTGATGAAATTTGAACATTTAATCTTTTGACTTTAAATGACGGTTGGATGTGAGTTATTACTTTTTCAACTAAAATAAGTGTGTTTAAAGTCATTTCTGTGCCTGAAATTGGTCAAAATTGAAGATTTTGAGTAAGCAAAACTCTGTAAAAATGGCAATTTTGGTCACTGTGAGGGTTTAAAAAGTGGTTATTCAACATGAGGCCCGATCCAAATGACATTTTGAATCATTTTTGGTAGAGTCCAAAAAATCAATTTTCTGATGAAAAACGATGACCCCGGACCAGTCGAACGTTGAAAAAATTATCAATATTGATGAAATTTTAACATTTAATCTTTTGACTTTAAATGACGATTGGATGTGAGTTATTACTTTTTCAACTAAAATAAGTGTGTTTAAAGTCATTTCTGTGCCTGAAATTGGTCAAAATTGAAGATTTTGAGTAAGCAAAACTCTGTAAAAATGGCAATTTTGGTCACTGTGAGAGTTTAAAAAGTGGTTATTCAACATGAGGCCCGATCCAAATGACATTTTGAATCATTTTTGGTAGAGTCCAAAAAATCCATTTTCTGATGAAAAACGATGACCCCGAACCAGTCGAACGTTGAAAAAATGGTCAATATTGATGAAATTTGAACATTTAATCTTTTGACTTTGAATGACGGTTGGATGTGAGTTATTACTTTTTCAACTAAAATAAGTGTGTTTAAAGTCATTTCTGTGCCTGAAATTGGTCAAAATTGAAGATTTTGAGTAAGCAAAACTCTGTAAAAATGGCAATTTTGGTCACTGTGAGGGTTTAAAAAGTGGTTATTCAACATGAGGCCCGATCCAAATGACATTTTGAATCAGTTTTGGAAGAGTCCAAAAAATCAATTTTTTGATAAAAAACGATGTCCCCGGACCAGTCGAACGTTGAAAAAATGGTCAATATTGATGAAATTTTAACATTTAATCTTTTGACTTTAAATGACGGTTGGATGTGAGTTATTACTTTTTCAACTAAAATAAGTGTGTTTAAAGTCATTTCTGTGCCTGAAATTGGTCAAAATTGAAGATTTTGAGTAAGCAAAACTCTGTAAAAATGGCAATTTTGGTCACTGTGAGAGTTTAAAAAGTGGTTATTCAACATGAGGCCCGATCCAAATGACATTTTGAATCATTTTTGGTAGAGTCCAAAAAATCCATTTTCTGATGAAAAACGATGACCCCGAACCAGTCGAACGTTGAAAAAATGGTCAATATTGATGAAATTTTAACATTTAATCTTTTGACTTTGAATGACGGTTGGATGTGAGTTATTACTTTTTCAACTAAAATAATAGTGTTTAAAGTCAGTTCTGTGCCTGAAATTGGTCAAAATTGAAGATTTTGAGTAAGCAAAACTCTGTAAAAATGGCAATTTTGGTCACTGTGAGGGTTTAAAAAGTGGTTATTCAACATGAGGCCCGATCCAAATGACATTTTGAATCAGTTTTGGAAGAGTCCAAAAAATCCATTTTCTGATGAAAAACGATGACCCCGGACCAGTCGAACGTTGAAAAAATGGTCAATATTGATGAAATTTTAACATTTAATCTTTTGACTTTAAATGACGGTTGGATGTGAGTTATTACTTTTTCAACTAAAATAAGTGTGTTTAAAGTCATTTCTGTGCCTGAAATTGGTCAAAATTGAAGATTTTGAGTAAGCAAAACTCTGTAAAAATGGCAATTTTGGTCACTGTGAGGGTTTAAAAAGTGGTTATTCAACATGAGGCCCGATCCAAAATGACATTTTGAATCATTTTTGGTAGAGTCCAAAAAATCAATTTTCTGATGAAAAACGATGACCCCGGACCAGTCGAACGTTGAAAAAACTGATCAATATTGATGAAATTTTAACATTTAATCTTTTGACTTTAAATGACGATTGGATGTGAGTTATTACTTTTTCAACTAAAATAAGTGTGTTTAAAGTCATTTCTGTGCCTGAAATTGGTCAAAATTGAAGATTTTGAGTAAGCAAAACTCTGTAAAAATGGCAATTTTGGTCACTGTGAGGGTTTAAAAAGTGGTTATTCAACATGAGGCCCGATCCAAATGACATTTTGAATCAGTTTTGGAAGAGTTCAAAAAATCAATTTTCTGATAAAAAACGATGTCCCCGGACCAGTCGAACGTTGAAAAAATGGTCAATATTGATGAAATTTGAACATTTAATCTTTTGACTTTAAATGACGGTTGGATGTGAGTTATTACTTTTTCAACTAAAATAAGTGTGTTTAAAGTCATTTCTGTGCCTGAAATTGGTCAAAATTTAAGATTTTGAGTAAGCAAAACTCTGTAAAAATGGCAATTTTGGTCACTGTGAGGGTTTAAAAAGTGGTTATTCAACATGAGGCCCGATCCAAATGACATTTTGAATCATTTTTGGTAGAGTCCAAAAAATCAATTTTCTGATGAAAAACGATGACCCCGGACCAGTCGAACGTTGAAAAAATTATCAATATTGATGAAATTTTAACATTTAATCTTTTGACTTTAAATGACGATTGGATGTGAGTTATTACTTTTTCAACTAAAATAAGTGTGTTTAAAGTCATTTCTGTGCCTGAAATTGGTCAAAATTGAAGATTTTGAGTAAGCAAAACTCTGTAAAAATGGCAATTTTGGTCACTGTGAGGGTTTAAAAAGTGGTTATTCAACATGAGGCCCGATCCAAATGACATTTTGAATCATTTTTGGTAGAGTCCAAAAAATCAATTTTCTGATGAAAAACGATGACCCCGGACCAGTCGAACGTTGAAAAAATGGTCAATATTGATGAAATTTTAACATTTAATCTTTTGACTTTAAATGACGGTTGGATGTGAGTTATTACTTTTTCAACTAAAATAAGTGTGTTTAAAGTCATTTCTGTGCCTGAAATTGGTCAAAATTGAAGATTTTGAGTAAGCAAAACTCTGTAAAAATGGCAATTTTGGTCACTGTGAGGGTTTAAAAAGTGGTTATTCAACATGAGGCCCGATCCAAATGACATTTTGAATCAGTTTTGGAAGAGTCCAAAAAATCAATTTTCTGATAAAAAACGATGTCCCCGGACCAGTCGAACGTTGAAAAAATGGTCAATATTGATGAAATTTTAACATTTAATCTTTTGACTTTAAATGACGGTTGGATGTGAGTTATTACTTTTTCAACTAAAATAAGTGTGTTTAAAGTCATTTCTGTGCCTGAAATTGGTCAAAATTGAAGATTTTGAGTAAGCAAAACTCTGTAAAAATGGCAATTTTGGTCACTGTGAGAGTTTAAAAAGTGGTTATTCAACATGAGGCCCGATCCAAATGACATTTTGAATCATTTTTGGTAGAGTCCAAAAAATCCATTTTCTGATGAAAAACGATGACCCCGGACCAGTCGAACGTTGAAAAAATGGTCAATATTGATGAAATTTTAACATTTAATCTTTTGACTTTGAATGACGGTTGGATGTGAGTTATTACTTTTTCAACTAAAATAATAGTGTTTAAAGTCAGTTCTGTGCCTGAAATTGGTCAAAATTGAAGATTTTGAGTAAGCAAAACTCTGTAAAAATGGCAATTTTGGTCACTGTGAGGGTTTAAAAAGTGGTTATTCAACATGAGGCCCGATCCAAATGACATTTTGAATCAGTTTTGGAAGAGTCCAAAAAATCCATTTTCTGATGAAAAACGATGACCCCGGACCAGTCGAACGTTGAAAAAATGGTCAATATTGATGAAATTTTAACATTTAATCTTTTGACTTTAAATGACGGTTGGATGTGAGTTATTACTTTTTCAACTAAAATAAGTGTGTTTAAAGTCATTTCTGTGCCTGAAATTGGTCAAAATTGAAGATTTTGAGTAAGCAAAACTCTGTAAAAATGGCAATTTTGGTCACTGTGAGGGTTTAAAAAGTGGTTATTCAACATGAGGCCCGATCCAAAATGACATTTTGAATCATTTTTGGTAGAGTCCAAAAAATCAATTTTCTGATAAAAAACGATGACCCCGGACCAGTCGAACGTTGAAAAAATGGTCAATATTGATGAAATTTTAACATTTAATCTTTTGACTTTAAATGACGGTTGGATGTGAGTTATTACTTTTTCAACTAAAATAAGTGTGTTTAAAGTCATTTCTGTGCCTGAAATTGGTCAAAATTGAAGATTTTGAGTAAGCAAAACTCTGTAAAAATGGCAATTTTGGTCACTGTGAGAGTTTAAAAAGTGGTTATTCAACATGAGGCCCGATCCAAATGACATTTTGAATCATTTTTGGTAGAGTCCAAAAAATCCATTTTCTGATGAAAAACGATGACCCCGAACCAGTCGAACGTTGAAAAAATGGTCAATATTGATGAAATTTGAACATTTAATCTTTTGACTTTGAATGACGGTTGGATGTGAGTTATTACTTTTTCAACTAAAATAAGTGTGTTTAAAGTCATTTCTGTGCCTGAAATTGGTCAAAATTGAAGATTTTGAGTAAGCAAAACTCTGTAAAAATGGCAATTTTGGTCACTGTGAGGGTTTAAAAAGTGGTTATTCAACATGAGGCCCGATCCAAATGACATTTTGAATCATTTTTGGTAGAGTCCAAAAAATCAATTTTCTGATGAAAAACGATGACCCCGGACCAGTCGAACGTTGAAAAAATGGTCAATATTGATGAAATTTTAACATTTAATCTTTTGACTTTAAATGACGGTTGGATGTGAGTTATTACTTTTTCAACTAAAATAAGTGTGTTTAAAGTCATTTCTGTGCCTGAAATTGGTCAAAATTGAAGATTTTGAGTAAGCAAAACTCTGTAAAAATGGCAATTTTGGTCACTGTGAGGGTTTAAAAAGTGGTTATTCAACATGAGGCCCGATCCAAATGACATTTTGAATCAGTTTTGGAAGAGTCCAAAAAATCAATTTTCTGATAAAAAACGATGTCCCCGGACCAGTCGAACGTTGAAAAAATGGTCAATATTGATGAAATTTTAACATTTAATCTTTTGACTTTAAATGACGGTTGGATGTGAGTTATTACTTTTTCAACTAAAATAAGTGTGTTTAAAGTCATTTCTGTGCCTGAAATTGGTCAAAATTGAAGATTTTGAGTAAGCAAAACTCTGTAAAAATGGCAATTTTGGTCACTGTGAGGGTTTAAAAAGTGGTTATTCAACATGAGGCCCGATCCAAATGACATTTTGAATCATTTTTGGTAGAGTCCAAAAAATCCATTTTCTGATGAAAAACGATGACCCCGAACCAGTCGAACGTTGAAAAAATGGTCAATATTGATGAAATTTTAACATTTAATCTTTTGACTTTGAATGACGGTTGGATGTGAGTTATTACTTTTTCAACTAAAATAATAGTGTTTAAAGTCAGTTCTGTGCCTGAAATTGGTCAAAATTGAAGATTTTGAGTAAGCAAAACTCTGTAAAAATGGCAATTTTGGTCACTGTGAGGGTTTAAAAAGTGGTTATTCAACATGAGGCCCGATCCAAATGACATTTTGAATCAGTTTTGGAAGAGTCCAAAAAATCCATTTTCTGATGAAAAACGATGACCCCGGACCAGTCGAACGTTGAAAAAATGGTCAATATTGATGAAATTTTAACATTTAATCTTTTGACTTTAAATGACGGTTGGATGTGAGTTATTACTTTTTCAACTAAAATAAGTGTGTTTAAAGTCATTTCTGTGCCTGAAATTGGTCAAAATTGAAGATTTTGAGTAAGCAAAACTCTGTAAAAATGGCAATTTTGGTCACTGTGAGGGTTTAAAAAGTGGTTATTCAACATGAGGCCCGATCCAAAATGACATTTTGAATCATTTTTGGTAGAGTCCAAAAAATCAATTTTCTGATGAAAAACGATGACCCCGGACCAGTCGAACGTTGAAAAAATGATCAATATTGATGAAATTTTAACATTTAATCTTTTGACTTTAAATGACGATTGGATGTGAGTTATTACTTTTTCAACTAAAATAAGTGTGTTTAAAGTCATTTCTGTGCCTGAAATTGGTCAAAATTGAAGATTTTGAGTAAGCAAAACTCTGTAAAAATGGCAATTTTGGTCACTGTGAGGGTTTAAAAAGTGGTTATTCAACATGAGGCCCGATCCAAATGACATTTTGAATCATTTTTGGTAGAGTCCAAAAAATCAATTTTCTGATGAAAAACGATGACCCCGGACCAGTCGAACGTTGAAAAAATGGTCAATATTGATGAAATTTTAACATTTAATCTTTTGACTTTAAATGATGGTTGGATGTGAGTTATTACTTTTTCAACTAAAATAAGTGTGTTTAAAGTCATTTCTGTGCCTGAAATTGGTCAAAATTGAAGATTTTGAGTAAGCAAAACTCTGTAAAAATGGCAATTTTGGTCACTGTGAGGGTTTAAAAAGTGGTTATTCAACATGAGGCCCGATCCAAATGACATTTTGAATCAGTTTTGGAAGAGTTCAAAAAATCAATTTTCTGATAAAAAACGATGTCCCCGGACCAGTCGAACGTTGAAAAAATGGTCAATATTGATGAAATTTGAACATTTAATCTTTTGACTTTAAATGACGGTTGGATGTGAGTTATTACTTTTTCAACTAAAATAAGTGTGTTTAAAGTCATTTCTGTGCCTGAAATTGGTCAAAATTGAAGATTTTGAGTAAGCAAAACTCTGTAAAAATGGCAATTTTGGTCACTGTGAGGGTTTAAAAAGTGGTTATTCAACATGAGGCCCGATCCAAATGACATTTTGAATCATTTTTGGTAGAGTCCAAAAAATCAATTTTCTGATGAAAAACGATGACCCCGGACCAGTCGAACGTTGAAAAAATTATCAATATTGATGAAATTTTAACATTTAATCTTTTGACTTTAAATGACGATTGGATGTGAGTTATTACTTTTTCAACTAAAATAAGTGTGTTTAAAGTCATTTCTGTGCCTGAAATTGGTCAAAATTGAAGATTTTGAGTAAGCAAAACTCTGTAAAAATGGCAATTTTGGTCACTGTGAGGGTTTAAAAAGTGGTTATTCAACATGAGGCCCGATCCAAATGACATTTTGAATCATTTTTGGTAGAGTCCAAAAAATCAATTTTCTGATGAAAAACGATGACCCCGGACCAGTCGAACGTTGAAAAAATGGTCAATATTGATGAAATTTTAACATTTAATCTTTTGACTTTAAATGACGGTTGGATGTGAGTTATTACTTTTTCAACTAAAATAAGTGTGTTTAAAGTCATTTCTGTGCCTGAAATTGGTCAAAATTGAAGATTTTGAGTAAGCAAAACTCTGTAAAAATGGCAATTTTGGTCACTGTGAGGGTTTAAAAAGTGGTTATTCAACATGAGGCCCGATCCAAATGACATTTTGAATCAGTTTTGGAAGAGTCCAAAAAATCAATTTTCTGATAAAAAACGATGTCCCCGGACCAGTCGAACGTTGAAAAAATGGTCAATATTGATGAAATTTTAACATTTAATCTTTTGACTTTAAATGACGGTTGGATGTGAGTTATTACTTTTTCAACTAAAATAAGTGTGTTTAAAGTCATTTCTGTGCCTGAAATTGGTCAAAATTGAAGATTTTGAGTAAGCAAAACTCTGTAAAAATGGCAATTTTGGTCACTGTGAGAGTTTAAAAAGTGGTTATTCAACATGAGGCCCGATCCAAATGACATTTTGAATCATTTTTGGTAGAGTCCAAAAAATCCATTTTCTGATGAAAAACGATGACCCCGGACCAGTCGAACGTTGAAAAAATGGTCAATATTGATGAAATTTTAACATTTAATCTTTTGACTTTGAATGACGGTTGGATGTGAGTTATTACTTTTTCAACTAAAATAATAGTGTTTAAAGTCAGTTCTGTGCCTGAAATTGGTCAAAATTGAAGATTTTGAGTAAGCAAAACTCTGTAAAAATGGCAATTTTGGTCACTGTGAGGGTTTAAAAAGTGGTTATTCAACATGAGGCCCGATCCAAATGACATTTTGAATCAGTTTTGGAAGAGTCCAAAAAATCCATTTTCTGATGAAAAACGATGACCCCGGACCAGTCGAACGTTGAAAAAATGGTCAATATTGATGAAATTTTAACATTTAATCTTTTGACTTTAAATGACGGTTGGATGTGAGTTATTACTTTTTCAACTAAAATAAGTGTGTTTAAAGTCATTTCTGTGCCTGAAATTGGTCAAAATTGAAGATTTTGAGTAAGCAAAACTCTGTAAAAATGGCAATTTTGGTCACTGTGAGGGTTTAAAAAGTGGTTATTCAACATGAGGCCCGATCCAAAATGACATTTTGAATCATTTTTGGTAGAGTCCAAAAAATCAATTTTCTGATGAAAAACGATGACCCCGGACCAGTCGAACGTTGAAAAAATGATCAATATTGATGAAATTTTAACATTTAATCTTTTGACTTTAAATGACGATTGGATGTGAGTTATTACTTTTTCAACTAAAATAAGTGTGTTTAAAGTCATTTCTGTGCCTGAAATTGGTCAAAATTGAAGATTTTGAGTAAGCAAAACTCTGTAAAAATGGCAATTTTGGTCACTGTGAGGGTTTAAAAAGTGGTTATTCAACATGAGGCCCGATCCAAATGACATTTTGAATCATTTTTGGTAGAGTCCAAAAAATCAATTTTCTGATGAAAAACGATGACCCCGGACCAGTCGAACGTTGAAAAAATGGTCAATATTGATGAAATTTTAACATTTAATCTTTTGACTTTAAATGATGGTTGGATGTGAGTTATTACTTTTTCAACTAAAATAAGTGTGTTTAAAGTCATTTCTGTGCCTGAAATTGGTCAAAATTGAAGATTTTGAGTAAGCAAAACTCTGTAAAAATGGCAATTTTGGTCACTGTGAGGGTTTAAAAAGTGGTTATTCAACATGAGGCCCGATCCAAATGACATTTTGAATCAGTTTTGGAAGAGTTCAAAAAATCAATTTTCTGATAAAAAACGATGTCCCCGGACCAGTCGAACGTTGAAAAAATGGTCAATATTGATGAAATTTGAACATTTAATCTTTTGACTTTAAATGACGGTTGGATGTGAGTTATTACTTTTTCAACTAAAATAAGTGTGTTTAAAGTCATTTCTGTGCCTGAAATTGGTCAAAATTGAAGATTTTGAGTAAGCAAAACTCTGTAAAAATGGCAATTTTGGTCACTGTGAGGGTTTAAAAAGTGGTTAGTCAACATGAGGCCCGATCCAAATGACATTTTGAATCATTTTTGGTAGAGTCCAAAAAATCAATTTTCTGATGAAAAACGATGACCCCGGACCAGTCGAACGTTGAAAAAATTATCAATATTGATGAAATTTTAACATTTAATCTTTTGACTTTAAATGACGATTGGATGTGAGTTATTACTTTTTCAACTAAAATAAGTGTGTTTAAAGTCATTTCTGTGCCTGAAATTGGTCAAAATTGAAGATTTTGAGTAAGCAAAACTCTGTAAAAATGGCAATTTTGGTCACTGTGAGGGTTTAAAAAGTGGTTATTCAACATGAGGCCCGATCCAAATGACATTTTGAATCATTTTTGGTAGAGTCCAAAAAATCAATTTTCTGATGAAAAACGATGACCCCGGACCAGTCGAACGTTGAAAAAATGGTCAATATTGATGAAATTTTAACATTTAATCTTTTGACTTTAAATGATGGTTGGATGTGAGTTATTACTTTTTCAACTAAAATAAGTGTGTTTAAAGTCATTTCTGTGCCTGAAATTGGTCAAAATTGAAGATTTTGAGTAAGCAAAACTCTGTAAAAATGGCAATTTTGGTCACTGTGAGAGTTTAAAAAGTGGTTATTCAACATGAGGCCCGATCCAAATGACATTTTGAATCATTTTTGGTAGAGTCCAAAAAATCCATTTTCTGATGAAAAACGATGACCCCGAACCAGTCGAACGTTGAAAAAATGGTCAATATTGATGAAATTTTAACATTTAATCTTTTGACTTTGAATGACGGTTGGATGTGAGTTATTACTTTTTCAACTAAAATAATAGTGTTTAAAGTCAGTTCTGTGCCTGAAATTGGTCAAAATTGAAGATTTTGAGTAAGCAAAACTCTGTAAAAATGGCAATTTTGGTCACTGTGAGGGTTTAAAAAGTGGTTATTCAACATGAGGCCCGATCCAAATGACATTTTGAATCAGTTTTGGAAGAGTCCAAAAAATCCATTTTCTGATGAAAAACGATGACCCCGGACCAGTCGAACGTTGAAAAAATGGTCAATATTGATGAAATTTTAACATTTAATCTTTTGACTTTAAATGACGGTTGGATGTGAGTTATTACTTTTTCAACTAAAATAAGTGTGTTTAAAGTCATTTCTGTGCCTGAAATTGGTCAAAATTGAAGATTTTGAGTAAGCAAAACTCTGTAAAAATGGCAATTTTGGTCACTGTGAGGGTTTAAAAAGTGGTTATTCAACATGAGGCCCGATCCAAAATGACATTTTGAATCATTTTTGGTAGAGTCCAAAAAATCAATTTTCTGATGAAAAACGATGAACCCGGACCAGTCGAACGTTGAAAAAATGGTCAATATTGATGAAATTTTAACATTTAATCTTTTGACTTTAAATGACGATTGGATGTGAGTTATTACTTTTTCAACTAAAATAAGTGTGTTTAAAGTCATTTCTGTGCCTGAAATTGGTCAAAATTGAAGATTTTGAGTAAGCAAAACTCTGTAAAAATGGCAATTTTGGTCACTGTGAGGGTTTAAAAAGTGGTTATTCAACATGAGGCCCGATCCAAATGACATTTTGAATCATTTTTGGTAGAGTCCAAAAAATCAATTTTCTGATGAAAAACGATGACCCCGGACCAGTCGAACGTTGAAAAAATGGTCAATATTGATGAAATTTTAACATTTAATCTTTTGACTTTAAATGATGGTTGGATGTGAGTTATTACTTTTTCAACTAAAATAAGTGTGTTTAAAGTCATTTCTGTGCCTGAAATTGGTCAAAATTGAAGATTTTGAGTAAGCAAAACTCTGTAAAAATGGCAATTTTGGTCACTGTGAGGGTTTAAAAAGTGGTTATTCAACATGAGGCCCGATCCAAATGACATTTTGAATCAGTTTTGGAAGAGTTCAAAAAATCAATTTTCTGATAAAAAACGATGTCCCCGGACCAGTCGAACGTTGAAAAAATGGTCAATATTGATGAAATTTGAACATTTAATCTTTTGACTTTAAATGACGGTTGGATGTGAGTTATTACTTTTTCAACTAAAATAAGTGTGTTTAAAGTCATTTCTGTGCCTGAAATTGGTCAAAATTGAAGATTTTGAGTAAGCAAAACTCTGTAAAAATGGCAATTTTGGTCACTGTGAGGGTTTAAAAAGTGGTTATTCAACATGAGGCCCGATCCAAATGACATTTTGAATCATTTTTGGTAGAGTCCAAAAAATCAATTTTCTGATGAAAAACGATGACCCCGGACCAGTCGAACGTTGAAAAAATGATCAATATTGATGAAATTTTAACATTTAATCTTTTGACTTTAAATGACGATTGGATGTGAGTTATTACTTTTTCAACTAAAATAAGTGTGTTTAAAGTCATTTCTGTGCCTGAAATTGGTCAAAATTGAAGATTTTGAGTAAGCAAAACTCTGTAAAAATGGCAATTTTGGTCACTGTGAGGGTTTAAAAAGTGGTTATTCAACATGAGGCCCGATCCAAATGACATTTTGAATCATTTTTGGTAGAGTCCAAAAAATCAATTTTCTGATGAAAAACGATGACCCCGGACCAGTCGAACGTTGAAAAAATGGTCAATATTGATGAAATTTTAACATTTAATCTTTTGACTTTAAATGACGGTTGGATGTGAGTTATTACTTTTTCAACTAAAATAAGTGTGTTTAAAGTCATTTCTGTGCCTGAAATTGGTCAAAATTGAAGATTTTGAGTAAGCAAAACTCTGTAAAAATGGCAATTTTGGTCACTGTGAGGGTTTAAAAAGTGGTTATTCAACATGAGGCCCGATCCAAATGACATTTTGAATCAGTTTTGGAAGAGTCCAAAAAATCAATTTTCTGATAAAAAACGATGTCCCCGGACCAGTCGAACGTTGAAAAAATGGTCAATATTGATGAAATTTTAACATTTAATCTTTTGACTTTAAATGACGGTTGGATGTGAGTTATTACTTTTTCAACTAAAATAAGTGTGTTTAAAGTCATTTCTGTGCCTGAAATTGGTCAAAATTGAAGATTTTGAGTAAGCAAAACTCTGTAAAAATGGCAATTTTGGTCACTGTGAGAGTTTAAAAAGTGGTTATTCAACATGAGGCCCGATCCAAATGACATTTTGAATCATTTTTGGTAGAGTCCAAAAAATCCATTTTCTGATGAAAAACGATGACCCCGGACCAGTCGAACGTAGAAAAAATGGTCAATATTGATGAAATTTTAACATTTAATCTTTTGACTTTGAATGACGGTTGGATGTGAGTTATTACTTTTTCAACTAAAATAATAGTGTTTAAAGTCAGTTCTGTGCCTGAAATTGGTCAAAATTGAAGATTTTGAGTAAGCAAAACTCTGTAAAAATGGCAATTTTGGTCACTGTGAGGGTTTAAAAAGTGGTTATTCAACATGAGGCCCGATCCAAATGACATTTTGAATCAGTTTTGGAAGAGTCCAAAAAATCCATTTTCTGATGAAAAACGATGACCCCGGACCAGTCGAACGTTGAAAAAATGGTCAATATTGATGAAATTTTAACATTTAATCTTTTGACTTTAAATGACGGTTGGATGTGAGTTATTACTTTTTCAACTAAAATAAGTGTGTTTAAAGTCATTTCTGTGCCTGAAATTGGTCAAAATTGAAGATTTTGAGTAAGCAAAACTCTGTAAAAATGGCAATTTTGGTCACTGTGAGGGTTTAAAAAGTGGTTATTCAACATGAGGCCCGATCCAAAATGACATTTTGAATCATTTTTGGTAGAGTCCAAAAAATCAATTTTCTGATGAAAAACGATGACCCCGGACCAGTCGAACGTTGAAAAAATGATCAATATTGATGAAATTTTAACATTTAATCTTTTGACTTTAAATGACGATTGGATGTGAGTTATTACTTTTTCAACTAAAATAAGTGTGTTTAAAGTCATTTCTGTGCCTGAAATTGGTCAAAATTGAAGATTTTGAGTAAGCAAAACTCTGTAAAAATGGCAATTTTGGTCACTGTGAGGGTTTAAAAAGTGGTTATTCAACATGAGGCCCGATCCAAATGACATTTTGAATCATTTTTGGTAGAGTCCAAAAAATCAATTTTCTGATGAAAAACGATGACCCCGGACCAGTCGAACGTTGAAAAAATGGTCAATATTGATGAAATTTTAACATTTAATCTTTTGACTTTAAATGATGGTTGGATGTGAGTTATTACTTTTTCAACTAAAATAAGTGTGTTTAAAGTCATTTCTGTGCCTGAAATTGGTCAAAATTGAAGATTTTGAGTAAGCAAAACTCTGTAAAAATGGCAATTTTGGTCACTGTGAGGGTTTAAAAAGTGGTTATTCAACATGAGGCCCGATCCAAATGACATTTTGAATCAGTTTTGGAAGAGTTCAAAAAATCAATTTTCTGATAAAAAACGATGTCCCCGGACCAGTCGAACGTTGAAAAAATGGTCAATATTGATGAAATTTGAACATTTAATCTTTTGACTTTAAATGACGGTTGGATGTGAGTTATTACTTTTTCAACTAAAATAAGTGTGTTTAAAGTCATTTCTGTGCCTGAAATTGGTCAAAATTGAAGATTTTGAGTAAGCAAAACTCTGTAAAAATGGCAATTTTGGTCACTGTGAGGGTTTAAAAAGTGGTTATTCAACATGAGGCCCGATCCAAATGACATTTTGAATCATTTTTGGTAGAGTCCAAAAAATCAATTTTCTGATGAAAAACGATGACCCCGGACCAGTCGAACGTTGAAAAAATTATCAATATTGATGAAATTTTAACATTTAATCTTTTGACTTTAAATGACGATTGGATGTGAGTTATTACTTTTTCAACTAAAATAAGTGTGTTTAAAGTCATTTCTGTGCCTGAAATTGGTCAAAATTGAAGATTTTGAGTAAGCAAAACTCTGTAAAAATGGCAATTTTGGTCACTGTGAGGGTTTAAAAAGTGGTTATTCAACATGAGGCCCGATCCAAATGACATTTTGAATCATTTTTGGTAGAGTCCAAAAAATCAATTTTCTGATGAAAAACGATGACCCCGGACCAGTCGAACGTTGAAAAAATGGTCAATATTGATGAAATTTTAACATTTAATCTTTTGACTTTAAATGACGGTTGGATGTGAGTTATTACTTTTTCAACTAAAATAAGTGTGTTTAAAGTCATTTCTGTGCCTGAAATTGGTCAAAATTGAAGATTTTGAGTAAGCAAAACTCTGTAAAAATGGCAATTTTGGTCACTGTGAGGGTTTAAAAAGTGGTTATTCAACATGAGGCCCGATCCAAATGACATTTTGAATCAGTTTTGGAAGAGTCCAAAAAATCAATTTTCTGATAAAAAACGATGTCCCCGGACCAGTCGAACGTTGAAAAAATGGTCAATATTGATGAAATTTTAACATTTAATCTTTTGACTTTAAATGACGGTTGGATGTGAGTTATTACTTTTTCAACTAAAATAAGTGTGTTTAAAGTCATTTCTGTGCCTGAAATTGGTCAAAATTGAAGATTTTGAGTAAGCAAAACTCTGTAAAAATGGCAATTTTGGTCACTGTGAGAGTTTAAAAAGTGGTTATTCAACATGAGGCCCGATCCAAATGACATTTTGAATCATTTTTGGTAGAGTCCAAAAAATCCATTTTCTGATGAAAAACGATGACCCCGGACCAGTCGAACGTTGAAAAAATGGTCAATATTGATGAAATTTTAACATTTAATCTTTTGACTTTGAATGACGGTTGGATGTGAGTTATTACTTTTTCAACTAAAATAATAGTGTTTAAAGTCAGTTCTGTGCCTGAAATTGGTCAAAATTGAAGATTTTGAGTAAGCAAAACTCTGTAAAAATGGCAATTTTGGTCACTGTGAGGGTTTAAAAAGTGGTTATTCAACATGAGGCCCGATCCAAATGACATTTTGAATCAGTTTTGGAAGAGTCCAAAAAATCCATTTTCTGATGAAAAACGATGACCCCGGACCAGTCGAACGTTGAAAAAATGGTCAATATTGATGAAATTTTAACATTTAATCTTTTGACTTTAAATGACGGTTGGATGTGAGTTATTACTTTTTCAACTAAAATAAGTGTGTTTAAAGTCATTTCTGTGCCTGAAATTGGTCAAAATTGAAGATTTTGAGTAAGCAAAACTCTGTAAAAATGGCAATTTTGGTCACTGTGAGGGTTTAAAAAGTGGTTATTCAACATGAGGCCCGATCCAAAATGACATTTTGAATCATTTTTGGTAGAGTCCAAAAAATCAATTTTCTGATGAAAAACGATGACCCCGGACCAGTCGAACGTTGAAAAAATGATCAATATTGATGAAATTTTAACATTTAATCTTTTGACTTTAAATGACGATTGGATGTGAGTTATTACTTTTTCAACTAAAATAAGTGTGTTTAAAGTCATTTCTGTGCCTGAAATTGGTCAAAATTGAAGATTTTGAGTAAGCAAAACTCTGTAAAAATGGCAATTTTGGTCACTGTGAGGGTTTAAAAAGTGGTTATTCAACATGAGGCCCGATCCAAATGACATTTTGAATCATTTTTGGTAGAGTCCAAAAAATCAATTTTCTGATGAAAAACGATGACCCCGGACCAGTCGAACGTTGAAAAAATGGTCAATATTGATGAAATTTTAACATTTAATCTTTTGACTTTAAATGATGGTTGGATGTGAGTTATTACTTTTTCAACTAAAATAAGTGTGTTTAAAGTCATTTCTGTGCCTGAAATTGGTCAAAATTGAAGATTTTGAGTAAGCAAAACTCTGTAAAAATGGCAATTTTGGTCACTGTGAGGGTTTAAAAAGTGGTTATTCAACATGAGGCCCGATCCAAATGACATTTTGAATCAGTTTTGGAAGAGTTCAAAAAATCAATTTTCTGATAAAAAACGATGTCCCCGGACCAGTCGAACGTTGAAAAAATGGTCAATATTGATGAAATTTGAACATTTAATCTTTTGACTTTAAATGACGGTTGGATGTGAGTTATTACTTTTTCAACTAAAATAAGTGTGTTTAAAGTCATTTCTGTGCCTGAAATTGGTCAAAATTGAAGATTTTGAGTAAGCAAAACTCTGTAAAAATGGCAATTTTGGTCACTGTGAGGGTTTAAAAAGTGGTTATTCAACATGAGGCCCGATCCAAATGACATTTTGAATCATTTTTGGTAGAGTCCAAAAAATCAATTTTCTGATGAAAAACGATGACCCCGGACCAGTCGAACGTTGAAAAAATGATCAATATTGATGAAATTTTAACATTTAATCTTTTGACTTTAAATGACGATTGGATGTGAGTTATTACTTTTTCAACTAAAATAAGTGTGTTTAAAGTCATTTCTGTGCCTGAAATTGGTCAAAATTGAAGATTTTGAGTAAGCAAAACTCTGTAAAAATGGCAATTTTGGTCACTGTGAGGGTTTAAAAAGTGGTTATTTAACATGAGGCCCGATCCAAATGACATTTTGAATCATTTTTGGTAGAGTCCAAAAAATCAATTTTCTGATGAAAAACGATGACCCCGGACCAGTCGAACGTTGAAAAAATGGTCAATATTGATGAAATTTTAACATTTAATCTTTTGACTTTAAATGACGGTTGGATGTGAGTTATTACTTTTTCAACTAAAATAAGTGTGTTTAAAGTCATTTCTGTGCCTGAAATTGGTCAAAATTGAAGATTTTGAGTAAGCAAAACTCTGTAAAAATGGCAATTTTGGTCACTGTGAGGGTTTAAAAAGTGGTTATTCAACATGAGGCCCGATCCAAATGACATTTTGAATCAGTTTTGGAAGAGTCCAAAAAATCAATTTTCTGATAAAAAACGATGTCCCCGGACCAGTCGAACGTTGAAAAAATGGTCAATATTGATGAAATTTTAACATTTAATCTTTTGACTTTAAATGACGGTTGGATGTGAGTTATTACTTTTTCAACTAAAATAAGTCTGTTTAAAGTCATTTCTGTGCCTGAAATTGGTCAAAATTGAAGATTTTGAGTAAGCAAAACTCTGTAAAAATGGCAATTTTGGTCACTGTGAGAGTTTAAAAAGTGGTTATTCAACATGAGGCCCGATCCAAATGACATTTTGAATCATTTTTGGTAGAGTCCAAAAAATCCATTTTCTGATGAAAAACGATGACCCCGGACCAGTCGAACGTTGAAAAAATGGTCAATATTGATGAAATTTTAACATTTAATCTTTTGACTTTGAATGACGGTTGGATGTGAGTTATTACTTTTTCAACTAAAATAATAGTGTTTAAAGTCGGTTCTGTGCCTGAAATTGGTCAAAATTGAAGATTTTGAGTAAGCAAAACTCTGTAAAAATGGCAATTTTGGTCACTGTGAGGGTTTAAAAAGTGGTTATTCAACATGAGGCCCGATCCAAATGACATTTTGAATCAGTTTTGGAAGAGTCCAAAAAATCCATTTTCTGATGAAAAACGATGACCCCGGAAAAGTCGAACGTTGAAAAAATGGTCAATATTGATGAAATTTTAACATTTAATCTTTTGACTTTAAATGACGGTTGGATGTGAGTTATTACTTTTTCAACTAAAATAAGTGTGTTTAAAGTCATTTCTGTGCCTGAAATTGGTCAAAATTGAAGATTTTGAGTAAGCAAAACTCTGTAAAAATGGCAATTTTGGTCACTGTGAGGGTTTAAAAAGTGGTTATTCAACATGAGGCCCGATCCAAAATGACATTTTGAATCATTTTTGGTAGAGTCCAAAAAATCAATTTTCTGATGAAAAACGATGACCCCGGACCAGTCGAACGTTGAAAAAATGATCAATATTGATGAAATTTTAACATTTAATCTTTTGACTTTAAATGACGATTGGATGTGAGTTATTACTTTTTCAACTAAAATAAGTGTGTTTAAAGTCATTTCTGTGCCTGAAATTGGTCAAAATTGAAGATTTTGAGTAAGCAAAACTCTGTAAAAATGGCAATTTTGGTCACTGTGAGGGTTTAAAAAGTGGTTATTCAACATGAGGCCCGATCCAAATGACATTTTGAATCATTTTTGGTAGAGTCCAAAAAATCAATTTTCTGATGAAAAACGATGACCCCGGACCAGTCGAACGTTGAAAAAATGGTCAATATTGATGAAATTTTAACATTTAATCTTTTGACTTTAAATGATGGTTGGATGTGAGTTATTACTTTTTCAACTAAAATAAGTGTGTTTAAAGTCATTTCTGTGCCTGAAATTGGTCAAAATTGAAGATTTTGAGTAAGCAAAACTCTGTAAAAATGGCAATTTTGGTCACTGTGAGGGTTTAAAAAGTGGTTATTCAACATGAGGCCCGATCCAAATGACATTTTGAATCAGTTTTGGAAGAGTTCAAAAAATCAATTTTCTGATAAAAAACGATGTCCCCGGACCAGTCGAACGTTGAAAAAATGGTCAATATTGATGAAATTTGAACATTTATTCTTTTGACTTTAAATGACGGTTGGATGTGAGTTATTACTTTTTCAACTAAAATAAGTGTGTTTAAAGTCATTTCTGTGCCTGAAATTGGTCAAAATTGAAGATTTTGAGTAAGCAAAACTCTGTAAAAATGGCAATTTTGGTCACTGTGAGGGTTTAAAAAGTGGTTATTCAACATGAGGCCCGATCCAAATGACATTTTGAATCATTTTTGGTAGAGTCCAAAAAATCAATTTTCTGATGAAAAACGATGACCCCGGACCAGTCGAACGTTGAAAAAATTATCAATATTGATGAAATTTTAACATTTAATCTTTTGACTTTAAATGACGATTGGATGTGAGTTATTACTTTTTCAACTAAAATAAGTGTGTTTAAAGTCATTTCTGTGCCTGAAATTGGTCAAAATTGAAGATTTTGAGTAAGCAAAACTCTGTAAAAATGGCAATTTTGGTCACTGTGAGGGTTTAAAAAGTGGTTATTCAACATGAGGCCCGATCCAAATGACATTTTGAATCATTTTTGGTAGAGTCCAAAAAATCAATTTTCTGATGAAAAACGATGACCCCGGACCAGTCGAACGTTGAAAAAATGGTCAATATTGATGAAATTTTAACATTTAATCTTTTGACTTTAAATGACGGTTGGATGTGAGTTATTACTTTTTCAACTAAAATAAGTGTGTTTAAAGTCATTTCTGTGCCTGAAATTGGTCAAAATTGAAGATTTTGAGTAAGCAAAACTCTGTAAAAATGGCAATTTTGGTCACTGTGAGGGTTTAAAAAGTGGTTATTCAACATGAGGCCCGATCCAAATGACATTTTGAATCAGTTTTGGAAGAGTCCAAAAAATCAATTTTCTGATAAAAAACGATGTCCCCGGACCAGTCGAACGTTGAAAAAATGGTCAATATTGATGAAATTTTAACATTTAATCTTTTGACTTTAAATGACGGTTGGATGTGAGTTATTACTTTTTCAACTAAAATAAGTGTGTTTAAAGTCATTTCTGTGCCTGAAATTGGTCAAAATTGAAGATTTTGAGTAAGCAAAACTCTGTAAAAATGGCAATTTTGGTCACTGTGAGAGTTTAAAAAGTGGTTATTCAACATGAGGCCCGATCCAAATGACATTTTGAATCATTTTTGGTAGAGTCCAAAAAATCCATTTTCTGATGAAAAACGATGACCCCGGACCAGTCGAACGTTGAAAAAATGGTCAATATTGATGAAATTTTAACATTTAATCTTTTGACTTTGAATGACGGTTGGATGTGAGTTATTACTTTTTCAACTAAAATAATAGTGTTTAAAGTCAGTTCTGTGCCTGAAATTGGTCAAAATTGAAGATTTTGAGTAAGCAAAACTCTGTAAAAATGGCAATTTTGGTCACTGTGAGGGTTTAAAAAGTGGTTATTCAACATGAGGCCCGATCCAAATGACATTTTGAATCAGTTTTGGAAGAGTCCAAAAAATCCATTTTCTGATGAAAAACGATGACCCCGGACCAGTCGAACGTTGAAAAAATGGTCAATATTGATGAAATTTTAACATTTAATCTTTTGACTTTAAATGACGGTTGGATGTGAGTTATTACTTTTTCAACTAAAATAAGTGTGTTTAAAGTCATTTCTGTGCCTGAAATTGGTCAAAATTGAAGATTTTGAGTAAGCAAAACTCTGTAAAAATGGCAATTTTGGTCACTGTGAGGGTTTAAAAAGTGGTTATTCAACATGAGGCCCGATCCAAAATGACATTTTGAATCATTTTTGGTAGAGTCCAAAAAATCAATTTTCTGATGAAAAACGATGACCCCGGACCAGTCGAACGTTGAAAAAATGATCAATATTGATGAAATTTTAACATTTAATCTTTTGACTTTAAATGACGATTGGATGTGAGTTATTACTTTTTCAACTAAAATAAGTGTGTTTAAAGTCATTTCTGTGCCTGAAATTGGTCAAAATTGAAGATTTTGAGTAAGCAAAACTCTGTAAAAATGGCAATTTTGGTCACTGTGAGGGTTTAAAAAGTGGTTATTCAACATGAGGCCCGATCCAAATGACATTTTGAATCATTTTTGGTAGAGTCCAAAAAATCAATTTTCTGATGAAAAACGATGACCCCGGACCAGTCGAACGTTGAAAAAATGGTCAATATTGATGAAATTTTAACATTTAATCTTTTGACTTTAAATGATGGTTGGATGTGAGTTATTACTTTTTCAACTAAAATAAGTGTGTTTAAAGTCATTTCTGTGACTGAAATTGGTCAAAATTGAAGATTTTGAGTAAGCAAAACTCTGTAAAAATGGCAATTTTGGTCACTGTGAGGGTTTAAAAAGTGGTTATTCAACATGAGGCCCGATCCAAATGACATTTTGAATCAGTTTTGGAAGAGTTCAAAAAATCAATTTTCTGATAAAAAACGATGTCCCCGGACCAGTCGAACGTTGAAAAAATGGTCAATATTGATGAAATTTGAACATTTAATCTTTTGACTTTAAATGACGGTTGGATGTGAGTTATTACTTTTTCAACTAAAATAAGTGTGTTTAAAGTCATTTCTGTGCCTGAAATTGGTCAAAATTGAAGATTTTGAGTAAGCAAAACTCTGTAAAAATGGCAATTTTGGTCACTGTGAGGGTTTAAAAAGTGGTTATTCAACATGAGGCCCGATCCAAATGACATTTTGAATCATTTTTGGTAGAGTCCAAAAAATCAATTTTCTGATGAAAAACGATGACCCCGGACCAGTCGAACGTTGAAAAAATGGTCAATATTGATGAAATTTTAACATTTAATCTTTTGACTTTAAATGATGGTTGGATGTGAGTTATTACTTTTTCAACTAAAATAAGTGTGTTTAAAGTCATTTCTGTGCCTGAAATTGGTCAAAATTGAAGATTTTGAGTAAGCAAAACTCTGTAAAAATGGCAATTTTGGTCACTGTGAGGGTTTAAAAAGTGGTTATTCAACATGAGGCCCGATCCAAATGACATTTTGAATCAGTTTTGGAAGAGTTCAAAAAATCAATTTTCTGATAAAAAACGATGTCCCCGGACCAGTCGAACGTTGAAAAAATGGTCAATATTGATGAAATTTGAACATTTAATCTTTTGACTTTAAATGACGGTTGGATGTGAGTTATTACTTTTTCAACTAAAATAAGTGTGTTTAAAGTCATTTCTGTGCCTGAAATTGGTCAAAATTGAAGATTTTGAGTAAGCAAAACTCTGTAAAAATGGCAATTTTGGTCACTGTGAGGGTTTAAAAAGTGGTTATTCAACATGAGGCCCGATCCAAATGACATTTTGAATCATTTTTGGTAGAGTCCAAAAAATCCATTTTCTGATGAAAAACGATGACCCCGGACCAGTCGAACGTTGAAAAAATTATCAATATTGATGAAATTTTAACATTTAATCTTTTGACTTTAAATGACGATTGGATGTGAGTTATTACTTTTTCAACTAAAATAAGTGTGTTTAAAGTCATTTCTGTGCCTGAAATTGGTCAAAATTGAAGATTTTGAGTAAGCAAAACTCTGTAAAAATGGCAATTTTGGTCACTGTGAGGGTTTAAAAAGTGGTTATTCAACATGAGGCCCGATCCAAATGACATTTTGAATCATTTTTGGTAGAGTCCAAAAAATCAATTTTCTGATGAAAAACGATGACCCCGGACCAGTCGAACGTTGAAAAAATGGTCAATATTGATGAAATTTTAACATTTAATCTTTTGACTTTAAATGACGGTTGGATGTGAGTTATTACTTTTTCAACTAAAATAAGTGTGTTTAAAGTCATTTCTGTGCCTGAAATTGGTCAAAATTGAAGATTTTGAGTAAGCAAAACTCTGTAAAAATGGCAATTTTGGTCACTGTGAGGGTTTAAAAAGTGGTTATTCAACATGAGGCCCGATCCAAATGACATTTTGAATCAGTTTTGGAAGAGTCCAAAAAATAAATTTTCTGATAAAAAACGATGTCCCCGGACCAGTCGAACGTTGAAAAAATGGTCAATATTGATGAAATTTTAACATTTAATCTTTTGACTTTAAATGACGGTTGGATGTGAGTTATTACTTTTTCAACTAAAATAAGTGTGTTTAAAGTCATTTCTGTGCCTGAAATTGGTCAAAATTGAAGATTTTGAGTAAGCAAAACTCTGTAAAAATGGCAATTTTGGTCACTGTGAGAGTTTAAAAAGTGGTTATTCAACATGAGGCCCGATCCAAATGACATTTTGAATCATTTTTGGTAGAGTCCAAAAAATCCATTTTCTGATGAAAAACGATGACCCCGGACCAGTCGAACGTTGAAAAAATGGTCAATATTGATGAAATTTTAACATTTAATCTTTTGACTTTGAATGACGGTTGGATGTGAGTTATTACTTTTTCAACTAAAATAATAGTGTTTAAAGTCAGTTCTGTGCCTGAAATTGGTCAAAATTGAAGATTTTGAGTAAGCAAAACTCTGTAAAAATGGCAATTTTGGTCACTGTGAGGGTTTAAAAAGTGGTTATTCAACATGAGGCCCGATCCAAATGACATTTTGAATCAGTTTTGGAAGAGTCCAAAAAATCCATTTTCTGATGAAAAACGATGACCCCGGACCAGTCGAACGTTGAAAAAATGGTCAATATTGATGAAATTTTAACATTTAATCTTTTGACTTTAAATGACGGTTGGATGTGAGTTATTACTTTTTCAACTAAAATAAGTGTGTTTAAAGTCATTTCTGTTCCTGAAATTGGTCAAAATTGAAGATTTTGAGTAAGCAAAACTCTGTAAAAATGGCAATTTTGGTCACTGTGAGGGTTTAAAAAGTGGTTATTCAACATGAGGCCCGATCCAAAATGACATTTTGAATCATTTTTGGTAGAGTCCAAAAAATCAATTTTCTGATGAAAAACGATGACCCCGGACCAGTCGAACGTTGAAAAAATGATCAATATTGATGAAATTTTAACATTTAATCTTTTGACTTTAAATGACGATTGGATGTGAGTTATTACTTTTTCAACTAAAATAAGTGTGTTTAAAGTCATTTCTGTGCCTGAAATTGGCAAAATTGAAGATTTTGAGTAAGCAAAACTCTGTAAAAATGGCAATTTTGGTCACTGTGAGGGTTTAAAAAGTGGTTATTCAACATGAGGCCCGATCCAAATGACATTTTGAATCATTTTTGGTAGAGTCCGAAAAATCAATTTTCTGATGAAAAACGATGACCCCGGACCAGTCGAACGTTGAAAAAATGGTCAATATTGATGAAATTTTAACATTTAATCTTTTGACTTTAAATGATGGTTGGATGTGAGTTATTACTTTTTCAACTAAAATAAGTGTGTTTAAAGTCATTTCTGTGCCTGAAATTGGTCAAAATTGAAGATTTTGAGTAAGCAAAACTCTGTAAAAATGGCAATTTTGGTCACTGTGAGGGTTTAAAAAGTGGTTATTCAACATGAGGCCCGATCCAAATGACATTTTGAATCAGTTTTGGAAGAGTTCAAAAAATCAATTTTCTGATAAAAAACGATGTCCCCGGACCAGTCGAACGTTGAAAAAATGGTCAATATTGATGAAATTTGAACATTTAATCTTTTGACTTTAAATGACGGTTGGATGTGAGTTATTACTTTTTCAACTAAAATAAGTGTGTTTAAAGTCATTTCTGTGCCTGAAATTGGTCAAAATTGAAGATTTTGAGTAAGCAAAACTCTGTAAAAATGGCAATTTTGGTCACTGTGAGGGTTTAAAAAGTGGTTATTCAACATGAGGCCCGATCCAAATGACATTTTGAATCATTTTTGGTAGAGTCCAAAAAATCCATTTTCTGATGAAAAACGATGACCCCGGACCAGTCGAACGTTGAAAAAATTATCAATATTGATGAAATTTTAACATTTAATCTTTTGACTTTAAATGACGATTGGATGTGAGTTATTACTTTTTCAACTAAAATAAGTGTGTTTAAAGTCATTTCTGTGCCTGAAATTGGTCAAAATTGAAGATTTTGAGTAAGCAAAACTCTGTAAAAATGGCAATTTTGGTCACTGTGAGGGTTTAAAAAGTGGTTATTCAACATGAGGCCCGATCCAAATGACATTTTGAATCATTTTTGGTAGAGTCCAAAAAATCAATTTTCTGATGAAAAACGATGACCCCGGACCAGTCGAACGTTGAAAAAATGGTCAATATTGATGAAATTTTAACATTTAATCTTTTGACTTTAAATGACGGTTGGATGTGAGTTATTACTTTTTCAACTAAAATAAGTGTGTTTAAAGTCATTTCTGTGCCTGAAATTGGTCAAAATTGAAGATTTTGAGTAAGCAAAACTCTGTAAAAATGGCAATTTTGGTCACTGTGAGGGTTTAAAAAGTAGTTATTCAACATGAGGCCCGATCCAAATGACATTTTGAATCAGTTTTGGAAGAGTCCAAAAAATCAATTTTCTGATAAAAAACGATGTCCCCGGACCAGTCGAACGTTGAAAAAATGGTCAATATTGATGAAATTTTAACATTTAATCTTTTGACTTTAAATGACGGTTGGATGTGAGTTATTACTTTTTCAACTAAAATAATAGTGTTTAAAGTCAGTTCTGTGCCTGAAATTGGTCAAAATTGAAGATTTTGAGTAAGCAAAACTCTGTAAAAATGGCAATTTTGGTCACTGTGAGGGTTTAAAAAGTGGTTATTCAACATGAGGCCCGATCCAAATGACATTTTGATTCATTTTTGGAAGAGTCCAAAAAATCTATTTTCTGATGAAAAACGATGACCCCGGACCAGTCGAACATTGAAAAAATGGTCAATATTGATGAAATTTTAACATTTAATCTTTTGACTTTAAATGACGGTTGGATGTGAGTTATTACTTTTTCAACTAAAATAAGTGTGTTTAAAGTCATTTCTGTGCCTGAAATTGGTCAAAATTGAAGATTTTGACTAAGCAAAACTCTGTAAAAATGGCAATTTTGGTCACTGTGAGGGTTTAAAAAGTGGTTATTCAACATGAGGCCCGATCCAAATGACATTTTGAATCATTTTTGGTAGAGTGCAAAAAATCAATTTTCTGATGAAAAACAATGACCCCGGACCAGTCGAACGTTGAAAAATTGGTCAATATTGATGAAATTTTAACATTTAATCTTTTGACTTTAAATGACGGTTGGATGTGATTTATTACTTTTTCAACTAAAATAAGTGTGTTTAAAGTCATTTCTGTGCCTGAAATTGGTCAAAATTGAAGATTTTGAGTAAGCAAAACTCTGTAAAAATGGCAATTTTGGTCACTGTGAGGGTTTAAAAAGTGGTTATTCAACATGAGGCCCGATCCAAATGACATTTTGAATCATTTTTGGTAGAGTCCAAAAAATCCATTTTCTGATGAAAAACGATGACCCCGGACCAGTCGAACGTTGAAAAAATGGTCAATATTGATGAAATTTTAACATTTAATCTTTTGACTTTAAATGACGGTTGGATGTGAGTTATTACTTTTTCAACTAAAATAAGTGTGTTTGAAGTCATTTCTGTGCCTGAAATTGGTCAAAATTGAAGATTTTGAGTAAGCAAAACTCTGTAAAAATGGCAATTTTGGTCACTGTGAGGGTTTAAAAAGTGGTTATTCAACATGAGGCCTGATCCAAATGACATTTTGAATCATTTTTGGTAGAGTCCAAAAAATCCATTTTCTGATGAAAAACGATGACCCCGGACCAGTCGAACGTTGAAAAAATGGTCAATATTGATGACATTTTAACATTTAATCTTTTGACTTTAAATGACGGTTGGATGTGAGTTATTACTTTTTCAACTAAAATAAGTGTGTTTAAAGTCATTTCTGTGCCTGAAATTGGTCAAAATTGAAGATTTTGAGTAAGCAAAACTCTGTAAAAATGGCAATTTTGGTCACTGTGAGGGTTTAAAAAGTGGTAATTCAACATGAGGCCCGATCCAAATGACATTTTGAATCATTTTTGGTAGAGTCCAAAAAATCCATTTTCTGATGAAAAACGATGACCCCGGACCAGTCGAACGTTGAAAAAATGGTCAAAATTGATGAAATTTTAACATTTAATCTTTTGACTTTAAATGACGGTTGGATGTGAGTTATTACTTTTTCAACTAAAATAAGTGTGTATAAGTCATTTCTGTGCCTGAAATTGGTCAAAATTGAAGATTTTGAGTAAGCAAAACTCTGTAAAAATGGCAATTTTGGTCACTGTGAGGGTTTAAAAAGTGGTTATTCAACATGAGGCCCGATCCAAATGACATTTTGAATCAGTTTTGGAAGAGTCCAAAAAATCCATTTTCTGATGAAAAACGATGACCCCGGACCAGTCGAACGTTGAAAAAATGGTCAATATTGATGAAATTTTAACATTTAATCTTTTGACTTTAAATGACGGTTGGATGTGAGTTATTACTTTTTCAACTAAAATAAGTGTGTTTAAAGTCATTTCTGTGCCTGAAATTGGTCAAAATTGAAGATTTTGAGTAAGCAAAACTCTGTAAAAATGGCAATTTTGGTCACTGTGAGGGTTTAAAAAGTGGTTATTCAACATGAGGCCCGATCCAAATGACATTTTGAATCATTTTTGGTAGAGTCCAAAAAATCAATTTTCTGATGAAAAACGATGACCCCGGACCAGTCGAACGTTGAAAAAATGATCAATATTGATGAAATTTTAACATTTAATCTTTTGACTTTAAATGACGATTGGATGTGAGTTATTACTTTTTCAACTAAAATAAGTGTGTTTAAAGTCATTTCTGTGCCTGAAATTGGTCAAAATTGAAGATTTTGAGTAAGCAAAACTCTGTAAAAATGGCAATTTTGGTCACTGTGAGGGTTTAAAAAGTGGTTATTCAACATGAGGCCCGATCCAAATGACATTTTGAATCATTTTTGGTAGAGTCCAAAAAATCAATTTTCTGATGAAAAACGATGACCCCGGACCAGTCGAACGTTGAAAAAATGGTCAATATTGATGAAATTTTAACATTTAATCTTTTGACTTTAAATGACGGTTGGATGTGAGTTATTACTTTTTCAACTAAAATAAGTGTGTTTAAAGTCATTTCTGTGCCTGAAATTGGTCAAAATTGAAGATTTTGAGTAAGCAAAACTCTGTAAAAATGGCAATTTTGGTCACTGTGAGGGTTTAAAAAGTGGTTATTCAACATGAGGCCCGATCCAAATGACATTTTGAATCAGTTTTGGAAGAGTCCAAAAAATCAATTTTCTGATAAAAAACGATGTCCCCGGACCAGTCGAACGTTGAAAAAATGGTCAATATTGATGAAATTTTAACATTTAATCTTTTGACTTTAAATGACGGTTGGATGTGAGTTATTACTTTTTCAACTAAAATAAGTGTGTTTAAAGTCATTTCTGTGCCTGAAATTGGTCAAAATTGAAGATTTTGAGTAAGCAAAACTCTGTAAAAATGGCAATTTTGGTCACTGTGAGGGTTTAAAAAGTGGTTATTCAACATGAGGCCCGATCCAAATGACATTTTGAATCATTTTTGGTAGAGTCCAAAAAATCCATTTTCTGATGAAAAACGATGACCCCGGACCAGTCGAACGTTGAAAAAATGGTCAATATTGATGACATTTTAACATTTAATCTTTTGACTTTAAATGACGGTTGGATGTGAGTTATTACTTTTTCAACTAAAATAAGTGTGTTTAAAGTCATTTCTGTGCCTGAAATTGGTAAAAATTGAAGATTTTGAGTAAGCAAAACTCTGTAAAAATGACAATTTTGGTCACTGTGAGGGTTTAAAAAGTGGTTATTCAACATGAGGCCCGATCCAAATGACATTTTGAATCATTTTTGGAAGAGTCCAAAAAATCAATTTTCTGATGAAAAACGATGACCCCGGACCAGTCGAACATTGAAAAAATGATCAATATTGATGAAATTTTAACATTTAATCTTTTGACTTAAATGACGATTGGATGTGAGTTATTACTTTTTCAACTAAAATAAGTGTGTTTAAAGTCATTTCTGTGCCTGAAATTGGTCAAAATTGAAGATTTTGAGTAAGCAAAACTCTGTAAAAATGGCAATTTTGGTCACTGTGAGGGTTTAAAAAGTGGTTATTCAACATGAGGCCCGATCCAAATGACATTTTGAATCATTTTTGGTAGAGTCCAAAAAATCAATTTTCTGATGAAAAACGATGACCCCGGACCAGTCGAACGTTGAAAAAATGGTCAATATTGATGACATTTTAACATTTAATCTTTTGACTTTAAATGACGGTTGGATGTGAGTTATTACTTTTTCAACTAAAATAAGTGTGTTTAAAGTCATTTCTGTGCCTGAAATTGGTCAAAATTGAAGATTTTGAGTAAGCAAAACTCTGTAAAAATGGCAATTTTGGTCACTGTGAGGGTTTAAAAAGTGGTTATTCAACATGAGGCCCGATCCAAATGACATTTTGAATCATTTTTGGTAGAGTCCAAAAAATCAATTTTCTGATGAAAAACGATGACCCCGGACCAGTCGAACGTTGAAAAAATGGTCAATATTGATGAAATTTTAACATTTAATCTTTTGACTTTAAATGATGGTTGGATGTGAGTTATTACTTTTTCAACTAAAATAAGTGTGTTTAAAGTCATTTCTGTGCCTGAAATTGGTCAAAATTGAAGATTTTGAGTAAGCAAAACTCTGTAAAAATGGCAATTTTGGTCACTGTGAGGGTTTAAAAAGTGGTTATTCAACATGAGGCCCGATCCAAATGACATTTTGAATCACTTTTGGTAGAGTCCAAAAAATCAATTTTCTGATGAAAAACGATGACCCCAGACCAGTCGAACGTTGAAAAAATGGTCAATATTGATGAAATTTTAACATTTAATCTTTTGAATTTGAATGACGGTTGGATGTGAGTTATTACTTTTTCAACTAAAATAATAGTGTTTAAAGTCAGTTCTGTGCCTGAAATTGGTCAAAATTGAAGATTTTGAGTAAGCAAAACTCTGTAAAAATGGCAATTTTGGTCACTGTGAGGGTTTAAAAAGTGGTTATTCAACATGAGGCCCGATCCAAATGACATTTTGAATCATTTTTGGTAGAGTCCAAAAAATCAATTTTCTGATGAAAAACGATGACCCCGGACCAGTCGAACGTTGAAAAAATTATCAATATTGATGAAATTTTAACATTTCATCTTTTGACTTTAAATGACGATTGGATGTGAGTTATTACTTTTTCAACTAAAATAAGTGTGTTTAAAGTCATTTCTGTGCCTGAAATTGGTCAAAATTGAAGATTTTGAGTAAGCAAAACTCTGTAAAAATGGCAATTTTGGTCACTGTGAGGGTTTAAAAAGTGGTTATTCAACATGAGGCCCGATCCAAATGACATTTTGAATCATTTTTGGTAGAGTCCAAAAAATCAATTTTCTGATGAAAAACGATGACCCCGGACCAGTCGAACGTTGAAAAAATGGTCAATATTGATGAAATTTTAACATTTAATCTTTTGACTTTAAATGACGGTTGGATGTGAGTTATTACTTTTTCAACTAAAATAAGTGTGTTTAAAGTCATTTCTGTGCCTGAAATTGGTCAAAATTGAAGATTTTGAGTAAGCAAAACTCTGTAAAAATGGCAATTTTGATCACTGTGAGGGTTTAAAAAGTGGTTATTCAACATGAGGCCCGATCCAAATGACATTTTGAATCAGTTTTGGAAGAGTCCAAAAAATCAATTTTCTGATAAAAAACGATGTCCCCGGACCAGTCGAACGTTGAAAAAATGGTCAATATTGATGAAATTTTAACATTTAATCTTTTGACTTTAAATGACGGTTGGATGTGAGTTATTACTTTTTCAACTGAAATAAGTGTGTTTAAAGTCATTTCTGTGCCTGAAATTGGTCAAAATTGAAGATTTTGAGTAAGCAAAACTCTGTAAAAATGGCAATTTTGGTCACTGTGAGGGTTTAAAAAGTGGTTATTCAACATGAGGCCCGATCCAAATGACATTTTGAATCAGTTTTGGAAGAGTCCAAAAAATCCATTTTCTGATGAAAAACGATGACCCCGGACCAGTCGAACGTTGAAAAATTGTCAATATTGATGAAATTTTAACATTTAATCTTTTGACTTTAAATGACGGTTGGATGTGAGTTATTACTTTTTCAACTAAAATAAGTGTGTTTAAAGTCATTTCTGTGCCTGAATTTGGTCAAAATTGAAGATTTTGAGTAAGCAAAACTCTGTAAAAATGGCAATTTTGGTCACTGTGAGGGTTTAAAAAGTGGTCATTCAACGGGAGGCCCGATCCAAATGACATTTTGAATCATTTTTGGTAGAGTCCAAAAAATCCATTTTCTGATGAAAAACGATGACCCCGGACCAGTCGAACGTTGAAAAAATGGTCAATATTGATGACATTTTAACATTTAATCTTTTGACTTTAAATGACGGTTGGATGTGAGTTATTACTTTTTCAACTAAAATAAGTGTGTTTAAAGTCATTTCTGTGCCTGAAATTGGTCAAAATTGAAGATTTTGAGTAAGCAAAACTCTGTAAAAATGACAATTTTGGTCCCTGTGAGGGTTTAAAAAGTGGTTATTCAACATGAGGCCCGATCCAAATGACATTTTGAATCATTTTTGGAAGAGTCCAAAAAATCCATTTTCTGATGAAAAACGATGACCCCGGACCAGTGGAACATTGAAAAAATGATCAATATTGATGAAATTTTAACATTTAATCTTTTGACTTTAAATAACGATTGGATGTGAGTTATTACTTTTTCAACTAAAATAAGTGTGTTTAAAGTCATTTCTGTGCCTGAAATTGGGCAAAATTGAAGATTTTGAGTATGCAAAACTCTGTAAAAATGGCAATTTTGGTCACTGTGAGGGTTTAAAAAGTGGTAATTCAACATGAGGCCCGATCCAAATGACATTTTGAATCATTTTTGGTAGAGTCCAAAAAATCCATTTTCTGATGAAAAACGATGACCCCGGACCAGTCGAACGTTGAAAAAATGGTCAAAATTGATGAAATTTTAACATTTAATCTTTTGACTTTAAATGACGGTTGGATGTGAGTTATTACTTTTTCAACTAAAATAAGTGTGTATAAGTCATTTCTGTGCCTGAAATTGGTCAAAATTGAAGATTTTGAGTAAGCAAAACTCTGTAAAAATGGCAATTTTGGTCACTGTGAGGGTTTAAAAAGTGGTTATTCAACATGAGGCCCGATCCAAATGACATTTTGAATCAGTTTTGGAAGAGTCCAAAAAATCCATTTTCTGATGAAAAACGATGACCCCGGACCAGTCGAACGTTGAAAAAATGGTCAATATTGATGAAATTTTAACATTTAATCTTTTGACTTTAAATGACGGTTGGATGTGAGTTATTACTTTTTCAACTAAAATAAGTGTGTTTAAAGTCATTTCTGTGCCTGAAATTGGTCAAAATTGAAGATTTTGAGTAAGCAAAACTCTGTAAAAATGGCAATTTTGGTCACTGTGAGGGTTTAAAAAGTGGTTATTCAACATGAGGCCCGATCCAAATGACATTTTGAATCATTTTTGGTAGAGTCCAAAAAATCAATTTTCTGATGAAAAACGATGACCCCGGACCAGTCGAACGTTGAAAAAATGATCAATATTGATGAAATTTTAACATTTAATCTTTTGACTTTAAATGACGATTGGATGTGAGTTATTACTTTTTCAACTAAAATAAGTGTGTTTAAAGTCATTTCTGTGCCTGAAATTGGTCAAAATTGAAGATTTTGAGTAAGCAAAACTCTGTAAAAATGGCAATTTTGGTCACTGTGAGGGTTTAAAAAGTGGTTATTCAACATGAGGCCCGATCCAAATGACATTTTGAATCATTTTTGGTAGAGTCCAAAAAATCAATTTTCTGATGAAAAACGATGACCCCGGACCAGTCGAACGTTGAAAAAATGGTCAATATTGATGAAATTTTAACATTTAATCTTTTGACTTTAAATGACGGTTGGATGTGAGTTATTACTTTTTCAACTAAAATAAGTGTGTTTAAAGTCATTTCTGTGCCTGAAATTGGTCAAAATTGAAGATTTTGAGTAAGCAAAACTCTGTAAAAATGGCAATTTTGGTCACTGTGAGGGTTTAAAAAGTGGTTATTCAACATGAGGCCCGATCCAAATGACATTTTGAATCAGTTTTGGAAGAGTCCAAAAAATCAATTTTCTGATAAAAAACGATGTCCCCGGACCAGTCGAACGTTGAAAAAATGGTCAATATTGATGAAATTTTAACATTTAATCTTTTGACTTTAAATGACGGTTGGATGTGAGTTATTACTTTTTCAACTAAAATAAGTGTGTTTAAAGTCATTTCTGTGCCTGAAATTGGTCAAAATTGAAGATTTTGAGTAAGCAAAACTCTGTAAAAATGGCAATTTTGGTCACTGTGAGGGTTTAAAAAGTGGTTATTCAACATGAGGCCCGATCCAAATGACATTTTGAATCATTTTTGGTAGAGTCCAAAAAATCCATTTTCTGATGAAAAACGATGACCCCGGACCAGTCGAACGTTGAAAAAATGGTCAATATTGATGAAATTTTAACATTTAATCTTTTGACTTTAAATGACGGTTGGATGTGAGTTATTACTTTTTCAACTAAAATAAGTGTGTTTAAAGTCATTTCTGTGCCTGAAATTGGTCAAAATTGAAGATTTTGAGTAAGCAAAACTCTGTAAAAATGACAATTTTGGTCACTGTGAGGGTTTAAAAAGTGGTTATTCAACATGAGGCCCGATCCAAATGACATTTTGAATCATTTTTGGAAGAGTCCAAAAAATCAATTTTCTGATGAAAAATGATGACCCCGGACCAGTCGAACATTGAAAAAATGATCAATATTGATGAAATTTTAACATTTAATCTTTTGACTTAAATGACGATTGGATGTGAGTTATTACTTTTTCAACTAAAATAAGTGTGTTTAAAGTCATTTCTGTGCCTGAAATTGGTCAAAATTGAAGATTTTGAGTAAGCAAAACTCTGTAAAAATGGCAATTTTGGTCACTGTGAGGGTTTAAAAATTGGTTATTCAACATGAGGCCCGATCCAAATGACATTTTGAATCATTTTTGGTAGAGTCCAAAAAACCAATTTTCTGATGAAAAACGATGACCCCGGACCAGTCGAACGTTGAAAAAATGGTCAATATTGATGACATTTTAACATTTAATCTTTTGACTTTAAATGACGGTTGGATGTGAGTTATTACTTTTTCAACTAAAATAAGTGTGTTTAAAGTCATTTCTGTGCCTGAAATTGGTCAAAATTGAAGATTTTGAGTAAGCAAAACTCTGTAAAAATGGCAATTTTGGTCACTGTGAGGGTTTAAAAAGTGGTTATTCAACATGAGGCCCGATCCAAATGACATTTTGAATCATTTTTGGTAGAGTCCAAAAAATCCATTTTCTGATGAAAAACGATGACCCCGGACCAGTCGAACGTTGAAAAAATGGTCAATATTGATGAAATTTTAACATTTAATCTTTTGACTTTAAATGACGGTTGGATGTGAGTTATTACTTTTTCAACTAAGATAAGTGTGTTTAAAGTCATTTCTGTGCCTGAAATTGGTCAAAATTGAAGATTTTGAGTAAGCAAAACTCTGTAAAAATGACAATTTTGGTCACTGTGAGGGTTTAAAAAGTGGTTATTCAACATGAGGCCCGATCCAAATGACATTTTGAATCATTTTTGGAAGAGTCCAAAAAATCAATTTTCTGATGAAAAACGATGACCCCGGACCAGTCGAACATTGAAAAAATGATCAATATTGATGAAATTTTAACATTTAATCTTTTGACTTAAATGACGATTGGATGTGAGTTATTACTTTTTCAACTAAAATAAGTGTGTTTAAAGTCATTTCTGTGCCTGAAATTGGTCAAAATTGAAGATTTTGAGTAAGCAAAACTCTGTAAAAATGGCAATTTTGGTCACTGTGAGGGTTTAAAAAGTGGTTATTCAACATGAGGCCCGATCCAAATGACATTTTGAATCATTTTTGGTAGAGTCCAAAAAATCAATTTTCTGATGAAAAACGATGACCCCGGACCAGTCGAACGTTGAAAAAATGGTCAATATTGATGAAATTTTAACATTTAATCTTTTGACTTTAAATGACGGTTGGATGTGAGTTATTACTTTTTCAACTAAAATAAGTGTGTTTAAAGTCATTTCTGTGCCTGAAATTGGTCAAAATTGAAGATTTTGAGTAAGCAAAACTCTGTAAAAATGGCAATTTTGGTCACTGTGAGGGTTTAAAAAGTGGTTATTCAACATGAGGCCCGATCCAAATGACATTTTGAATCATTTTTGGTAGAGTCCAAAAAATCAATTTTCTGATGAAAAACGATGACCCCGGACCAGTCGAACGTTGAAAAAATTATCAATATTGATGAAATTTTAACATTTAATCTTTTGACTTTAAATGATGGTTGGATGTGAGTTATTACTTTTTCAACTAAAATAAGTGTGTTTAAAGTCATTTCTGTGCCTGAAATTGGTCAAAATTGAAGATTTTGAGTAAGCAAAACTCTGTAAAAATGGCAATTTTGGTCACTGTGAGGGTTTAAAAAGTGGTTATTCAACATGAGGCCCGATCCAAATGACATTTTGAATCATTTTTGGTAGAGTCCAAAAAATCAATTTTCTGATGAAAAACGATGACCCCGGACCAGTCGAACGTTGAAAAAATGGTCAATATTGATGAAATTTTAACATTTAATCTTTTGACTTTAAATGATGGTTGGATGTGAGTTATTACTTTTTCAACTAAAATAAGTGTGTTTAAAGTCATTTCTGTGCCTGAAATTGGTCAAAATTGAAGATTTTGAGTAAGCAAAACTCTGTAAAAATGGCAATTTTGGTCACTGTGAGGGTTTAAAAAGTGGTTATTCAACATGAGGCCCGATCCAAATGACATTTTGAATCACTTTTGGTAGAGTCCAAAAAATCAATTTTCTGATGAAAAACGATGACCCCGGACCAGTCGAACGTTGAAAAAATGGTCAATATTGATGAAATTTTAACATTTAATCTTTTGACTTTGAATGACGGTTGGATGTGAGTTATTACTTTTTCAACTAAAATAATAGTGTTTAAAGTCAGTTCTGTGCCTGAAATTGGTCAAAATTGAAGATTTTGAGTAAGCAAAACTCTGTAAAAATGGCAATTTTGGTCACTGTGAGGGTTTAAAAAGTGGTTATTCAACATGAGGCCCGATCCAAATGACATTTTGAATCAGTTTTGGAAGAGTCCAAAAAATCCATTTTCTGATGAAAAACGATGACCCCGGACCAGTCGAACGTTGAAAAAATGGTCAATATTGATGAAATTTGAACATTTAATCTTTTGACTTTAAATGACGGTTGGATGTGAGTTATTACTTTTTCAACTAAAATAAGTGTGTTTAAAGTCATTTCTGTGCCTGAAATTGGTCAAAATTGAAGATTTTGAGTAAGCAAAACTCTGTAAAAATGGCAATTTTGGTCACTGTGAGGGTTTAAAAAGTGGTTATTCAACATGAGGCCCGATCCAAATGACATTTTGAATCATTTTTGGTAGAGTCCAAAAAATCAATTTTCTGATGAAAAACGATGACCCCGGACCAGTCGAACGTTGAAAAAATGGTCAATATTGATGAAATTTTAACATTTAATCTTTTGACTTTAAATGACGGTTGGATGTGAGTTATTACTTTTTCAACTAAAATAAGTGTGTTTAAAGTCATTTCTGTGCCTGAAATTGGTCAAAATTGAAGATTTTGAGTAAGCAAAACTCTGTAAAAATGGCAATTTTGGTCACTGTGAGGGTTTAAAAAGTGGTTATTCAACATGAGGCCCGATCCAAATGACATTTTGAATCAGTTTTGGAAGAGTCCAAAAAATCAATTTTCTGATAAAAAACGATGTCCCCGGACCAGTCGAACGTTGAAAAAATGGTCAATATTGATGAAATTTTAACATTTAATCTTTTGACTTTAAATGACGGTTGGATGTGAGTTATTACTTTTTCAACTAAAATAAGTGTGTTTAAAGTCATTTCTGTGCCTGAAATTGGTCAAAATTGAAGATTTTGAGTAAGCAAAACTCTGTAAAAATGGCAATTTTGGTCACTGTGAGGGTTTAAAAAGTGGTTATTCAACATGAGGCCCGATCCAAATGACATTTTGAATCATTTTTGGTAGAGTCCAAAAAATCCATTTTCTGATGAAAAACGATGACCCCGGACCAGTCGAACGTTGAAAAAATGGTCAATATTGATGAAATTTTAACATTTAATCTTTTGACTTTAAATGACGGTTGGATGTGAGTTATTACTTTTTCAACTAAAATAAGTGTGTTTAAAGTCATTTCTGTGCCTGAAATTGGTCAAAATTGAAGATTTTGAGTAAGCAAAACTCTGTAAAAATGACAATTTTGGTCACTGTGAGGGTTTAAAAAGTGGTTATTCAACATGAGGCCCGATCCAAATGACATTTTGAATCATTTTTGGAAGAGTCCAAAAAATCAATTTTCTGATGAAAAACGATGACCCCGGACCAGTCGAACATTGAAAAAATGATCAATATTGATGACATTTTAACATTTAATCTTTTGACTTTAAATGACGGTTGGATGTGAGTTATTACTTTTTCAACTAAAATAAGTGTGTTTAAAGTCATTTCTGTGCCTGAAATTGGTCAAAATTGAAGATTTTGAGTAAGCAAAACTCTGTAAAAATGGCAATTTTGGTCACTGTGAGGGTTTAAAAAGTGGTTATTCAACATGAGGCCCGATCCAAATGACATTTTGAATCATTTTTGGTAGAGTCCAAAAAATCAATTTTCTGATGAAAAACGATGACCCCGGACCAGTCGAACGTTGAAAAAATGGTCAATATTGATGACATTTTAACATTTAATCTTTTGACTTTAAATGACGGTTGGATGTGAGTTATTACTTTTTCAACTAAAATAAGTGTGTTTAAAGTCATTTCTGTGCCTGAAATTGGTCAAAATTGAAGATTTTGAGTAAGCAAAACTCTGTAAAAATGACAATTTTGGTCACTGTGAGGGTTTAAAAAGTGGTTATTCAACATGAGGCCCGATCCAAATGACATTTTGAATCATTTTTGGAAGAGTCCAAAAAATCAATTTTCTGATGAAAAACGATGACCCTGGACCAGTCGAACATTGAAAAAATGATCAATATTGATGAAATTTTAACATTTAATCTTTTGACTTAAATGACGATTGGATGTGAGTTATTACTTTTTCAACTAAAATAAGTGTGTTTAAAGTCATTTCTGTGCCTGAAATTGGTCAAAATTGAAGATTTTGAGTAAGCAAAACTCTGTAAAAATGGCAATTTTGGTCACTGTGAGGGTTTAAAAAGTGGTTATTCAACATGAGGCCCGATCCAAATGACATTTTGAATCATTTTTGGTAGAGTCCAAAAAATCAATTTTCTGATGAAAAACGATGACCCCGGACCAGTCGAACGTTGAAAAAATGGTCAATATTGATGAAATTTTAACATTTAATCTTTTGACTTTAAATGACGGTTGGATGTGAGTTATTACTTTTTCAACTAAAATAAGTGTGTTTAAAGTCATTTCTGTGCCTGAAATTGGTCAAAATTGAAGATTTTGAGTAAGCAAAACTCTGTAAAAATGGCAATTTTGGTCACTGTGAGGGTTTAAAAAGTGGTTATTCAACATGAGGCCCGATCCAAATGACATTTTGAATCATTTTTGGTAGAGTCCAAAAAATCAATTTTCTGATGAAAAACGATGACCCCGGACCAGTCGAACGTTGAAAAAATGATCAATATTGATGAAATTTTAACATTTAATCTTTTGACTTTAAATGATGGTTGGATGTGAGTTATTACTTTTTCAACTAAAATAAGTGTGTTTAAAGTCATTTCTGTGCCTGAAATTGGTCAAAATTGAAGATTTTGAGTAAGCAAAACTCTGTAAAAATGGCAATTTTGGTCACTGTGAGGGTTTAAAAAGTGGTTATTCAACATGAGGCCCGATCCAAATGACATTTTGAATCATTTTTGGTAGAGTCCAAAAAATCAATTTTCTGATGAAAAACGATGACCCCGGACCAGTCGAACGTTGAAAAAATGGTCAATATTGATGAAATTTTAACATTTAATCTTTTGACTTTAAATGATGGTTGGATGTGAGTTATTACTTTTTCAACTAAAATAAGTGTGTTTAAAGTCATTTCTGTGCCTGAAATTGGTCAAAATTGAAGATTTTGAGTAAGCAAAACTCTGTAAAAATGGCAATTTTGGTCACTGTGAGGGTTTAAAAAGTGGTTATTCAACATGAGGCCCGATCCAAATGACATTTTGAATCACTTTTGGTAGAGTCCAAAAAATCAATTTTCTGATGAAAAACGATGACCCCGGACCAGTCGAACGTTGAAAAAATGGTCAATATTGATGAAATTTTAACATTTAATCTTTTGACTTTGAATGACGGTTGGATGTGAGTTATTACTTTTTCAACTAAAATAATAGTGTTTAAAGTCAGTTCTGTGCCTGAAATTGGTCAAAATTGAAGATTTTGAGTAAGCAAAACTCTGTAAAAATGGCAATTTTGGTCACTGTGAGGGTTTAAAAAGTGGTTATTCAACATGAGGCCCGATCCAAATGACATTTTGAATCAGTTTTGGAAGAGTCCAAAAAATCCATTTTCTGATGAAAAACGATGACCCCGGACCAGTCGAACGTTGAAAAAATGGTCAATATTGATGAAATTTGAACATTTAATCTTTTGACTTTAAATGACGGTTGGATGTGAGTTATTACTTTTTCAACTAAAATAAGTGTGTTTAAAGTCATTTCTGTGCCTGAAATTGGTCAAAATTGAAGATTTTGAGTAAGCAAAACTCTGTAAAAATGGCAATTTTGGTCACTGTGAGGGTTTAAAAAGTGGTTATTCAACATGAGGCCCGATCCAAATGACATTTTGAATCATTTTTGGTAGAGTCCAAAAAATCAATTTTCTGATGAAAAACGATGACCCCGGACCAGTCGAACGTTGAAAAAATGGTCAATATTGATGAAATTTTAACATTTAATCTTTTGACTTTAAATGACGGTTGGATGTGAGTTATTACTTTTTCAACTAAAATAAGTGTGTTTAAAGTCATTTCTGTGCCTGAAATTGGTCAAAATTGAAGATTTTGAGTAAGCAAAACTCTGTAAAAATGGCAATTTTGGTCACTGTGAGGGTTTAAAAAGTGGTTATTCAACATGAGGCCCGATCCAAATGACATTTTGAATCATTTTTGGAAGAGTCCAAAAAATCCATTTTCTGATGAAAAATGATGACCCCGGACCAGTCGAACATTGAAAAAATGATCAATATTGATGAAATTTTAACATTTAATCTTTTGACTTAAATAACGATTGGATGTGAGTTATTACTTTTTCAACTAAAATAAGTGTGTTTAAAGTCATTTCTGTGCCTGAAATTGGTCAAAATTGAAGATTTTGAGTAAGCAAAACTCTGTAAAAATGGCAATTTTGGTCACTGTGAGGGTTTAAAAAGTGGTTATTCAACATGAGGCCGATCCAAATGACATTTTGAATCATTTTTGGTAGAGTCCAAAAAATCAATTTTCTGATGAAAAACGATGACCCCGGACCAGTCGAACGTTGAAAAAATGGTCAATATTGATGACATTTTAACATTTAATCTTTTGACTTTAAATGACGGTTGGATGTGAGTTATTACTTTTTCAACTAAAATAAGTGTGTTTAAAGTCATTTCTGTGCCTGAAATTGGTCAAAATTGAAGATTTTGAGTAAGCAAAACTCTGTAAAAATGGCAATTTTGGTCACTGTGAGGGTTTAAAAAGTGGTTATTCAACATGAGGCCCGATCCAAATGACATTTTGAATCATTTTTGGTAGAGTCCAAAAAATCAATTTTCTGATGAAAAACGATGACCCCGGACCAGTCGAACGTTGAAAAAATGGTCAATATTGATGACATTTTAACATTTAATCTTTTGACTTTAAATGACGGTTGGATGTGAGTTATTACTTTTTCAACTAAAATAAGTGTGTTTAAAGTCATTTCTGTGCCTGAAATTGGTCAAAATTGAAGATTTTGAGTAAGCAAAACTCTGTAAAAATGGCAATTTTGGTCACTGTGAGGGTTTAAAAAGTGGTTATTCAACATGAGGCCCGATCCAAATGACATTTTGAATCATTTTTGGTAGAGTCCAAAAAATCCATTTTCTGATGAAAAACGATGACCCCGGACCAGTCGAACGTTGAAAAAATGGTCAATATTGATGAAATTTTAACATTTAATCTTTTGACTTTAAATGACGGTTGGATGTGAGTTATTACTTTTTCAACTAAAATAAGTGTGTTTAAAGTCATTTCTGTGCCTGAAATTGGTCAAAATTGAAGATTTTGAGTAAGCAAAACTCTGTAAAAATGACAATTTTGGTCACTGTGAGGGTTTAAAAAGTGGTTATTCAACATGAGGCCCGATCCAAATGACATTTTGAATCATTTTTGGAAGAGTCCAAAAAATCAATTTTCTGATGAAAAACGATGACCCCGGACCAGTCGAACATTGAAAAAATGATCAATATTGATGAAATTTTAACATTTAATCTTTTGACTTAAATGACGATTGGATGTGAGTTATTACTTTTTCAACTAAAATAAGTGTGTTTAAAGTCATTTCTGTGCCTGAAATTGGTCAAAATTGAAGATTTTGAGTAAGCAAAACTCTGTAAAAATGGCAATTTTGGTCACTGTGAGGGTTTAAAAAGTGGTTATTCAACATGAGGCCCGATCCAAATGACATTTTGAATCATTTTTGGTAGAGTCCAAAAAATCAATTTTCTGATGAAAAACGATGACCCCGGACCAGTCGAACGTTGAAAAAATGGTCAATATTGATGAAATTTTAACATTTAATGTTTTGACTTTAAATGACGGTTGGATGTGAGTTATTACTTTTTCAACTAAAATAAGTGTGTTTAAAGTCATTTCTGTGCCTGAAATTGGTCAAAATTGAAGATTTTGAGTAAGCAAAACTCTGTAAAAATGGCAATTTTGGTCACTGTGAGGGTTTAAAAAGTGGTTATTCAACATGAGGCCCGATCCAAATGACATTTTGAATCATTTTTGGTAGAGTCCAAAAAATCAATTTTCTGATGAAAAACGATGACCCCGGACCAGTCGAACGTTGAAAAAATGGTCAATATTGATGAAATTTTAACATTTAATCTTTTGACTTTAAATGATGGTTGGATGTGAGTTATTACTTTTTCAACTAAAATAAGTGTGTTTAAAGTCATTTCTGTGCCTGAAATTGGTCAAAATTGAAGATTTTGAGTAAGCAAAACTCTGTAAAAATGGCAATTTTGGTCACTGTGAGGGTTTAAAAAGTGGTTATTCAACATGAGGCCCGATCCAAATGACATTTTGAATCATTTTTGGTAGAGTCCAAAAAATCAATTTTCTGATGAAAAACGATGACCCCGGACCAGTCGAACGTTGAAAAAATGGTCAATATTGATGAAATTTTAACATTTAATGTTTTGACTTTAAATGACGGTTGGATGTGAGTTATTACTTTTTCAACTAAAATAAGTGTGTTTAAAGTCATTTCTGTGCCTGAAATTGGTCAAAATTGAAGATTTTGAGTAAGCAAAACTCTGTAAAAATGGCAATTTTGGTCACTGTGAGGGTTTAAAAAGTAGTTATTCAACATGAGGCCCGATCCAAATGACATTTTGAATCAGTTTTGGAAGAGTCCAAAAAATCAATTTTCTGATAAAAAACGATGTCCCCGGACCAGTCGAACGTTGAAAAAATGGTCAATATTGATGAAATTTTAACATTTAATCTTTTGACTTTAAATGACGGTTGGATGTGAGTTATTACTTTTTCAACTAAAATAATAGTGTTTAAAGTCAGTTCTGTGCCTGAAATTGGTCAAAATTGAAGATTTTGAGTAAGCAAAACTCTGTAAAAATGGCAATTTTGGTCACTGTGAGGGTTTAAAAAGTGGTTATTCAACATGAGGCCCGATCCAAATGACATTTTGATTCATTTTTGGAAGAGTCCAAAAAATCTATTTTCTGATGAAAAACGATGACCCCGGACCAGTCGAACATTGAAAAAATGATCAATATTGATGAAATTTTAACATTTAATCTTTTGACTTAAATGACGATTGGATGTGAGTTATTACTTTTTCAACTAAAATAAGTGTGTTTAAAGTCATTTCTGTGCCTGAAATTGGTCAAAATTGAAGATTTTGAGTAAGCAAAACTCTGTAAAAATGGCAATTTTGGTCACTGTGAGGGTTTAAAAAGTGGTTATTCAACATGAGGCCCGATCCAAATGACATTTTGAATCATTTTTGGTAGAGTCCAAAAAATCAATTTTCTGATGAAAAACGATGACCCCGGACCAGTCGAACGTTGAAAAAATGGTCAATATTGATGAAATTTTAACATTTAATCTTTTGACTTTAAATGACGGTTGGATGTGAGTTATTACTTTTTCAACTAAAATAAGTGTGTTTAAAGTCATTTCTGTGCCTGAAATTGGTCAAAATTGAAGATTTTGAGTAAGCAAAACTCTGTAAAAATGGCAATTTTGGTCACTGTGAGGGTTTAAAAAGTGGTTATTCAACATGAGGCCCGATCCAAATGACATTTTGAATCATTTTTGGTAGAGTCCAAAAAATCAATTTTCTGATGAAAAACGATGACCCCGGACCAGTCGAACGTTGAAAAAATTATCAATATTGATGAAATTTTAACATTTAATCTTTTGACTTTAAATGATGGTTGGATGTGAGTTATTACTTTTTCAACTAAAATAAGTGTGTTTAAAGTCATTTCTGTGCCTGAAATTGGTCAAAATTGAAGATTTTGAGTAAGCAAAACTCTGTAAAAATGGCAATTTTGGTCACTGTGAGGGTTTAAAAAGTGGTTATTCAACATGAGGCCCGATCCAAATGACATTTTGAATCATTTTTGGTAGAGTCCAAAAAATCAATTTTCTGATGAAAAACGATGACCCCGGACCAGTCGAACGTTGAAAAAATGGTCAATATTGATGAAATTTTAACATTTAATCTTTTGACTTTAAATGATGGTTGGATGTGAGTTATTACTTTTTCAACTAAAATAAGTGTGTTTAAAGTCATTTCTGTGCCTGAAATTGGTCAAAATTGAAGATTTTGAGTAAGCAAAACTCTGTAAAAATGGCAATTTTGGTCACTGTGAGGGTTTAAAAAGTGGTTATTCAACATGAGGCCCGATCCAAATGACATTTTGAATCACTTTTGGTAGAGTCCAAAAAATCAATTTTCTGATGAAAAACGATGACCCCGGACCAGTCGAACGTTGAAAAAATGGTCAATATTGATGAAATTTTAACATTTAATCTTTTGACTTTGAATGACGGTTGGATGTGAGTTATTACTTTTTCAACTAAAATAATAGTGTTTAAAGTCAGTTCTGTGCCTGAAATTGGTCAAAATTGAAGATTTTGAGTAAGCAAAACTCTGTAAAAATGGCAATTTTGGTCACTGTGAGGGTTTAAAAAGTGGTTATTCAACATGAGGCCCGATCCAAATGACATTTTGAATCAGTTTTGGAAGAGTCCAAAAAATCCATTTTCTGATGAAAAACGATGACCCCGGACCAGTCGAACGTTGAAAAAATGGTCAATATTGATGAAATTTGAACATTTAATCTTTTGACTTTAAATGACGGTTGGATGTGAGTTATTACTTTTTCAACTAAAATAAGTGTGTTTAAAGTCATTTCTGTGCCTGAAATTGGTCAAAATTGAAGATTTTGAGTAAGCAAAACTCTGTAAAAATGGCAATTTTGGTCACTGTGAGGGTTTAAAAAGTGGTTATTCAACATGAGGCCCGATCCAAATGACATTTTGAATCATTTTTGGTAGAGTCCAAAAAATCAATTTTCTGATGAAAAACGATGACCCCGGACCAGTCGAACGTTGAAAAAATGGTCAATATTGATGAAATTTTAACATTTAATCTTTTGACTTTAAATGACGGTTGGATGTGAGTTATTACTTTTTCAACTAAAATAAGTGTGTTTAAAGTCATTTCTGTGCCTGAAATTGGTCAAAATTGAAGATTTTGAGTAAGCAAAACTCTGTAAAAATGGCAATTTTGGTCACTGTGAGGGTTTAAAAAGTGGTTATTCAACATGAGGCCCGATCCAAATGACATTTTGAATCAGTTTTGGAAGAGTCCAAAAAATCAATTTTCTGATAAAAAACGATGTCCCCGGACCAGTCGAACGTTGAAAAAATGGTCAATATTGATGAAATTTTAACATTTAATCTTTTGACTTTAAATGACGGTTGGATGTGAGTTATTACTTTTTCAACTAAAATAAGTGTGTTTAAAGTCATTTCTGTGCCTGAAATTGGTCAAAATTGAAGATTTTGAGTAAGCAAAACTCTGTAAAAATGGCAATTTTGGTCACTGTGAGGGTTTAAAAAGTGGTTATTCAACATGAGGCCCGATCCAAATGACATTTTGAATCATTTTTGGTAGAGTCCAAAAAATCCATTTTCTGATGAAAAACGATGACCCCGGACCAGTCGAACGTTGAAAAAATGGTCAATATTGATGAAATTTTAACATTTAATCTTTTGACTTTAAATGACGGTTGGATGTGAGTTATTACTTTTTCAACTAAAATAAGTGTGTTTAAAGTCATTTCTGTGCCTGAAATTGGTCAAAATTGAAGATTTTGAGTAAGCAAAACTCTGTAAAAATGACAATTTTGGTCACTGTGAGGGTTTAAAAAGTGGTTATTCAACATGAGGCCCGATCCAAATGACATTTTGAATCATTTTTGGAAGAGTCCAAAAAATCAATTTTCTGATGAAAAACGATGACCCCGGACCAGTCGAACATTGAAAAAATGATCAATATTGATGACATTTTAACATTTAATCTTTTGACTTTAAATGACGGTTGGATGTGAGTTATTACTTTTTCAACTAAAATAAGTGTGTTTAAAGTCATTTCTGTGCCTGAAATTGGTCAAAATTGAAGATTTTGAGTAAGCAAAACTCTGTAAAAATGGCAATTTTGGTCACTGTGAGGGTTTAAAAAGTGGTTATTCAACATGAGGCCCGATCCAAATGACATTTTGAATCATTTTTGGTAGAGTCCAAAAAATCAATTTTCTGATGAAAAACGATGACCCCGGACCAGTCGAACGTTGAAAAAATGGTCAATATTGATGACATTTTAACATTTAATCTTTTGACTTTAAATGACGGTTGGATGTGAGTTATTACTTTTTCAACTAAAATAAGTGTGTTTAAAGTCATTTCTGTGCCTGAAATTGGTCAAAATTGAAGATTTTGAGTAAGCAAAACTCTGTAAAAATGACAATTTTGGTCACTGTGAGGGTTTAAAAAGTGGTTATTCAACATGAGGCCCGATCCAAATGACATTTTGAATCATTTTTGGAAGAGTCCAAAAAATCAATTTTCTGATGAAAAACGATGACCCTGGACCAGTCGAACATTGAAAAAATGATCAATATTGATGAAATTTTAACATTTAATCTTTTGACTTAAATGACGATTGGATGTGAGTTATTACTTTTTCAACTAAAATAAGTGTGTTTAAAGTCATTTCTGTGCCTGAAATTGGTCAAAATTGAAGATTTTGAGTAAGCAAAACTCTGTAAAAATGGCAATTTTGGTCACTGTGAGGGTTTAAAAAGTGGTTATTCAACATGAGGCCCGATCCAAATGACATTTTGAATCATTTTTGGTAGAGTCCAAAAAATCAATTTTCTGATGAAAAACGATGACCCCGGACCAGTCGAACGTTGAAAAAATGGTCAATATTGATGAAATTTTAACATTTAATCTTTTGACTTTAAATGACGGTTGGATGTGAGTTATTACTTTTTCAACTAAAATAAGTGTGTTTAAAGTCATTTCTGTGCCTGAAATTGGTCAAAATTGAAGATTTTGAGTAAGCAAAACTCTGTAAAAATGGCAATTTTGGTCACTGTGAGGGTTTAAAAAGTGGTTATTCAACATGAGGCCCGATCCAAATGACATTTTGAATCATTTTTGGTAGAGTCCAAAAAATCAATTTTCTGATGAAAAACGATGACCCCGGACCAGTCGAACGTTGAAAAAATGATCAATATTGATGAAATTTTAACATTTAATCTTTTGACTTTAAATGATGGTTGGATGTGAGTTATTACTTTTTCAACTAAAATAAGTGTGTTTAAAGTCATTTCTGTGCCTGAAATTGGTCAAAATTGAAGATTTTGAGTAAGCAAAACTCTGTAAAAATGGCAATTTTGGTCACTGTGAGGGTTTAAAAAGTGGTTATTCAACATGAGGCCCGATCCAAATGACATTTTGAATCATTTTTGGTAGAGTCCAAAAAATCAATTTTCTGATGAAAAACGATGACCCCGGACCAGTCGAACGTTGAAAAAATGGTCAATATTGATGAAATTTTAACATTTAATCTTTTGACTTTAAATGATGGTTGGATGTGAGTTATTACTTTTTCAACTAAAATAAGTGTGTTTAAAGTCATTTCTGTGCCTGAAATTGGTCAAAATTGAAGATTTTGAGTAAGCAAAACTCTGTAAAAATGGCAATTTTGGTCACTGTGAGGGTTTAAAAAGTGGTTATTCAACATGAGGCCCGATCCAAATGACATTTTGAATCACTTTTGGTAGAGTCCAAAAAATCAATTTTCTGATGAAAAACGATGACCCCGGACCAGTCGAACGTTGAAAAAATGGTCAATATTGATGAAATTTTAACATTTAATCTTTTGACTTTGAATGACGGTTGGATGTGAGTTATTACTTTTTCAACTAAAATAATAGTGTTTAAAGTCAGTTCTGTGCCTGAAATTGGTCAAAATTGAAGATTTTGAGTAAGCAAAACTCTGTAAAAATGGCAATTTTGGTCACTGTGAGGGTTTAAAAAGTGGTTATTCAACATGAGGCCCGATCCAAATGACATTTTGAATCAGTTTTGGAAGAGTCCAAAAAATCCATTTTCTGATGAAAAACGATGACCCCGGACCAGTCGAACGTTGAAAAAATGGTCAATATTGATGAAATTTGAACATTTAATCTTTTGACTTTAAATGACGGTTGGATGTGAGTTATTACTTTTTCAACTAAAATAAGTGTGTTTAAAGTCATTTCTGTGCCTGAAATTGGTCAAAATTGAAGATTTTGAGTAAGCAAAACTCTGTAAAAATGGCAATTTTGGTCACTGTGAGGGTTTAAAAAGTGGTTATTCAACATGAGGCCCGATCCAAATGACATTTTGAATCATTTTTGGTAGAGTCCAAAAAATCAATTTTCTGATGAAAAACGATGACCCCGGACCAGTCGAACGTTGAAAAAATGGTCAATATTGATGAAATTTTAACATTTAATCTTTTGACTTTAAATGACGGTTGGATGTGAGTTATTACTTTTTCAACTAAAATAAGTGTGTTTAAAGTCATTTCTGTGCCTGAAATTGGTCAAAATTGAAGATTTTGAGTAAGCAAAACTCTGTAAAAATGGCAATTTTGGTCACTGTGAGGGTTTAAAAAGTGGTTATTCAACATGAGGCCCGATCCAAATGACATTTTGAATCATTTTTGGAAGAGTCCAAAAAATCCATTTTCTGATGAAAAATGATGACCCCGGACCAGTCGAACATTGAAAAAATGATCAATATTGATGAAATTTTAACATTTAATCTTTTGACTTAAATAACGATTGGATGTGAGTTATTACTTTTTCAACTAAAATAAGTGTGTTTAAAGTCATTTCTGTGCCTGAAATTGGTCAAAATTGAAGATTTTGAGTAAGCAAAACTCTGTAAAAATGGCAATTTTGGTCACTGTGAGGGTTTAAAAAGTGGTTATTCAACATGAGGCCGATCCAAATGACATTTTGAATCATTTTTGGTAGAGTCCAAAAAATCAATTTTCTGATGAAAAACGATGACCCCGGACCAGTCGAACGTTGAAAAAATGGTCAATATTGATGACATTTTAACATTTAATCTTTTGACTTTAAATGACGGTTGGATGTGAGTTATTACTTTTTCAACTAAAATAAGTGTGTTTAAAGTCATTTCTGTGCCTGAAATTGGTCAAAATTGAAGATTTTGAGTAAGCAAAACTCTGTAAAAATGGCAATTTTGGTCACTGTGAGGGTTTAAAAAGTGGTTATTCAACATGAGGCCCGATCCAAATGACATTTTGAATCATTTTTGGTAGAGTCCAAAAAATCAATTTTCTGATGAAAAACGATGACCCCGGACCAGTCGAACGTTGAAAAAATGGTCAATATTGATGAAATTTTAACATTTAATCTTTTGACTTTAAATGACGGTTGGATGTGAGTTATTACTTTTTCAACTAAAATAAGTGTGTTTAAAGTCATTTCTGTGCCTGAAATTGGTCAAAATTGAAGATTTTGAGTAAGCAAAACTCTGTAAAAATGGCAATTTTGGTCACTGTGAGGGTTTAAAAAGTGGTTATTCAACATGAGGCCCGATCCAAATGACATTTTGAATCATTTTTGGTAGAGTCCAAAAAATCAATTTTCTGATGAAAAACGATGACCCCGGACCAGTCGAACGTTGAAAAAATGATCAATATTGATGAAATTTTAACATTTAATCTTTTGACTTTAAATGATGGTTGGATGTGAGTTATTACTTTTTCAACTAAAATAAGTGTGTTTAAAGTCATTTCTGTGCCTGAAATTGGTCAAAATTGAAGATTTTGAGTAAGCAAAACTCTGTAAAAATGGCAATTTTGGTCACTGTGAGGGTTTAAAAAGTGGTTATTCAACATGAGGCCCGATCCAAATGACATTTTGAATCATTTTTGGTAGAGTCCAAAAAATCAATTTTCTGATGAAAAACGATGACCCCGGACCAGTCGAACGTTGAAAAAATGGTCAATATTGATGAAATTTTAACATTTAATCTTTTGACTTTAAATGATGGTTGGATGTGAGTTATTACTTTTTCAACTAAAATAAGTGTGTTTAAAGTCATTTCTGTGCCTGAAATTGGTCAAAATTGAAGATTTTGAGTAAGCAAAACTCTGTAAAAATGGCAATTTTGGTCACTGTGAGGGTTTAAAAAGTGGTTATTCAACATGAGGCCCGATCCAAATGACATTTTGAATCACTTTTGGTAGAGTCCAAAAAATCAATTTTCTGATGAAAAACGATGACCCCGGACCAGTCGAACGTTGAAAAAATGGTCAATATTGATGAAATTTTAACATTTAATCTTTTGACTTTGAATGACGGTTGGATGTGAGTTATTACTTTTTCAACTAAAATAATAGTGTTTAAAGTCAGTTCTGTGCCTGAAATTGGTCAAAATTGAAGATTTTGAGTAAGCAAAACTCTGTAAAAATGGCAATTTTGGTCACTGTGAGGGTTTAAAAAGTGGTTATTCAACATGAGGCCCGATCCAAATGACATTTTGAATCAGTTTTGGAAGAGTCCAAAAAATCCATTTTCTGATGAAAAACGATGACCCCGGACCAGTCGAACGTTGAAAAAATGGTCAATATTGATGAAATTTTAACATTTAATCTTTTGACTTTAAATGACGGTTGGATGTGAGTTATTACTTTTTCAACTAAAATAAGTGTGTTTAAAGTCATTTCTGTGCCTGAAATTGGTCAAAATTGAAGATTTTGAGTAAGCAAAACTCTGTAAAAATGGCAATTTTGGTCACTGTGAGGGTTTAAAAAGTGGTTATTCAACATGAGGCCCGATCCAAATGACATTTTGAATCATTTTTGGAAGAGTCCAAAAAATCCATTTTCTGATGAAAAATGATGACCCCGGACCAGTCGAACATTGAAAAAATGATCAATATTGATGAAATTTTAACATTTAATCTTTTGACTTAAATAACGATTGGATGTGAGTTATTACTTTTTCAACTAAAATAAGTGTGTTTAAAGTCATTTCTGTGCCTGAAATTGGTCAAAATTGAAGATTTTGAGTAAGCAAAACTCTGTAAAAATGGCAATTTTGGTCACTGTGAGGGTTTAAAAAGTGGTTATTCAACATGAGGCCGATCCAAATGACATTTTGAATCATTTTTGGTAGAGTCCAAAAAATCAATTTTCTGATGAAAAACGATGACCCCGGACCAGTCGAACGTTGAAAAAATGGTCAATATTGATGACATTTTAACATTTAATCTTTTGACTTTAAATGACGGTTGGATGTGAGTTATTACTTTTTCAACTAAAATAAGTGTGTTTAAAGTCATTTCTGTGCCTGAAATTGGTCAAAATTGAAGATTTTGAGTAAGCAAAACTCTGTAAAAATGGCAATTTTGGTCACTGTGAGGGTTTAAAAAGTGGTTATTCAACATGAGGCCCGATCCAAATGACATTTTGAATCATTTTTGGTAGAGTCCAAAAAATCAATTTTCTGATGAAAAACGATGACCCCGGACCAGTCGAACGTTGAAAAAATGGTCAATATTGATGACATTTTAACATTTAATCTTTTGACTTTAAATGACGGTTGGATGTGAGTTATTACTTTTTCAACTAAAATAAGTGTGTTTAAAGTCATTTCTGTGCCTGAAATTGGTCAAAATTGAAGATTTTGAGTAAGCAAAACTCTGTAAAAATGGCAATTTTGGTCACTGTGAGGGTTTAAAAAGTGGTTATTCAACATGAGGCCCGATCCAAATGACATTTTGAATCATTTTTGGTAGAGTCCAAAAAATCCATTTTCTGATGAAAAACGATGACCCCGGACCAGTCGAACGTTGAAAAAATGGTCAATATTGATGAAATTTTAACATTTAATCTTTTGACTTTAAATGACGGTTGGATGTGAGTTATTACTTTTTCAACTAAAATAAGTGTGTTTAAAGTCATTTCTGTGCCTGAAATTGGTCAAAATTGAAGATTTTGAGTAAGCAAAACTCTGTAAAAATGACAATTTTGGTCACTGTGAGGGTTTAAAAAGTGGTTATTCAACATGAGGCCCGATCCAAATGACATTTTGAATCATTTTTGGAAGAGTCCAAAAAATCAATTTTCTGATGAAAAACGATGACCCCGGACCAGTCGAACATTGAAAAAATGATCAATATTGATGAAATTTTAACATTTAATCTTTTGACTTAAATGACGATTGGATGTGAGTTATTACTTTTTCAACTAAAATAAGTGTGTTTAAAGTCATTTCTGTGCCTGAAATTGGTCAAAATTGAAGATTTTGAGTAAGCAAAACTCTGTAAAAATGGCAATTTTGGTCACTGTGAGGGTTTAAAAAGTGGTTATTCAACATGAGGCCCGATCCAAATGACATTTTGAATCATTTTTGGTAGAGTCCAAAAAATCAATTTTCTGATGAAAAACGATGACCCCGGACCAGTCGAACGTTGAAAAAATGGTCAATATTGATGAAATTTTAACATTTAATGTTTTGACTTTAAATGACGGTTGGATGTGAGTTATTACTTTTTCAACTAAAATAAGTGTGTTTAAAGTCATTTCTGTGCCTGAAATTGGTCAAAATTGAAGATTTTGAGTAAGCAAAACTCTGTAAAAATGGCAATTTTGGTCACTGTGAGGGTTTAAAAAGTGGTTATTCAACATGAGGCCCGATCCAAATGACATTTTGAATCATTTTTGGTAGAGTCCAAAAAATCAATTTTCTGATGAAAAACGATGACCCCGGACCAGTCGAACGTTGAAAAAATGGTCAATATTGATGAAATTTTAACATTTAATCTTTTGACTTTAAATGATGGTTGGATGTGAGTTATTACTTTTTCAACTAAAATAAGTGTGTTTAAAGTCATTTCTGTGCCTGAAATTGGTCAAAATTGAAGATTTTGAGTAAGCAAAACTCTGTAAAAATGGCAATTTTGGTCACTGTGAGGGTTTAAAAAGTGGTTATTCAACATGAGGCCCGATCCAAATGACATTTTGAATCATTTTTGGTAGAGTCCAAAAAATCAATTTTCTGATGAAAAACGATGACCCCGGACCAGTCGAACGTTGAAAAAATGGTCAATATTGATGAAATTTTAACATTTAATGTTTTGACTTTAAATGACGGTTGGATGTGAGTTATTACTTTTTCAACTAAAATAAGTGTGTTTAAAGTCATTTCTGTGCCTGAAATTGGTCAAAATTGAAGATTTTGAGTAAGCAAAACTCTGTAAAAATGGCAATTTTGGTCACTGTGAGGGTTTAAAAAGTGGTTATTCAACATGAGGCCCGATCCAAATGACATTTTGAATCATTTTTGGTAGAGTCCAAAAAATCAATTTTCTGATGAAAAACGATGACCCCGGACCAGTCGAACGTTGAAAAAATGGTCAATATTGATGAAATTTTAACATTTAATCTTTTGACTTTAAATGATGGTTGGATGTGAGTTATTACTTTTTCAACTAAAATAAGTGTGTTTAAAGTCATTTCTGTGCCTGAAATTGGTCAAAATTGAAGATTTTGAGTAAGCAAAACTCTGTAAAAATGGCAATTTTGGTCACTGTGAGGGTTTAAAAAGTGGTTATTCAACATGAGGCCCGATCCAAATGACATTTTGAATCATTTTTGGTAGAGTCCAAAAAATCAATTTTCTGATGAAAAACGATGACCCCGGACCAGTCGAACGTTGAAAAAATGGTCAATATTGATGAAATTTTAACATTTAATCTTTTGACTTTAAATGATGGTTGGATGTGAGTTATTACTTTTTCAACTAAAATAAGTGTGTTTAAAGTCATTTCTGTGCCTGAAATTGGTCAAAATTGAAGATTTTGAGTAAGCAAAACTCTGTAAAAATGGCAATTTTGGTCACTGTGAGGGTTTAAAAAGTGGTTATTCAACATGAGGCCCGATCCAAATGACATTTTGAATCACTTTTGGTAGAGTCCAAAAAATCAATTTTCTGATGAAAAACGATGACCCCGGACCAGTCGAACGTTGAAAAAATGGTCAATATTGATGAAATTTTAACATTTAATCTTTTGACTTTGAATGACGGTTGGATGTGAGTTATTACTTTTTCAACTAAAATAATAGTGTTTAAAGTCAGTTCTGTGCCTGAAAGTGGTCAAAATTGAAGATTTTGAGTAAGCAAAACTCTGTAAAAATGGCAATTTTGGTCACTGTGAGGGTTTAAAAAGTGGTTATTCAACATGAGGCCCGATCCAAATGACATTTTGAATCAGTTTTGGAAGAGTCCAAAAAATCCATTTTCTGATGAAAAACGATGACCCCGGACCAGTCGAACGTTGAAAAAATGGTCAATATTGATGAAATTTTAACATTTAATCTTTTGACTTTAAATGACGATTGGATGTGAGGTATTACTTTTTCAACTAAAATAAGTGTGTTTAAAGTCATTTCTGTGCCTGAAATTGGTCAAAATTGAAGATTTTGAGTAAGCAAAACTCTGTAAAAATGGCAATTTTGGTCACTGTGAGGGTTTAAAAAGTGGTTATTCAACATGAGGCCCGATCCAAATGACATTTTGAATCAGTTTTGGAAGAGTCCAAAAAATCAATTTTCTGATAAAAAACGATGTCCCCGGACCAGTCGAACGTTGAAAAAATGGTCAATATTGATGAAATTTTAACATTTAATCTTTTGACTTTAAATGACGGTTGGATGTGAGTTATTACTTTTTCAACTAAAATAAGTGTGTTTAAAGTCATTTCTGTGCCTGAAATTGGTCAAAATTGAAGATTTTGAGTAAGCAAAACTCTGTAAAAATGGCAATTTTGGTCACTGTGAGGGTTTAAAAAGTGGTTATTCAACATGAGGCCCGATCCAAATGACATTTTGAATCATTTTTGGTAGAGTCCAAAAAATCCATTTTCTGATGAAAAACGATGACCCCGGACCAGTCGAACGTTGAAAAAATGGTCAATATTGATGACATTTTAACATTTAATCTTTTGACTTTAAATGACGGTTGGATGTGAGTTATTACTTTTTCAACTAAAATAAGTGTGTTTAAAGTCATTTCTGTGCCTGAAATTGGTCAAAATTGAAGATTTTGAGTAAGCAAAACTCTGTAAAAATGACAATTTTGGTCACTGTGAGGGTTTAAAAAGTGGTTATTCAACATGAGGCCCGATCCAAATGACATTTTGAATCATTTTTGGAAGAGTCCAAAAAATCAATTTTCTGATGAAAAACGATGACCCCGGACCAGTCGAACATTGAAAAAATGATCAATATTGATGAAATTTTAACATTTAATCTTTTGACTTAAATGACGATTGGATGTGAGTTATTACTTTTTCAACTAAAATAAGTGTGTTTAAAGTCATTTCTGTGCCTGAAATTGGTCAAAATTGAAGATTTTGAGTAAGCAAAACTCTGTAAAAATGGCAATTTTGGTCACTGTGAGGGTTTAAAAAGTGGTTATTCAACATGAGGCCCGATCCAAATGACATTTTGAATCATTTTTGGTAGAGTCCAAAAAATCAATTTTCTGATGAAAAACGATGACCCCGGACCAGTCGAACGTTGAAAAAATGGTCAATATTGATGAAATTTTAACATTTAATCTTTTGACTTTAAATGACGGTTGGATGTGAGTTATTACTTTTTCAACTAAAATAAGTGTGTTTAAAGTCATTTCTGTGCCTGAAATTGGTCAAAATTGAAGATTTTGAGTAAGCAAAACTCTGTAAAAATGGCAATTTTGGTCACTGTGAGGGTTTAAAAAGTGGTTATTCAACATGAGGCCCGATCCAAATGACATTTTGAATCATTTTTGGTAGAGTCCAAAAAATCAATTTTCTGATGAAAAACGATGACCCCGGACCAGTCGAACGTTGAAAAAATGATCAATATTGATGAAATTTTAACATTTAATCTTTTGACTTTAAATGATGGTTGGATGTGAGTTATTACTTTTTCAACTAAAATAAGTGTGTTTAAAGTCATTTCTGTGCCTGAAATTGGTCAAAATTGAAGATTTTGAGTAAGCAAAACTCTGTAAAAATGGCAATTTTGGTCACTGTGAGGGTTTAAAAAGTGGTTATTCAACATGAGGCCCGATCCAAATGACATTTTGAATCATTTTTGGTAGAGTCCAAAAAATCAATTTTCTGATGAAAAACGATGACCCCGGACCAGTCGAACGTTGAAAAAATGGTCAATATTGATGAAATTTTAACATTTAATCTTTTGACTTTAAATGATGGTTGGATGTGAGTTATTACTTTTTCAACTAAAATAAGTGTGTTTAAAGTCATTTCTGTGCCTGAAATTGGTCAAAATTGAAGATTTTGAGTAAGCAAAACTCTGTAAAAATGGCAATTTTGGTCACTGTGAGGGTTTAAAAAGTGGTTATTCAACATGAGGCCCGATCCAAATGACATTTTGAATCACTTTTGGTAGAGTCCAAAAAATCAATTTTCTGATGAAAAACGATGACCCCGGACCAGTCGAACGTTGAAAAAATGGTCAATATTGATGAAATTTTAACATTTAATGTTTTGACTTTAAATGACGGTTGGATGTGAGTTATTACTTTTTCAACTAAAATAAGTGTGTTTAAAGTCATTTCTGTGCCTGAAATTGGTCAAAATTGAAGATTTTGAGTAAGCAAAACTCTGTAAAAATGGCAATTTTGGTCACTGTGAGGGTTTAAAAAGTGGTTATTCAACATGAGGCCCGATCCAAATGACATTTTGAATCACTTTTGGTAGAGTCCAAAAAATCAATTTTCTGATGAAAAACTATGACCCCGGACCAGTCGAACGTTGAAAAAATGGTCAATATTGATGAAATTTTAACATTTAATCTTTTGACTTTGAATGACGGTTGGATGTGAGTTATTACTTTTTCAACTAAAATAAGTGTGTTTAAAGTCATTTCTGTGCCTGAAATTGGTCAAAATTGAAGATTTTGAGTAAGCAAAACTCTGTAAAAATGGCAATTTTGGTCACTGTGAGGGTTTAAAAAGTGGTTATTCAACATGAGGCCCGATCCAAATGACATTTTGAATCATTTTTGGTAGAGTCCAAAAAATCAATTTTCTGATGAAAAACGATGACCCCGGACCAGTCGAACGTTGAAAAAATGGTCAATATTGATGAAATTTTAACATTTAATCTTTTGACTTTAAATGATGGTTGGATGTGAGTTATTACTTTTTCAACTAAAATAAGTGTGTTTAAAGTCATTTCTGTGCCTGAAATTGGTCAAAATTGAAGATTTTGAGTAAGCAAAACTCTGTAAAAATGGCAATTTTGGTCACTGTGAGGGTTTAAAAAGTGGTTATTCAACATGAGGCCCGATCCAAATGACATTTTGAATCACTTTTGGTAGAGTCCAAAAAATCAATTTTCTGATGAAAAACGATGACCCCGGACCAGTCGAACGTTGAAAAAATGGTCAATATTGATGAAATTTTAACATTTAATGTTTTGACTTTAAATGACGGTTGGATGTGAGTTATTACTTTTTCAACTAAAATAAGTGTGTTTAAAGTCATTTCTGTGCCTGAAATTGGTCAAAATTGAAGATTTTGAGTAAGCAAAACTCTGTAAAAATGGCAATTTTGGTCACTGTGAGGGTTTAAAAAGTGGTTATTCAACATGAGGCCCGATCCAAATGACATTTTGAATCACTTTTGGTAGAGTCCAAAAAATCAATTTTCTGATGAAAAACTATGACCCCGGACCAGTCGAACGTTGAAAAAATGGTCAATATTGATGAAATTTTAACATTTAATCTTTTGACTTTGAATGACGGTTGGATGTGAGTTATTACTTTTTCAACTAAAATAATAGTGTTTAAAGTCAGTTCTGTGCCTGAAAGTGGTCAAAATTGAAGATTTTGAGTAAGCAAAACTCTGTAAAAATGGCAATTTTGGTCACTGTGAGGGTTTAAAAAGTGGTTATTCAACATGAGGCCCGATCCAAATGACATTTTGAATCAGTTTTGGAAGAGTCCAAAAAATCCATTTTCTGATGAAAAACGATGACCCCGGACCAGTCGAACGTTGAAAAAATGGTCAATATTGATGAAATTTGAACATTTAATCTTTTGACTTTAAATGACGGTTGGATGTGAGTTATTACTTTTTCAACTAAAATAAGTGTGTTTAAAGTCATTTCTGTGCCTGAAATTGGTCAAAATTGAAGATTTTGAGTAAGCAAAACTCTGTAAAAATGGCAATTTTGGTCACTGTGAGGGTTTAAAAAGTGGTTATTCAACATGAGGCCCGATCCAAATGACATTTTGAATCATTTTTGGTAGAGTCCAAAAAATAATTTTCTGATGAAAAACGATGACCCCGGACCAGTCGAACGTTGAAAAAATTATCAATATTGATGAAATTTTAACATTTAATCTTTTGACTTTAAATGACGATTGGATGTGAGTTATTACTTTTTCAACTAAAATAAGTGTGTTTAAAGTCATTTCTGTGCCTGAAATTGGTCAAAATTGAAGATTTTGAGTAAGCAAAACTCTGTAAAAATGGCAATTTTGGTCACTGTGAGGGTTTAAAAAGTGGTTATTCAACATGAGGCCCGATCCAAATGACATTTTGAATCATTTTTGGTAGAGTCCAAAAAATCAATTTTCTGATGAAAAACGATGACCCCGGACCAGTCGAACGTTGAAAAAATGGTCAATATTGATGAAATTTTAACATTTAATCTTTTGACTTTAAATGACGGTTGGATGTGAGTTATTACTTTTTCAACTAAAATAAGTGTGTTTAAAGTCATTTCTGTGCCTGAAATTGGTCAAAATTGAAGATTTTGAGTAAGCAAAACTCTGTAAAAATGGCAATTTTGGTCACTGTGAGGGTTTAAAAAGTGGTTATTCAACATGAGGCCCGATCCAAATGACATTTTGAATCATTTTTGGAAGAGTCCAAAAAATCCATTTTCTGATGAAAAATGATGACCCCGGACCAGTCGAACATTGAAAAAATGATCAATATTGATGAAATTTTAACATTTAATCTTTTGACTTAAATAACGATTGGATGTGAGTTATTACTTTTTCAACTAAAATAAGTGTGTTTAAAGTCATTTCTGTGCCTGAAATTGGTCAAAATTGAAGATTTTGAGTAAGCAAAACTCTGTAAAAATGGCAATTTTGGTCACTGTGAGGGTTTAAAAAGTGGTTATTCAACATGAGGCCGATCCAAATGACATTTTGAATCATTTTTGGTAGAGTCCAAAAAATCAATTTTCTGATGAAAAACGATGACCCCGGACCAGTCGAACGTTGAAAAAATGGTCAATATTGATGACATTTTAACATTTAATCTTTTGACTTTAAATGACGGTTGGATGTGAGTTATTACTTTTTCAACTAAAATAAGTGTGTTTAAAGTCATTTCTGTGCCTGAAATTGGTCAAAATTGAAGATTTTGAGTAAGCAAAACTCTGTAAAAATGGCAATTTTGGTCACTGTGAGGGTTTAAAAAGTGGTTATTCAACATGAGGCCCGATCCAAATGACATTTTGAATCATTTTTGGTAGAGTCCAAAAAATCAATTTTCTGATGAAAAACGATGACCCCGGACCAGTCGAACGTTGAAAAAATGGTCAATATTGATGACATTTTAACATTTAATCTTTTGACTTTAAATGACGGTTGGATGTGAGTTATTACTTTTTCAACTAAAATAAGTGTGTTTAAAGTCATTTCTGTGCCTGAAATTGGTCAAAATTGAAGATTTTGAGTAAGCAAAACTCTGTAAAAATGGCAATTTTGGTCACTGTGAGGGTTTAAAAAGTGGTTATTCAACATGAGGCCCGATCCAAATGACATTTTGAATCATTTTTGGTAGAGTCCAAAAAATCCATTTTCTGATGAAAAACGATGACCCCGGACCAGTCGAACGTTGAAAAAATGGTCAATATTGATGAAATTTTAACATTTAATCTTTTGACTTTAAATGACGGTTGGATGTGAGTTATTACTTTTTCAACTAAAATAAGTGTGTTTAAAGTCATTTCTGTGCCTGAAATTGGTCAAAATTGAAGATTTTGAGTAAGCAAAACTCTGTAAAAATGACAATTTTGGTCACTGTGAGGGTTTAAAAAGTGGTTATTCAACATGAGGCCCGATCCAAATGACATTTTGAATCATTTTTGGAAGAGTCCAAAAAATCAATTTTCTGATGAAAAACGATGACCCCGGACCAGTCGAACATTGAAAAAATGATCAATATTGATGAAATTTTAACATTTAATCTTTTGACTTAAATGACGATTGGATGTGAGTTATTACTTTTTCAACTAAAATAAGTGTGTTTAAAGTCATTTCTGTGCCTGAAATTGGTCAAAATTGAAGATTTTGAGTAAGCAAAACTCTGTAAAAATGGCAATTTTGGTCACTGTGAGGGTTTAAAAAGTGGTTATTCAACATGAGGCCCGATCCAAATGACATTTTGAATCATTTTTGGTAGAGTCCAAAAAATCAATTTTCTGATGAAAAACGATGACCCCGGACCAGTCGAACGTTGAAAAAATGGTCAATATTGATGAAATTTTAACATTTAATGTTTTGACTTTAAATGACGGTTGGATGTGAGTTATTACTTTTTCAACTAAAATAAGTGTGTTTAAAGTCATTTCTGTGCCTGAAATTGGTCAAAATTGAAGATTTTGAGTAAGCAAAACTCTGTAAAAATGGCAATTTTGGTCACTGTGAGGGTTTAAAAAGTGGTTATTCAACATGAGGCCCGATCCAAATGACATTTTGAATCATTTTTGGTAGAGTCCAAAAAATCAATTTTCTGATGAAAAACGATGACCCCGGACCAGTCGAACGTTGAAAAAATGGTCAATATTGATGAAATTTTAACATTTAATCTTTTGACTTTGAATGACGGTTGGATGTGAGTTATTACTTTTTCAACTAAAATAATAGTGTTTAAAGTCAGTTCTGTGCCTGAAAGTGGTCAAAATTGAAGATTTTGAGTAAGCAAAACTCTGTAAAAATGGCAATTTTGGTCACTGTGAGGGTTTAAAAAGTGGTTATTCAACATGAGGCCCGATCCAAATGACATTTTGAATCAGTTTTGGAAGAGTCCAAAAAATCCATTTTCTGATGAAAAACGATGACCCCGGACCAGTCGAACGTTGAAAAAATGGTCAATATTGATGAAATTTGAACATTTAATCTTTTGACTTTAAATGACGGTTGGATGTGAGTTATTACTTTTTCAACTAAAATAAGTGTGTTTAAAGTCATTTCTGTGCCTGAAATTGGTCAAAATTGAAGATTTTGAGTAAGCAAAACTCTGTAAAAATGGCAATTTTGGTCACTGTGAGGGTTTAAAAAGTGGTTATTCAACATGAGGCCCGATCCAAATGACATTTTGAATCATTTTTGGTAGAGTCCAAAAAATAATTTTCTGATGAAAAACGATGACCCCGGACCAGTCGAACGTTGAAAAAATTATCAATATTGATGAAATTTTAACATTTAATCTTTTGACTTTAAATGACGATTGGATGTGAGTTATTACTTTTTCAACTAAAATAAGTGTGTTTAAAGTCATTTCTGTGCCTGAAATTGGTCAAAATTGAAGATTTTGAGTAAGCAAAACTCTGTAAAAATGGCAATTTTGGTCACTGTGAGGGTTTAAAAAGTGGTTATTCAACATGAGGCCCGATCCAAATGACATTTTGAATCATTTTTGGTAGAGTCCAAAAAATCAATTTTCTGATGAAAAACGATGACCCCGGACCAGTCGAACGTTGAAAAAATGGTCAATATTGATGAAATTTTAACATTTAATCTTTTGACTTTAAATGACGGTTGGATGTGAGTTATTACTTTTTCAACTAAAATAAGTGTGTTTAAAGTCATTTCTGTGCCTGAAATTGGTCAAAATTGAAGATTTTGAGTAAGCAAAACTCTGTAAAAATGGCAATTTTGGTCACTGTGAGGGTTTAAAAAGTGGTTATTCAACATGAGGCCCGATCCAAATGACATTTTGAATCATTTTTGGAAGAGTCCAAAAAATCCATTTTCTGATGAAAAATGATGACCCCGGACCAGTCGAACATTGAAAAAATGATCAATATTGATGAAATTTTAACATTTAATCTTTTGACTTAAATAACGATTGGATGTGAGTTATTACTTTTTCAACTAAAATAAGTGTGTTTAAAGTCATTTCTGTGCCTGAAATTGGTCAAAATTGAAGATTTTGAGTAAGCAAAACTCTGTAAAAATGGCAATTTTGGTCACTGTGAGGGTTTAAAAAGTGGTTATTCAACATGAGGCCGATCCAAATGACATTTTGAATCATTTTTGGTAGAGTCCAAAAAATCAATTTTCTGATGAAAAACGATGACCCCGGACCAGTCGAACGTTGAAAAAATGGTCAATATTGATGACATTTTAACATTTAATCTTTTGACTTTAAATGACGGTTGGATGTGAGTTATTACTTTTTCAACTAAAATAAGTGTGTTTAAAGTCATTTCTGTGCCTGAAATTGGTCAAAATTGAAGATTTTGAGTAAGCAAAACTCTGTAAAAATGGCAATTTTGGTCACTGTGAGGGTTTAAAAAGTGGTTATTCAACATGAGGCCCGATCCAAATGACATTTTGAATCATTTTTGGTAGAGTCCAAAAAATCAATTTTCTGATGAAAAACGATGACCCCGGACCAGTCGAACGTTGAAAAAATGGTCAATATTGATGACATTTTAACATTTAATCTTTTGACTTTAAATGACGGTTGGATGTGAGTTATTACTTTTTCAACTAAAATAAGTGTGTTTAAAGTCATTTCTGTGCCTGAAATTGGTCAAAATTGAAGATTTTGAGTAAGCAAAACTCTGTAAAAATGGCAATTTTGGTCACTGTGAGGGTTTAAAAAGTGGTTATTCAACATGAGGCCCGATCCAAATGACATTTTGAATCATTTTTGGTAGAGTCCAAAAAATCCATTTTCTGATGAAAAACGATGACCCCGGACCAGTCGAACGTTGAAAAAATGGTCAATATTGATGAAATTTTAACATTTAATCTTTTGACTTTAAATGACGGTTGGATGTGAGTTATTACTTTTTCAACTAAAATAAGTGTGTTTAAAGTCATTTCTGTGCCTGAAATTGGTCAAAATTGAAGATTTTGAGTAAGCAAAACTCTGTAAAAATGACAATTTTGGTCACTGTGAGGGTTTAAAAAGTGGTTATTCAACATGAGGCCCGATCCAAATGACATTTTGAATCATTTTTGGAAGAGTCCAAAAAATCAATTTTCTGATGAAAAACGATGACCCCGGACCAGTCGAACATTGAAAAAATGATCAATATTGATGAAATTTTAACATTTAATCTTTTGACTTAAATGACGATTGGATGTGAGTTATTACTTTTTCAACTAAAATAAGTGTGTTTAAAGTCATTTCTGTGCCTGAAATTGGTCAAAATTGAAGATTTTGAGTAAGCAAAACTCTGTAAAAATGGCAATTTTGGTCACTGTGAGGGTTTAAAAAGTGGTTATTCAACATGAGGCCCGATCCAAATGACATTTTGAATCATTTTTGGTAGAGTCCAAAAAATCAATTTTCTGATGAAAAACGATGACCCCGGACCAGTCGAACGTTGAAAAAATGGTCAATATTGATGAAATTTTAACATTTAATGTTTTGACTTTAAATGACGGTTGGATGTGAGTTATTACTTTTTCAACTAAAATAAGTGTGTTTAAAGTCATTTCTGTGCCTGAAATTGGTCAAAATTGAAGATTTTGAGTAAGCAAAACTCTGTAAAAATGGCAATTTTGGTCACTGTGAGGGTTTAAAAAGTGGTTATTCAACATGAGGCCCGATCCAAATGACATTTTGAATCATTTTTGGTAGAGTCCAAAAAATCAATTTTCTGATGAAAAACGATGACCCCGGACCAGTCGAACGTTGAAAAAATGGTCAATATTGATGAAATTTTAACATTTAATCTTTTGACTTTAAATGATGGTTGGATGTGAGTTATTACTTTTTCAACTAAAATAAGTGTGTTTAAAGTCATTTCTGTGCCTGAAATTGGTCAAAATTGAAGATTTTGAGTAAGCAAAACTCTGTAAAAATGGCAATTTTGGTCACTGTGAGGGTTTAAAAAGTGGTTATTCAACATGAGGCCCGATCCAAATGACATTTTGAATCATTTTTGGTAGAGTCCAAAAAATCAATTTTCTGATGAAAAACGATGACCCCGGACCAGTCGAACGTTGAAAAAATGGTCAATATTGATGAAATTTTAACATTTAATGTTTTGACTTTAAATGACGGTTGGATGTGAGTTATTACTTTTTCAACTAAAATAAGTGTGTTTAAAGTCATTTCTGTGCCTGAAATTGGTCAAAATTGAAGATTTTGAGTAAGCAAAACTCTGTAAAAATGGCAATTTTGGTCACTGTGAGGGTTTAAAAAGTGGTTATTCAACATGAGGCCCGATCCAAATGACATTTTGAATCATTTTTGGTAGAGTCCAAAAAATCAATTTTCTGATGAAAAACGATGACCCCGGACCAGTCGAACGTTGAAAAAATGGTCAATATTGATGAAATTTTAACATTTAATCTTTTGACTTTAAATGATGGTTGGATGTGAGTTATTACTTTTTCAACTAAAATAAGTGTGTTTAAAGTCATTTCTGTGCCTGAAATTGGTCAAAATTGAAGATTTTGAGTAAGCAAAACTCTGTAAAAATGGCAATTTTGGTCACTGTGAGGGTTTAAAAAGTGGTTATTCAACATGAGGCCCGATCCAAATGACATTTTGAATCATTTTTGGTAGAGTCCAAAAAATCAATTTTCTGATGAAAAACGATGACCCCGGACCAGTCGAACGTTGAAAAAATGGTCAATATTGATGAAATTTTAACATTTAATCTTTTGACTTTAAATGATGGTTGGATGTGAGTTATTACTTTTTCAACTAAAATAAGTGTGTTTAAAGTCATTTCTGTGCCTGAAATTGGTCAAAATTGAAGATTTTGAGTAAGCAAAACTCTGTAAAAATGGCAATTTTGGTCACTGTGAGGGTTTAAAAAGTGGTTATTCAACATGAGGCCCGATCCAAATGACATTTTGAATCACTTTTGGTAGAGTCCAAAAAATCAATTTTCTGATGAAAAACGATGACCCCGGACCAGTCGAACGTTGAAAAAATGGTCAATATTGATGAAATTTTAACATTTAATCTTTTGACTTTGAATGACGGTTGGATGTGAGTTATTACTTTTTCAACTAAAATAATAGTGTTTAAAGTCAGTTCTGTGCCTGAAAGTGGTCAAAATTGAAGATTTTGAGTAAGCAAAACTCTGTAAAAATGGCAATTTTGGTCACTGTGAGGGTTTAAAAAGTGGTTATTCAACATGAGGCCCGATCCAAATGACATTTTGAATCAGTTTTGGAAGAGTCCAAAAAATCCATTTTCTGATGAAAAACGATGACCCCGGACCAGTCGAACGTTGAAAAAATTATCAATATTGATGAAATTTTAACATTTAATCTTTTGACTTTAAATGACGATTGGATGTGAGGTATTACTTTTTCAACTAAAATAAGTGTGTTTAAAGTCATTTCTGTGCCTGAAATTGGTCAAAATTGAAGATTTTGAGTAAGCAAAACTCTGTAAAAATGGCAATTTTGGTCACTGTGAGGGTTTAAAAAGTGGTTATTCAACATGAGGCCTGATCCAAATGACATTTTGAATCATTTTTGGTAGAGTCCAAAAAATCAATTTTCTGATGAAAAACGATGACCCCGGACCAGTCGAACGTTGAAAAAATGGTCAATATTGATGAAATTTTAACATTTAATCTTTTGACTTTAAATGACGGTTGGATGTGAGTTATTACTTTTTCAACTAAAATAAGTGTGTTTAAAGTCATTTCTGTGCCTGAAATTGGTCAAAATTGAAGATTTTGAGTAAGCAAAACTCTGTAAAAATGGCAATTTTGGTCACTGTGAGGGTTTAAAAAGTGGTTATTCAACATGAGGCCCGATCCAAATGACATTTTGAATCAGTTTTGGAAGAGTCCAAAAAATCAATTTTCTGATAAAAAACGATGTCCCCGGACAAGTCGAACGTTGAAAAAATGGTCAATATTGATGAAATTTTAACATTTAATCTTTTGACTTTAAATGACGGTTGGATGTGAGTTATTACTTTTTCAACTAAAATAAGTGTGTTTAAAGTCATTTCTGTGCCTGAAATTGGTCAAAATTGAAGATTTTGAGTAAGCAAAACTCTGTAAAAATGGCAATTTTGGTCACTGTGAGGGTTTAAAAAGTGGTTATTCAACATGAGGCCCGATCCAAATGACATTTTGAATCATTTTTGGTAGAGTCCAAAAAATCCATTTTCTGATGAAAAACGATGACCCCGGACCAGTCGAACATTGAAAAAATGGTCAATTTTGATCAAATTTTAACATTTAATCTTTTGACTTTAAATGACGGTTGGATGTGAGTTATTACTTTTTCAACTAAAATAAGTGTGTTTAAAGTCATTTCTGTGCCTGAAATTGGTCAAAATTGAAGATTTTGAGTAAGCAAAACTCTGTAAAAATGACAATTTTGGTCACTGTGAGGGTTTAAAAAGTGGTTATTCAACATGAGGCCCGATCCAAATGACATTTTGAATCATTTTTGGAAGAGTCCAAAAAATCCATTTTCTGATGAAAAATGATGACCCCGGACCAGTCGAACATTGAAAAAATGATCAATATTGATGAAATTTTAACATTTAATCTTTTGACTTAAATAACGATTGGATGTGAGTTATTACTTTTTCAACTAAAATAAGTGTGTTTAAAGTCATTTCTGTGCCTGAAATTGGTCAAAATTGAAGATTTTGAGTAAGCAAAACTCTGTAAAAATGGCAATTTTGGTCACTGTGAGGGTTTAAAAAGTGGTTATTCAACATGAGGCCCGATCCAAATGACATTTTGAATCACTTTTGGTAGAGTCCAAAAAATCAATTTTCTGATGAAAAACGATGACCCCGGACCAGTCGAACGTTGAAAAAATGGTCAATATTGATGAAATTTTAACATTTAATCTTTTGACTTTGAATGACGGTTGGATGTGAGTTATTACTTTTTCAACTAAAATAATAGTGTTTAAAGTCAGTTCTGTGCCTGAAATTGGTCAAAATTGAAGATTTTGAGTAAGCAAAACTCTGTAAAAATGGCAATTTTGGTCACTGTGAGGGTTTAAAAAGTGGTTATTCAACATGAGGCCCGATCCAAATGACATTTTGAATCAGTTTTGGAAGAGTCCAAAAAATCCATTTTCTGATGAAAAACGATGACCCCGGACCAGTCGAACGTTGAAAAAATGGTCAATATTGATGAAATTTGAACATTTAATCTTTTGACTTTAAATGACGGTTGGATGTGAGTTATTACTTTTTCAACTAAAATAAGTGTGTTTAAAGTCATTTCTGTGCCTGAAATTGGTCAAAATTGAAGATTTTGAGTAAGCAAAACTCTGTAAAAATGGCAATTTTGGTCACTGTGAGGGTTTAAAAAGTGGTTATTCAACATGAGGCCCGATCCAAATGACATTTTGAATCATTTTTGGTAGAGTCCAAAAAATAATTTTCTGATGAAAAACGATGACCCCGGACCAGTCGAACGTTGAAAAAATTATCAATATTGATGAAATTTTAACATTTAATCTTTTGACTTTAAATGACGATTGGATGTGAGTTATTACTTTTTCAACTAAAATAAGTGTGTTTAAAGTCATTTCTGTGCCTGAAATTGGTCAAAATTGAAGATTTTGAGTAAGCAAAACTCTGTAAAAATGGCAATTTTGGTCACTGTGAGGGTTTAAAAAGTGGTTATTCAACATGAGGCCCGATCCAAATGACATTTTGAATCATTTTTGGTAGAGTCCAAAAAATCAATTTTCTGATGAAAAACGATGACCCCGGACCAGTCGAACGTTGAAAAAATGGTCAATATTGATGAAATTTTAACATTTAATCTTTTGACTTTAAATGACGGTTGGATGTGAGTTATTACTTTTTCAACTAAAATAAGTGTGTTTAAAGTCATTTCTGTGCCTGAAATTGGTCAAAATTGAAGATTTTGAGTAAGCAAAACTCTGTAAAAATGGCAATTTTGGTCACTGTGAGGGTTTAAAAAGTGGTTATTCAACATGAGGCCCGATCCAAATGACATTTTGAATCATTTTTGGAAGAGTCCAAAAAATCCATTTTCTGATGAAAAATGATGACCCCGGACCAGTCGAACATTGAAAAAATGATCAATATTGATGAAATTTTAACATTTAATCTTTTGACTTAAATAACGATTGGATGTGAGTTATTACTTTTTCAACTAAAATAAGTGTGTTTAAAGTCATTTCTGTGCCTGAAATTGGTCAAAATTGAAGATTTTGAGTAAGCAAAACTCTGTAAAAATGGCAATTTTGGTCACTGTGAGGGTTTAAAAAGTGGTTATTCAACATGAGGCCGATCCAAATGACATTTTGAATCATTTTTGGTAGAGTCCAAAAAATCAATTTTCTGATGAAAAACGATGACCCCGGACCAGTCGAACGTTGAAAAAATGGTCAATATTGATGACATTTTAACATTTAATCTTTTGACTTTAAATGACGGTTGGATGTGAGTTATTACTTTTTCAACTAAAATAAGTGTGTTTAAAGTCATTTCTGTGCCTGAAATTGGTCAAAATTGAAGATTTTGAGTAAGCAAAACTCTGTAAAAATGGCAATTTTGGTCACTGTGAGGGTTTAAAAAGTGGTTATTCAACATGAGGCCCGATCCAAATGACATTTTGAATCATTTTTGGTAGAGTCCAAAAAAATCAATTTTCTGATGAAAAACGATGACCCCGGACCAGTCGAACGTTGAAAAAATGGTCAATATTGATGACATTTTAACATTTAATCTTTTGACTTTAAATGACGGTTGGATGTGAGTTATTACTTTTTCAACTAAAATAAGTGTGTTTAAAGTCATTTCTGTGCCTGAAATTGGTCAAAATTGAAGATTTTGAGTAAGCAAAACTCTGTAAAAATGGCAATTTTGGTCACTGTGAGGGTTTAAAAAGTGGTTATTCAACATGAGGCCCGATCCAAATGACATTTTGAATCATTTTTGGTAGAGTCCAAAAAATCCATTTTCTGATGAAAAACGATGACCCCGGACCAGTCGAACGTTGAAAAAATGGTCAATATTGATGAAATTTTAACATTTAATCTTTTGACTTTAAATGACGGTTGGATGTGAGTTATTACTTTTTCAACTAAAATAAGTGTGTTTAAAGTCATTTCTGTGCCTGAAATTGGTCAAAATTGAAGATTTTGAGTAAGCAAAACTCTGTAAAAATGACAATTTTGGTCACTGTGAGGGTTTAAAAAGTGGTTATTCAACATGAGGCCCGATCCAAATGACATTTTGAATCATTTTTGGAAGAGTCCAAAAAATCAATTTTCTGATGAAAAACGATGACCCCGGACCAGTCGAACATTGAAAAAATGATCAATATTGATGAAATTTTAACATTTAATCTTTTGACTTAAATGACGATTGGATGTGAGTTATTACTTTTTCAACTAAAATAAGTGTGTTTAAAGTCATTTCTGTGCCTGAAATTGGTCAAAATTGAAGATTTTGAGTAAGCAAAACTCTGTAAAAATGGCAATTTTGGTCACTGTGAGGGTTTAAAAAGTGGTTATTCAACATGAGGCCCGATCCAAATGACATTTTGAATCATTTTTGGTAGAGTCCAAAAAATCAATTTTCTGATGAAAAACGATGACCCCGGACCAGTCGAACGTTGAAAAAATGGTCAATATTGATGAAATTTTAACATTTAATGTTTTGACTTTAAATGACGGTTGGATGTGAGTTATTACTTTTTCAACTAAAATAAGTGTGTTTAAAGTCATTTCTGTGCCTGAAATTGGTCAAAATTGAAGATTTTGAGTAAGCAAAACTCTGTAAAAATGGCAATTTTGGTCACTGTGAGGGTTTAAAAAGTGGTTATTCAACATGAGGCCCGATCCAAATGACATTTTGAATCATTTTTGGTAGAGTCCAAAAAATCAATTTTCTGATGAAAAACGATGACCCCGGACCAGTCGAACGTTGAAAAAATGGTCAATATTGATGAAATTTTAACATTTAATCTTTTGACTTTAAATGATGGTTGGATGTGAGTTATTACTTTTTCAACTAAAATAAGTGTGTTTAAAGTCATTTCTGTGCCTGAAATTGGTCAAAATTGAAGATTTTGAGTAAGCAAAACTCTGTAAAAATGGCAATTTTGGTCACTGTGAGGGTTTAAAAAGTGGTTATTCAACATGAGGCCCGATCCAAATGACATTTTGAATCATTTTTGGTAGAGTCCAAAAAATCAATTTTCTGATGAAAAACGATGACCCCGGACCAGTCGAACGTTGAAAAAATGGTCAATATTGATGAAATTTTAACATTTAATGTTTTGACTTTAAATGACGGTTGGATGTGAGTTATTACTTTTTCAACTAAAATAAGTGTGTTTAAAGTCATTTCTGTGCCTGAAATTGGTCAAAATTGAAGATTTTGAGTAAGCAAAACTCTGTAAAAATGGCAATTTTGGTCACTGTGAGGGTTTAAAAAGTGGTTATTCAACATGAGGCCCGATCCAAATGACATTTTGAATCATTTTTGGTAGAGTCCAAAAAATCAATTTTCTGATGAAAAACGATGACCCCGGACCAGTCGAACGTTGAAAAAATGGTCAATATTGATGAAATTTTAACATTTAATTTTTTGACTTTAAATGATGGTTGGATGTGAGTTATTACTTTTTCAACTAAAATAAGTGTGTTTAAAGTCATTTCTGTGCCTGAAATTGGTCAAAATTGAAGATTTTGAGTAAGCAAAACTCTGTAAAAATGGCAATTTTGGTCACTGTGAGGGTTTAAAAAGTGGTTATTCAACACGAGGCCCGATCCAAATGACATTTTGAATCATTTTTGGTAGAGTCCAAAAAATCAATTTTCTGATGAAAAACGATGACCCCGGACCAGTCGAACGTTGAAAAAATGGTCAATATTGATGAAATTTTAACATTTAATCTTTTGACTTTAAATGACGGTTGGATGTGAGTTATTACTTTTTCAACTAAAATAAGTGTGTTTAAAGTCATTTCTGTGCCTGAAATTGGTCAAAATTGAAGATTTTGAGTAAGCAAAACTCTGTAAAAATGGCAATTTTGGTCACTGTGAGGGTTTAAAAAGTGGTTATTCAACATGAGGCCCGATCCAAATGACATTTTGAATCATTTTTGAAAGAGTCCAAAAAATCCATTTTCTGATGAAAAATGATGACCCCGGACCAGTCGAACATTGAAAAAATGATCAATATTGATGAAATTTTAACATTTAATCTTTTGACTTTAAATGACGGTTGGATGTGAGTTATTACTTTTTCAACTAAAATAAGTGTGTTTAAAGTCATTTCTGTGCCTGAAATTGGTCAAAATTGAAGATTTTGAGTAAGCAAAACTCTGTAAAAATGACAATTTTGGTCACTGTGAGGGTTTAAAAAGTGGTTATTCAACATGAGGCCCGATCCAAATGACATTTTGAATCATTTTTGGAAGAGTCCAAAAAATCAATTTTCTGATGAAAAACGATGACCCCGGACCAGTCGAACATTGAAAAAATGATCAATATTGATGAAATTTTAACATTTAATCTTTTGACTTAAATGACGATTGGATGTGAGTTATTACTTTTTCAACTAAAATAAGTGTGTTTAAAGTCATTTCTGTGCCTGAAATTGGTCAAAATTGAAGATTTTGAGTAAGCAAAACTCTGTAAAAATGGCAATTTTGGTCACTGTGAGGGTTTAAAAAGTGGTTATTCAACATGAGGCCCGATCCAAATGACATTTTGAATCATTTTCGGTAGAGTCCAAAAAATCAATTTTCTGATGAAAAACGATGACCCCGGACCAGTCGAACGTTGAAAAAATGGTCAATATTGATGAAATTTTAACATTTAATGTTTTGACTTTAAATGACGGTTGGATGTGAGTTATTACTTTTTCAACTAAAATAAGTGTGTTTAAAGTCATTTCTGTGCCTGAAATTGGTCAAAATTGAAGATTTTGAGTAAGCAAAACTCTGTAAAAATGGCAATTTTGGTCACTGTGAGGGTTTAAAAAGTGGTTATTCAACATGAGGCCCGATCCAAATGACATTTTGAATCATTTTTGGTAGAGTCCAAAAAATCAATTTTCTGATGAAAAACGATGACCCCGGACCAGTCGAACGTTGAAAAAATGGTCAATATTGATGAAATTTTAACATTTAATCTTTTGACTTTAAATGATGGTTGGATGTGAGTTATTACTTTTTCAACTAAAATAAGTGTGTTTAAAGTCATTTCTGTGCCTGAAATTGGTCAAAATTGAAGATTTTGAGTAAGCAAAACTCTGTAAAAATGGCAATTTTGGTCACTGTGAGGGTTTAAAAAGTGGTTATTCAACATGAGGCCCGATCCAAATGACATTTTGAATCATTTTTGGTAGAGTCCAAAAAATCAATTTTCTGATGAAAAACGATGACCCCGGACCAGTCGAACGTTGAAAAAATGGTCAATATTGATGAAATTTTAACATTTAATGTTTTGACTTTAAATGACGGTTGGATGTGAGTTATTACTTTTTCAACTAAAATAAGTGTGTTTAAAGTCATTTCTGTGCCTGAAATTGGTCAAAATTGAAGATTTTGAGTAAGCAAAACTCTGTAAAAATGGCAATTTTGGTCACTGTGAGGGTTTAAAAAGTGGTTATTCAACATGAGGCCCGATCCAAATGACATTTTGAATCATTTTTGGTAGAGTCCAAAAAATCAATTTTCTGATGAAAAACGATGACCCCGGACCAGTCGAACGTTGAAAAAATGGTCAATATTGATGAAATTTTAACATTTAATCTTTTGACTTTAAATGATGGTTGGATGTGAGTTATTACTTTTTCAACTAAAATAAGTGTGTTTAAAGTCATTTCTGTGCCTGAAATTGGTCAAAATTGAAGATTTTGAGTAAGCAAAACTCTGTAAAAATGGCAATTTTGGTCACTGTGAGGGTTTAAAAAGTGGTTATTCAACATGAGGCCCGATCCAAATGACATTTTGAATCATTTTTGGTAGAGTCCAAAAAATCAATTTTCTGATGAAAAACGATGACCCCGGACCAGTCGAACGTTGAAAAAATGGTCAATATTGATGAAATTTTAACATTTAATCTTTTGACTTTAAATGATGGTTGGATGTGAGTTATTACTTTTTCAACTAAAATAAGTGTGTTTAAAGTCATTTCTGTGCCTGAAATTGGTCAAAATTGAAGATTTTGAGTAAGCAAAACTCTGTAAAAATGGCAATTTTGGTCACTGTGAGGGTTTAAAAAGTGGTTATTCAACATGAGGCCCGATCCAAATGACATTTTGAATCACTTTTGGTAGAGTCCAAAAAATCAATTTTCTGATGAAAAACGATGACCCCGGACCAGTCGAACGTTGAAAAAATGGTCAATATTGATGAAATTTTAACATTTAATCTTTTGACTTTGAATGACGGTTGGATGTGAGTTATTACTTTTTCAACTAAAATAATAGTGTTTAAAGTCAGTTCTGTGCCTGAAAGTGGTCAAAATTGAAGATTTTGAGTAAGCAAAACTCTGTAAAAATGGCAATTTTGGTCACTGTGAGGGTTTAAAAAGTGGTTATTCAACATGAGGCCCGATCCAAATGACATTTTGAATCAGTTTTGGAAGAGTCCAAAAAATCCATTTTCTGATGAAAAACGATGACCCCGGACCAGTCGAACGTTGAAAAAATTATCAATATTGATGAAATTTTAACATTTAATCTTTTGACTTTAAATGACGATTGGATGTGAGGTATTACTTTTTCAACTAAAATAAGTGTGTTTAAAGTCATTTCTGTGCCTGAAATTGGTCAAAATTGAAGATTTTGAGTAAGCAAAACTCTGTAAAAATGGCAATTTTGGTCACTGTGAGGGTTTAAAAAGTGGTTATTCAACATGAGGCCTGATCCAAATGACATTTTGAATCATTTTTGGTAGAGTCCAAAAAATCAATTTTCTGATGAAAAACGATGACCCCGGACCAGTCGAACGTTGAAAAAATGGTCAATATTGATGAAATTTTAACATTTAATCTTTTGACTTTAAATGACGGTTGGATGTGAGTTATTACTTTTTCAACTAAAATAAGTGTGTTTAAAGTCATTTCTGTGCCTGAAATTGGTCAAAATTGAAGATTTTGAGTAAGCAAAACTCTGTAAAAATGGCAATTTTGGTCACTGTGAGGGTTTAAAAAGTGGTTATTCAACATGAGGCCCGATCCAAATGACATTTTGAATCAGTTTTGGAAGAGTCCAAAAAATCAATTTTCTGATAAAAAACGATGTCCCCGGACCAGTCGAACGTTGAAAAAATGGTCAATATTGATGAAATTTTAACATTTAATCTTTTGACTTTAAATGACGGTTGGATGTGAGTTATTACTTTTTCAACTAAAATAAGTGTGTTTAAAGTCATTTCTTTGCCTGAAATTGGTCAAAATTGAAGATTTTGAGTAAGCAAAACTCTGTAAAAATGGCAATTTTGGTCACTGTGAGGGTTTAAAAAGTGGTTATTCAACATGAGGCCCGATCCAAATGACATTTTGAATCATTTTTGGTAGAGTCCAAAAAATCCATTTTCTGATGAAAAACGATGACCCCGGACCAGTCGAACATTGAAAAAATGGTCAATATTGATCAAATTTTAACATTTAATCTTTTGACTTTAAATGACGGTTGGATGTGAGTTATTACTTTTTCAACTAAAATAAGTGTGTTTAAAGTCATTTCTGTGCCTGAAATTGGTCAAAATTGAAGATTTTGAGTAAGCAAAACTCTGTAAAAATGACAATTTTGGTCACTGTGAGGGTTTAAAAAGTGGTTATTCAACATGAGGCCCGATCCAAATGACATTTTGAATCATTTTTGGAAGAGTCCAAAAAATCCATTTTCTGATGAAAAATGATGACCCCGGACCAGTCGAACATTGAAAAAATGATCAATATTGATGAAATTTTAACATTTAATCTTTTGACTTAAATAACGATTGGATGTGAGTTATTACTTTTTCAACTAAAATAATAGTGTTTAAAGTCAGTTCTGTGCCTGAAAGTGGTCAAAATTGAAGATTTTGAGTAAGCAAAACTCTGTAAAAATGGCAATTTTGGTCACTGTGAGGGTTTAAAAAGTGGTTATTCAACATGAGGCCCGATCCAAATGACATTTTGAATCAGTTTTGGAAGAGTCCAAAAAATCCATTTTCTGATGAAAAACGATGACCCCGGACCAGTCGAACGTTGAAAAAATGGTCAATATTGATGAAATTTGAACATTTAATCTTTTGACTTTAAATGACGGTTGGATGTGAGTTATTACTTTTTCAACTAAAATAAGTGTGTTTAAAGTCATTTCTGTGCCTGAAATTGGTCAAAATTGAAGATTTTGAGTAAGCAAAACTCTGTAAAAATGGCAATTTTGGTCACTGTGAGGGTTTAAAAAGTGGTTATTCAACATGAGGCCCGATCCAAATGACATTTTGAATCATTTTTGGTAGAGTCCAAAAAATAATTTTCTGATGAAAAACGATGACCCCGGACCAGTCGAACGTTGAAAAAATTATCAATATTGATGAAATTTTAACATTTAATCTTTTGACTTTAAATGACGATTGGATGTGAGTTATTACTTTTTCAACTAAAATAAGTGTGTTTAAAGTCATTTCTGTGCCTGAAATTGGTCAAAATTGAAGATTTTGAGTAAGCAAAACTCTGTAAAAATGGCAATTTTGGTCACTGTGAGGGTTTAAAAAGTGGTTATTCAACATGAGGCCCGATCCAAATGACATTTTGAATCATTTTTGGTAGAGTCCAAAAAATCAATTTTCTGATGAAAAACGATGACCCCGGACCAGTCGAACGTTGAAAAAATGGTCAATATTGATGAAATTTTAACATTTAATCTTTTGACTTTAAATGACGGTTGGATGTGAGTTATTACTTTTTCAACTAAAATAAGTGTGTTTAAAGTCATTTCTGTGCCTGAAATTGGTCAAAATTGAAGATTTTGAGTAAGCAAAACTCTGTAAAAATGGCAATTTTGGTCACTGTGAGGGTTTAAAAAGTGGTTATTCAACATGAGGCCCGATCCAAATGACATTTTGAATCATTTTTGGAAGAGTCCAAAAAATCCATTTTCTGATGAAAAATGATGACCCCGGACCAGTCGAACATTGAAAAAATGATCAATATTGATGAAATTTTAACATTTAATCTTTTGACTTAAATAACGATTGGATGTGAGTTATTACTTTTTCAACTAAAATAAGTGTGTTTAAAGTCATTTCTGTGCCTGAAATTGGTCAAAATTGAAGATTTTGAGTAAGCAAAACTCTGTAAAAATGGCAATTTTGGTCACTGTGAGGGTTTAAAAAGTGGTTATTCAACATGAGGCCGATCCAAATGACATTTTGAATCATTTTTGGTAGAGTCCAAAAAATCAATTTTCTGATGAAAAACGATGACCCCGGACCAGTCGAACGTTGAAAAAATGGTCAATATTGATGACATTTTAACATTTAATCTTTTGACTTTAAATGACGGTTGGATGTGAGTTATTACTTTTTCAACTAAAATAAGTGTGTTTAAAGTCATTTCTGTGCCTGAAATTGGTCAAAATTGAAGATTTTGAGTAAGCAAAACTCTGTAAAAATGGCAATTTTGGTCACTGTGAGGGTTTAAAAAGTGGTTATTCAACATGAGGCCCGATCCAAATGACATTTTGAATCATTTTTGGTAGAGTCCAAAAAATCAATTTTCTGATGAAAAACGATGACCCCGGACCAGTCGAACGTTGAAAAAATGGTCAATATTGATGACATTTTAACATTTAATCTTTTGACTTTAAATGACGGTTGGATGTGAGTTATTACTTTTTCAACTAAAATAAGTGTGTTTAAAGTCATTTCTGTGCCTGAAATTGGTCAAAATTGAAGATTTTGAGTAAGCAAAACTCTGTAAAAATGGCAATTTTGGTCACTGTGAGGGTTTAAAAAGTGGTTATTCAACATGAGGCCCGATCCAAATGACATTTTGAATCATTTTTGGTAGAGTCCAAAAAATCCATTTTCTGATGAAAAACGATGACCCCGGACCAGTCGAACGTTGAAAAAATGGTCAATATTGATGAAATTTTAACATTTAATCTTTTGACTTTAAATGACGGTTGGATGTGAGTTATTACTTTTTCAACTAAAATAAGTGTGTTTAAAGTCATTTCTGTGCCTGAAATTGGTCAAAATTGAAGATTTTGAGTAAGCAAAACTCTGTAAAAATGACAATTTTGGTCACTGTGAGGGTTTAAAAAGTGGTTATTCAACATGAGGCCCGATCCAAATGACATTTTGAATCATTTTTGGAAGAGTCCAAAAAATCAATTTTCTGATGAAAAACGATGACCCCGGACCAGTCGAACATTGAAAAAATGATCAATATTGATGAAATTTTAACATTTAATCTTTTGACTTAAATGACGATTGGATGTGAGTTATTACTTTTTCAACTAAAATAAGTGTGTTTAAAGTCATTTCTGTGCCTGAAATTGGTCAAAATTGAAGATTTTGAGTAAGCAAAACTCTGTAAAAATGGCAATTTTGGTCACTGTGAGGGTTTAAAAAGTGGTTATTCAACATGAGGCCCGATCCAAATGACATTTTGAATCACTTTTGGTAGAGTCCAAAAAATCAATTTTCTGATGAAAAACGATGACCCCGGACCAGTCGAACGTTGAAAAAATGGTCAATATTGATGAAATTTTAACATTTAATCTTTTGACTTTGAATGACGGTTGGATGTGAGTTATTACTTTTTCAACTAAAATAATAGTGTTTAAAGTCAGTTCTGTGCCTGAAAGTGGTCAAAATTGAAGATTTTGAGTAAGCAAAACTCTGTAAAAATGGCAATTTTGGTCACTGTGAGGGTTTAAAAAGTGGTTATTCAACATGAGGCCCGATCCAAATGACATTTTGAATCAGTTTTGGAAGAGTCCAAAAAATCCATTTTCTGATGAAAAACGATGACCCCGGACCAGTCGAACGTTGAAAAAATGGTCAATATTGATGAAATTTGAACATTTAATCTTTTGACTTTAAATGACGGTTGGATGTGAGTTATTACTTTTTCAACTAAAATAAGTGTGTTTAAAGTCATTTCTGTGCCTGAAATTGGTCAAAATTGAAGATTTTGAGTAAGCAAAACTCTGTAAAAATGGCAATTTTGGTCACTGTGAGGGTTTAAAAAGTGGTTATTCAACATGAGGCCCGATCCAAATGACATTTTGAATCATTTTTGGTAGAGTCCAAAAAATAATTTTCTGATGAAAAACGATGACCCCGGACCAGTCGAACGTTGAAAAAATGGTCAATATTGATGAAATTTTAACATTTAATCTTTTGACTTTGAATGACGGTTGGATGTGAGTTATTACTTTTTCAACTAAAATAATAGTGTTTAAAGTCAGTTCTGTGCCTGAAAGTGGTCAAAATTGAAGATTTTGAGTAAGCAAAACTCTGTAAAAATGGCAATTTTGGTCACTGTGAGGGTTTAAAAAGTGGTTATTCAACATGAGGCCCGATCCAAATGACATTTTGAATCAGTTTTGGAAGAGTCCAAAAAATCCATTTTCTGATGAAAAACGATGACCCCGGACCAGTCGAACGTTGAAAAAATGGTCAATATTGATGAAATTTGAACATTTAATCTTTTGACTTTAAATGACGGTTGGATGTGAGTTATTACTTTTTCAACTAAAATAAGTGTGTTTAAAGTCATTTCTGTGCCTGAAATTGGTCAAAATTGAAGATTTTGAGTAAGCAAAACTCTGTAAAAATGGCAATTTTGGTCACTGTGAGGGTTTAAAAAGTGGTTATTCAACATGAGGCCCGATCCAAATGACATTTTGAATCATTTTTGGAAGAGTCCAAAAAATCCATTTTCTGATGAAAAATGATGACCCCGGACCAGTCGAACATTGAAAAAATGATCAATATTGATGAAATTTTAACATTTAATCTTTTGACTTAAATAACGATTGGATGTGAGTTATTACTTTTTCAACTAAAATAATAGTGTTTAAAGTCAGTTCTGTGCCTGAAAGTGGTCAAAATTGAAGATTTTGAGTAAGCAAAACTCTGTAAAAATGGCAATTTTGGTCACTGTGAGGGTTTAAAAAGTGGTTATTCAACATGAGGCCCGATCCAAATGACATTTTGAATCATTTTTGGTAGAGTCCAAAAAATCCATTTTCTGATGAAAAACGATGACCCCGGACCAGTCGAACGTTGAAAAAATGGTCAATATTGATGACATTTTAACATTTAATCTTTTGACTTTAAATGACGGTTGGATGTGAGTTATTACTTTTTCAACTAAAATAAGTGTGTTTAAAGTCATTTCTGTGCCTGAAATTGGTCAAAATTGAAGATTTTGAGTAAGCAAAACTCTGTAAAAATGGCAATTTTGGTCACTGTGAGGGTTTAAAAAGTGGTTATTCAACATGAGGCCCGATCCAAATGACATTTTGAATCATTTTTGGTAGAGTCCAAAAAATCAATTTTCTGATGAAAAACGATGACCCCGGACCAGTCGAACGTTGAAAAAATGGTCAATATTGATGACATTTTAACATTTAATCTTTTGACTTTAAATGACGGTTGGATGTGAGTTATTACTTTTTCAACTAAAATAAGTGTGTTTAAAGTCATTTCTGTGCCTGAAATTGGTCAAAATTGAAGATTTTGAGTAAGCAAAACTCTGTAAAAATGGCAATTTTGGTCACTGTGAGGGTTTAAAAAGTGGTTATTCAACATGAGGCCCGATCCAAATGACATTTTGAATCATTTTTGGTAGAGTCCAAAAAATCCATTTTCTGATGAAAAACGATGACCCCGGACCAGTCGAACGTTGAAAAAATGGTCAATATTGATGAAATTTTAACATTTAATCTTTTGACTTTAAATGACGGTTGGATGTGAGTTATTACTTTTTCAACTAAAATAAGTGTGTTTAAAGTCATTTCTGTGCCTGAAATTGGTCAAAATTGAAGATTTTGAGTAAGCAAAACTCTGTAAAAATGACAATTTTGGTCACTGTGAGGGTTTAAAAAGTGGTTATTCAACATGAGGCCCGATCCAAATGACATTTTGAATCATTTTTGGAAGAGTCCAAAAAATCAATTTTCTGATGAAAAACGATGACCCCGGACCAGTCGAACATTGAAAAAATGATCAATATTGATGAAATTTTAACATTTAATCTTTTGACTTAAATGACGATTGGATGTGAGTTATTACTTTTTCAACTAAAATAAGTGTGTTTAAAGTCATTTCTGTGCCTGAAATTGGTCAAAATTGAAGATTTTGAGTAAGCAAAACTCTGTAAAAATGGCAATTTTGGTCACTGTGAGGGTTTAAAAAGTGGTTATTCAACATGAGGCCCGATCCAAATGACATTTTGAATCACTTTTGGTAGAGTCCAAAAAATCAATTTTCTGATGAAAAACGATGACCCCGGACCAGTCGAACGTTGAAAAAATGGTCAATATTGATGAAATTTTAACATTTAATCTTTTGACTTTGAATGACGGTTGGATGTGAGTTATTACTTTTTCAACTAAAATAATAGTGTTTAAAGTCAGTTCTGTGCCTGAAAGTGGTCAAAATTGAAGATTTTGAGTAAGCAAAACTCTGTAAAAATGGCAATTTTGGTCACTGTGAGGGTTTAAAAAGTGGTTATTCAACATGAGGCCCGATCCAAATGACATTTTGAATCAGTTTTGGAAGAGTCCAAAAAATCCATTTTCTGATGAAAAACGATGACCCCGGACCAGTCGAACGTTGAAAAAATTATCAATATTGATGAAATTTTAACATTTAATCTTTTGACTTTAAATGACGATTGGATGTGAGGTATTACTTTTTCAACTAAAATAAGTGTGTTTAAAGTCATTTCTGTGCCTGAAATTGGTCAAAATTGAAGATTTTGAGTAAGCAAAACTCTGTAAAAATGGCAATTTTGGTCACTGTGAGGGTTTAAAAAGTGGTTATTCAACATGAGGCCTGATCCAAATGACATTTTGAATCATTTTTGGTAGAGTCCAAAAAATCAATTTTCTGATGAAAAACGATGACCCCGGACCAGTCGAACGTTGAAAAAATGGTCAATATTGATGAAATTTTAACATTTAATCTTTTGACTTTAAATGACGGTTGGGTGTGAGTTATTACTTTTTCAACTAAAATAAGTGTATTTAAAGTCATTTCTGTGCCTGAAATTGGTCAAAATTGAAGATTTTGAGTAAGCAAAACTCTGTAAAAATGGCAATTTTGGTCACTGTGAGGGTTTAAAAAGTGGTTATTCAACATGAGGCCCGATCCAAATGACATTTTGAATCAGTTTTGGAAGAGTCCAAAAAATCAATTTTCTGATAAAAAACGATGTCCCCGGACCAGTCGAACGTTGAAAAAATGGTCAATATTGATGAAATTTTAACATTTAATCTTTTGACTTTAAATGACGGTTGGATGTGAGTTATTACTTTTTCAACTAAAATAAGTGTGTTTAAAGTCATTTCTGTGCCTGAAATTGGTCAAAATTGAAGATTTTGAGTAAGCAAAACTCTGTAAAAATGGCAATTTTGGTCACTGTGAGGGTTTAAAAAGTGGTTATTCAACATGAGGCCCGATCCAAATGACATTTTGAATCATTTTTGGTAGAGTCCAAAAAATCCATTTTCTGATGAAAAACGATGACCCCGGACCAGTCGAACATTGAAAAAATGGTCAATATTGATCAAATTTTAACATTTAATCTTTTGACTTTAAATGACGGTTGGATGTGAGTTATTACTTTTTCAACTAAAATAAGTGTGTTTAAAGTCATTTCTGTGCCTGAAATTGGTCAAAATTGAAGATTTTGAGTAAGCAAAACTCTGTAAAAATGACAATTTTGGTCACTGTGAGGGTTTAAAAAGTGGTTATTCAACATGAGGCCCGATCCAAATGACATTTTGAATCATTTTTGGAAGAGTCCAAAAAATCCATTTTCTGATGAAAAATGATGACCCCGGACCAGTCGAACATTGAAAAAATGATCAATATTGATGAAATTTTAACATTTAATCTTTTGACTTAAATAACGATTGGATGTGAGTTATTACTTTTTCAACTAAAATAAGTGTGTTTAAAGTCATTTCTGTGCCTGAAATTGGTCAAAATTGAAGATTTTGAGTAAGCAAAACTCTGTAAAAATGGCAATTTTGGTCACTGTGAGGGTTTAAAAAGTGGTTATTCAACATGAGGCCCGATCCAAATGACATTTTGAATCACTTTTGGTAGAGTCCAAAAAATCAATTTTCTGATGAAAAACGATGACCCCGGACCAGTCGAACGTTGAAAAAATGGTCAATATTGATGAAATTTTAACATTTAATCTTTTGACTTTGAATGACGGTTGGATGTGAGTTATTACTTTTTCAACTAAAATAATAGTGTTTAAAGTCAGTTCTGTGCCTGAAAGTGGTCAAAATTGAAGATTTTGAGTAAGCAAAACTCTGTAAAAATGGCAATTTTGGTCACTGTGAGGGTTTAAAAAGTGGTTATTCAACATGAGGCCCGATCCAAATGACATTTTGAATCAGTTTTGGAAGAGTCCAAAAAATCCATTTTCTGATGAAAAACGATGACCCCGGACCAGTCGAACGTTGAAAAAATGGTCAATATTGATGAAATTTGAACATTTAATCTTTTGACTTTAAATGACGGTTGGATGTGAGTTATTACTTTTTCAACTAAAATAAGTGTGTTTAAAGTCATTTCTGTGCCTGAAATTGGTCAAAATTGAAGATTTTGAGTAAGCAAAACTCTGTAAAAATGGCAATTTTGGTCACTGTGAGGGTTTAAAAAGTGGTTATTCAACATGAGGCCCGATCCAAATGACATTTTGAATCATTTTTGGTAGAGTCCAAAAAATAATTTTCTGATGAAAAACGATGACCCCGGACCAGTCGAACGTTGAAAAAATTATCAATATTGATGAAATTTTAACATTTAATCTTTTGACTTTAAATGACGATTGGATGTGAGTTATTACTTTTTCAACTAAAATAAGTGTGTTTAAAGTCATTTCTGTGCCTGAAATTGGTCAAAATTGAAGATTTTGAGTAAGCAAAACTCTGTAAAAATGGCAATTTTGGTCACTGTGAGGGTTTAAAAAGTGGTTATTCAACATGAGGCCCGATCCAAATGACATTTTGAATCATTTTTGGTAGAGTCCAAAAAATCAATTTTCTGATGAAAAACGATGACCCCGGACCAGTCGAACGTTGAAAAAATGGTCAATATTGATGAAATTTTAACATTTAATCTTTTGACTTTAAATGACGGTTGGATGTGAGTTATTACTTTTTCAACTAAAATAAGTGTGTTTAAAGTCATTTCTGTGCCTGAAATTGGTCAAAATTGAAGATTTTGAGTAAGCAAAACTCTGTAAAAATGGCAATTTTGGTCACTGTGAGGGTTTAAAAAGTGGTTATTCAACATGAGGCCCGATCCAAATGACATTTTGAATCATTTTTGAAAGAGTCCAAAAAATCCATTTTCTGATGAAAAATGATGACCCCGGACCAGTCGAACATTGAAAAAATGATCAATATTGATGAAATTTTAACATTTAATCTTTTGACTTAAATAACGATTGGATGTGAGTTATTACTTTTTCAACTAAAATAAGTGTGTTTAAAGTCATTTCTGTGCCTGAAATTGGTCAAAATTGAAGATTTTGAGTAAGCAAAACTCTGTAAAAATGGCAATTTTGGTCACTGTGAGGGTTTAAAAAGTGGTTATTCAACATGAGGCCGATCCAAATGACATTTTGAATCATTTTTGGTAGAGTCCAAAAAATCAATTTTCTGATGAAAAACGATGACCCCGGACCAGTCGAACGTTGAAAAAATGGTCAATATTGATGACATTTTAACATTTAATCTTTTGACTTTAAATGACGGTTGGATGTGAGTTATTACTTTTTCAACTAAAATAAGTGTGTTTAAAGTCATTTCTGTGCCTGAAATTGGTCAAAATTGAAGATTTTGAGTAAGCAAAACTCTGTAAAAATGGCAATTTTGGTCACTGTGAGGGTTTAAAAAGTGGTTATTCAACATGAGGCCCGATCCAAATGACATTTTGAATCATTTTTGGTAGAGTCCAAAAAATCCATTTTCTGATGAAAAACGATGACCCCGGACCAGTCGAACGTTGAAAAAATGGTCAATATTGATGAAATTTTAACATTTAATCTTTTGACTTTAAATGACGGTTGGATGTGAGTTATTACTTTTTCAACTAAAATAAGTGTGTTTAAAGTCATTTCTGTGCCTGAAATTGGTCAAAATTGAAGATTTTGAGTAAGCAAAACTCTGTAAAAATGACAATTTTGGTCACTGTGAGGGTTTAAAAAGTGGTTATTCAACATGAGGCCCGATCCAAATGACATTTTGAATCATTTTTGGAAGAGTCCAAAAAATCAATTTTCTGATGAAAAACGATGACCCCGGACCAGTCGAACATTGAAAAAATGATCAATATTGATGAAATTTTAACATTTAATCTTTTGACTTAAATGACGATTGGATGTGAGTTATTACTTTTTCAACTAAAATAAGTGTGTTTAAAGTCATTTCTGTGCCTGAAATTGGTCAAAATTGAAGATTTTGAGTAAGCAAAACTCTGTAAAAATGGCAATTTTGGTCACTGTGAGGGTTTAAAAAGTGGTTATTCAACATGAGGCCCGATCCAAATGACATTTTGAATCACTTTTGGTAGAGTCCAAAAAATCAATTTTCTGATGAAAAACGATGACCCCGGACCAGTCGAACGTTGAAAAAATGGTCAATATTGATGAAATTTTAACATTTAATCTTTTGACTTTGAATGACGGTTGGATGTGAGTTATTACTTTTTCAACTAAAATAATAGTGTTTAAAGTCAGTTCTGTGCCTGAAAGTGGTCAAAATTGAAGATTTTGAGTAAGCAAAACTCTGTAAAAATGGCAATTTTGGTCACTGTGAGGGTTTAAAAAGTGGTTATTCAACATGAGGCCCGATCCAAATGACATTTTGAATCAGTTTTGGAAGAGTCCAAAAAATCCATTTTCTGATGAAAAACGATGACCCCGGACCAGTCGAACGTTGAAAAAATTATCAATATTGATGAAATTTTAACATTTAATCTTTTGACTTTAAATGACGATTGGATGTGAGGTATTACTTTTTCAACTAAAATAAGTGTGTTTAAAGTCATTTCTGTGCCTGAAATTGGTCAAAATTGAAGATTTTGAGTAAGCAAAACTCTGTAAAAATGGCAATTTTGGTCACTGTGAGGGTTTAAAAAGTGGTTATTCAACATGAGGCCTGATCCAAATGACATTTTGAATCATTTTTGGTAGAGTCCAAAAAATCAATTTTCTGATGAAAAACGATGACCCCGGACCAGTCGAACGTTGAAAAAATGGTCAATATTGATGAAATTTTAACATTTAATCTTTTGACTTTAAATGACGGTTGGGTGTGAGTTATTACTTTTTCAACTAAAATAAGTGTATTTAAAGTCATTTCTGTGCCTGAAATTGGTCAAAATTGAAGATTTTGAGTAAGCAAAACTCTGTAAAAATGGCAATTTTGGTCACTGTGAGGGTTTAAAAAGTGGTTATTCAACATGAGGCCCGATCCAAATGACATTTTGAATCAGTTTTGGAAGAGTCCAAAAAATCAATTTTCTGATAAAAAACGATGTCCCCGGACCAGTCGAACGTTGAAAAAATGGTCAATATTGATGAAATTTTAACATTTAATCTTTTGACTTTAAATGACGGTTGGATGTGAGTTATTACTTTTTCAACTAAAATAAGTGTGTTTAAAGTCATTTCTGTGCCTGAAATTGGTCAAAATTGAAGATTTTGAGTAAGCAAAACTCTGTAAAAATGGCAATTTTGGTCACTGTGAGGGTTTAAAAAGTGGTTATTCAACATGAGGCCCGATCCAAATGACATTTTGAATCATTTTTGGTAGAGTCCAAAAAATCCATTTTCTGATGAAAAACGATGACCCCGGACCAGTCGAACATTGAAAAAATGGTCAATATTGATCAAATTTTAACATTTAATCTTTTGACTTTAAATGACGGTTGGATGTGAGTTATTACTTTTTCAACTAAAATAAGTGTGTTTAAAGTCATTTCTGTGCCTGAAATTGGTCAAAATTGAAGATTTTGAGTAAGCAAAACTCTGTAAAAATGACAATTTTGGTCACTGTGAGGGTTTAAAAAGTGGTTATTCAACATGAGGCCCGATCCAAATGACATTTTGAATCATTTTTGGAAGAGTCCAAAAAATCCATTTTCTGATGAAAAATGATGACCCCGGACCAGTCGAACATTGAAAAAATGATCAATATTGATGAAATTTTAACATTTAATCTTTTGACTTAAATAACGATTGGATGTGAGTTATTACTTTTTCAACTAAAATAAGTGTGTTTAAAGTCATTTCTGTGCCTGAAATTGGTCAAAATTGAAGATTTTGAGTAAGCAAAACTCTGTAAAAATGGCAATTTTGGTCACTGTGAGGGTTTAAAAAGTGGTTATTCAACATGAGGCCCGATCCAAATGACATTTTGAATCACTTTTGGTAGAGTCCAAAAAATCAATTTTCTGATGAAAAACGATGACCCCGGACCAGTCGAACGTTGAAAAAATGGTCAATATTGATGAAATTTTAACATTTAATCTTTTGACTTTGAATGACGGTTGGATGTGAGTTATTACTTTTTCAACTAAAATAATAGTGTTTAAAGTCAGTTCTGTGCCTGAAAGTGGTCAAAATTGAAGATTTTGAGTAAGCAAAACTCTGTAAAAATGGCAATTTTGGTCACTGTGAGGGTTTAAAAAGTGGTTATTCAACATGAGGCCCGATCCAAATGACATTTTGAATCAGTTTTGGAAGAGTCCAAAAAATCCATTTTCTGATGAAAAACGATGACCCCGGACCAGTCGAACGTTGAAAAAATGGTCAATATTGATGAAATTTGAACATTTAATCTTTTGACTTTAAATGACGGTTGGATGTGAGTTATTACTTTTTCAACTAAAATAAGTGTGTTTAAAGTCATTTCTGTGCCTGAAATTGGTCAAAATTGAAGATTTTGAGTAAGCAAAACTCTGTAAAAATGGCAATTTTGGTCACTGTGAGGGTTTAAAAAGTGGTTATTCAACATGAGGCCCGATCCAAATGACATTTTGAATCATTTTTGGTAGAGTCCAAAAAATAATTTTCTGATGAAAAACGATGACCCCGGACCAGTCGAACGTTGAAAAAATTATCAATATTGATGAAATTTTAACATTTAATCTTTTGACTTTAAATGACGATTGGATGTGAGTTATTACTTTTTCAACTAAAATAAGTGTGTTTAAAGTCATTTCTGTGCCTGAAATTGGTCAAAATTGAAGATTTTGAGTAAGCAAAACTCTGTAAAAATGGCAATTTTGGTCACTGTGAGGGTTTAAAAAGTGGTTATTCAACATGAGGCCCGATCCAAATGACATTTTGAATCATTTTTGGTAGAGTCCAAAAAATCAATTTTCTGATGAAAAACGATGACCCCGGACCAGTCGAACGTTGAAAAAATGGTCAATATTGATGAAATTTTAACATTTAATCTTTTGACTTTAAATGACGGTTGGATGTGAGTTATTACTTTTTCAACTAAAATAAGTGTGTTTAAAGTCATTTCTGTGCCTGAAATTGGTCAAAATTGAAGATTTTGAGTAAGCAAAACTCTGTAAAAATGGCAATTTTGGTCACTGTGAGGGTTTAAAAAGTGGTTATTCAACATGAGGCCCGATCCAAATGACATTTTGAATCATTTTTGAAAGAGTCCAAAAAATCCATTTTCTGATGAAAAATGATGACCCCGGACCAGTCGAACATTGAAAAAATGATCAATATTGATGAAATTTTAACATTTAATCTTTTGACTTAAATAACGATTGGATGTGAGTTATTACTTTTTCAACTAAAATAAGTGTGTTTAAAGTCATTTCTGTGCCTGAAATTGGTCAAAATTGAAGATTTTGAGTAAGCAAAACTCTGTAAAAATGGCAATTTTGGTCACTGTGAGGGTTTAAAAAGTGGTTATTCAACATGAGGCCGATCCAAATGACATTTTGAATCATTTTTGGTAGAGTCCAAAAAATCAATTTTCTGATGAAAAACGATGACCCCGGACCAGTCGAACGTTGAAAAAATGGTCAATATTGATGACATTTTAACATTTAATCTTTTGACTTTAAATGACGGTTGGATGTGAGTTATTACTTTTTCAACTAAAATAAGTGTGTTTAAAGTCATTTCTGTGCCTGAAATTGGTCAAAATTGAAGATTTTGAGTAAGCAAAACTCTGTAAAAATGGCAATTTTGGTCACTGTGAGGGTTTAAAAAGTGGTTATTCAACATGAGGCCCGATCCAAATGACATTTTGAATCATTTTTGGTAGAGTCCAAAAAATCAATTTTCTGATGAAAAACGATGACCCCGGACCAGTCGAACGTTGAAAAAATGGTCAATATTGATGACATTTTAACATTTAATCTTTTGACTTTAAATGACGGTTGGATGTGAGTTATTACTTTTTCAACTAAAATAAGTGTGTTTAAAGTCATTTCTGTGCCTGAAATTGGTCAAAATTGAAGATTTTGAGTAAGCAAAACTCTGTAAAAATGGCAATTTTGGTCACTGTGAGGGTTTAAAAAGTGGTTATTCAACATGAGGCCCGATCCAAATGACATTTTGAATCATTTTTGGTAGAGTCCAAAAAATCCATTTTCTGATGAAAAACGATGACCCCGGACCAGTCGAACGTTGAAAAAATGGTCAATATTGATGAAATTTTAACATTTAATCTTTTGACTTTAAATGACGGTTGGATGTGAGTTATTACTTTTTCAACTAAAATAAGTGTGTTTAAAGTCATTTCTGTGCCTGAAATTGGTCAAAATTGAAGATTTTGAGTAAGCAAAACTCTGTAAAAATGACAATTTTGGTCACTGTGAGGGTTTAAAAAGTGGTTATTCAACATGAGGCCCGATCCAAATGACATTTTGAATCATTTTTGGAAGAGTCCAAAAAATCAATTTTCTGATGAAAAACGATGACCCCGGACCAGTCGAACATTGAAAAAATGATCAATATTGATGAAATTTTAACATTTAATCTTTTGACTTAAATGACGATTGGATGTGAGTTATTACTTTTTCAACTAAAATAAGTGTGTTTAAAGTCATTTCTGTGCCTGAAATTGGTCAAAATTGAAGATTTTGAGTAAGCAAAACTCTGTAAAAATGGCAATTTTGGTCACTGTGAGGGTTTAAAAAGTGGTTATTCAACATGAGGCCCGATCCAAATGACATTTTGAATCATTTTTGGTAGAGTCCAAAAAATCAATTTTCTGATGAAAAACGATGACCCCGGACCAGTCGAACGTTGAAAAAATGGTCAATATTGATGAAATTTTAACATTTAATGTTTTGACTTTAAATGACGGTTGGATGTGAGTTATTACTTTTTCAACTAAAATAAGTGTGTTTAAAGTCATTTCTGTGCCTGAAATTGGTCAAAATTGAAGATTTTGAGTAAGCAAAACTCTGTAAAAATGGCAATTTTGGTCACTGTGAGGGTTTAAAAAGTGGTTATTCAACATGAGGCCCGATCCAAATGACATTTTGAATCATTTTTGGTAGAGTCCAAAAAATCAATTTTCTGATGAAAAACGATGACCCCGGACCAGTCGAACGTTGAAAAAATGGTCAATATTGATGAAATTTTAACATTTAATGTTTTGACTTTAAATGACGGTTGGATGTGAGTTATTACTTTTTCAACTAAAATAAGTGTGTTTAAAGTCATTTCTGTGCCTGAAATTGGTCAAAATTGAAGATTTTGAGTAAGCAAAACTCTGTAAAAATGGCAATTTTGGTCACTGTGAGGGTTTAAAAAGTGGTTATTCAACATGAGGCCCGATCCAAATGACATTTTGAATCATTTTTGGTAGAGTCCAAAAAATCAATTTTCTGATGAAAAACGATGACCCCGGACCAGTCGAACGTTGAAAAAATGGTCAATATTGATGAAATTTTAACATTTAATCTTTTGACTTTAAATGATGGTTGGATGTGAGTTATTACTTTTTCAACTAAAATAAGTGTGTTTAAAGTCATTTCTGTGCCTGAAATTGGTCAAAATTGAAGATTTTGAGTAAGCAAAACTCTGTAAAAATGGCAATTTTGGTCACTGTGAGGGTTTAAAAAGTGGTTATTCAACATGAGGCCCGATCCAAATGACATTTTGAATCATTTTTGGTAGAGTCCAAAAAATCAATTTTCTGATGAAAAACGATGACCCCGGACCAGTCGAACGTTGAAAAAATGGTCAATATTGATGAAATTTTAACATTTAATCTTTTGACTTTAAATGATGGTTGGATGTGAGTTATTACTTTTTCAACTAAAATAAGTGTGTTTAAAGTCATTTCTGTGCCTGAAATTGGTCAAAATTGAAGATTTTGAGTAAGCAAAACTCTGTAAAAATGGCAATTTTGGTCACTGTGAGGGTTTAAAAAGTGGTTATTCAACATGAGGCCCGATCCAAATGACATTTTGAATCACTTTTGGTAGAGTCCAAAAAATCAATTTTCTGATGAAAAACGATGACCCCGGACCAGTCGAACGTTGAAAAAATGGTCAATATTGATGAAATTTTAACATTTAATCTTTTGACTTTGAATGACGGTTGGATGTGAGTTATTACTTTTTCAACTAAAATAATAGTGTTTAAAGTCAGTTCTGTGCCTGAAAGTGGTCAAAATTGAAGATTTTGAGTAAGCAAAACTCTGTAAAAATGGCAATTTTGGTCACTGTGAGGGTTTAAAAAGTGGTTATTCAACATGAGGCCCGATCCAAATGACATTTTGAATCAGTTTTGGAAGAGTCCAAAAAATCCATTTTCTGATGAAAAACGATGACCCCGGACCAGTCGAACGTTGAAAAAATTATCAATATTGATGAAATTTTAACATTTAATCTTTTGACTTTAAATGACGATTGGATGTGAGGTATTACTTTTTCAACTAAAATAAGTGTGTTTAAAGTCATTTCTGTGCCTGAAATTGGTCAAAATTGAAGATTTTGAGTAAGCAAAACTCTGTAAAAATGGCAATTTTGGTCACTGTGAGGGTTTAAAAAGTGGTTATTCAACATGAGGCCTGATCCAAATGACATTTTGAATCATTTTTGGTAGAGTCCAAAAAATCAATTTTCTGATGAAAAACGATGACCCCGGACCAGTCGAACGTTGAAAAAATGGTCAATATTGATGAAATTTTAACATTTAATCTTTTGACTTTAAATGACGGTTGGATGTGAGTTATTACTTTTTCAACTAAAATAAGTGTGTTTAAAGTCATTTCTGTGCCTGAAATTGGTCAAAATTGAAGATTTTGAGTAAGCAAAACTCTGTAAAAATGGCAATTTTGGTCACTGTGAGGGTTTAAAAAGTGGTTATTCAACATGAGGCCCGATCCAAATGACATTTTGAATCAGTTTTGGAAGAGTCCAAAAAATCAATTTTCTGATAAAAAACGATGTCCCCGGACCAGTCGAACGTTGAAAAAATGGTCAATATTGATGAAATTTTAACATTTAATCTTTTGACTTTAAATGACGGTTGGATGTGAGTTATTACTTTTTCAACTAAAATAAGTGTGTTTAAAGTCATTTCTTTGCCTGAAATTGGTCAAAATTGAAGATTTTGAGTAAGCAAAACTCTGTAAAAATGGCAATTTTGGTCACTGTGAGGGTTTAAAAAGTGGTTATTCAACATGAGGCCCGATCCAAATGACATTTTGAATCATTTTTGGTAGAGTCCAAAAAATCCATTTTCTGATGAAAAACGATGACCCCGGACCAGTCGAACATTGAAAAAATGGTCAATATTGATCAAATTTTAACATTTAATCTTTTGACTTTAAATGACGGTTGGATGTGAGTTATTACTTTTTCAACTAAAATAAGTGTGTTTAAAGTCATTTCTGTGCCTGAAATTGGTCAAAATTGAAGATTTTGAGTAAGCAAAACTCTGTAAAAATGACAATTTTGGTCACTGTGAGGGTTTAAAAAGTGGTTATTCAACATGAGGCCCGATCCAAATGACATTTTGAATCATTTTTGGAAGAGTCCAAAAAATCCATTTTCTGATGAAAAATGATGACCCCGGACCAGTCGAACATTGAAAAAATGATCAATATTGATGAAATTTTAACATTTAATCTTTTGACTTAAATAACGATTGGATGTGAGTTATTACTTTTTCAACTAAAATAATAGTGTTTAAAGTCAGTTCTGTGCCTGAAAGTGGTCAAAATTGAAGATTTTGAGTAAGCAAAACTCTGTAAAAATGGCAATTTTGGTCACTGTGAGGGTTTAAAAAGTGGTTATTCAACATGAGGCCCGATCCAAATGACATTTTGAATCAGTTTTGGAAGAGTCCAAAAAATCCATTTTCTGATGAAAAACGATGACCCCGGACCAGTCGAACGTTGAAAAAATGGTCAATATTGATGAAATTTGAACATTTAATCTTTTGACTTTAAATGACGGTTGGATGTGAGTTATTACTTTTTCAACTAAAATAAGTGTGTTTAAAGTCATTTCTGTGCCTGAAATTGGTCAAAATTGAAGATTTTGAGTAAGCAAAACTCTGTAAAAATGGCAATTTTGGTCACTGTGAGGGTTTAAAAAGTGGTTATTCAACATGAGGCCCGATCCAAATGACATTTTGAATCATTTTTGGTAGAGTCCAAAAAATAATTTTCTGATGAAAAACGATGACCCCGGACCAGTCGAACGTTGAAAAAATTATCAATATTGATGAAATTTTAACATTTAATCTTTTGACTTTAAATGACGATTGGATGTGAGTTATTACTTTTTCAACTAAAATAAGTGTGTTTAAAGTCATTTCTGTGCCTGAAATTGGTCAAAATTGAAGATTTTGAGTAAGCAAAACTCTGTAAAAATGGCAATTTTGGTCACTGTGAGGGTTTAAAAAGTGGTTATTCAACATGAGGCCCGATCCAAATGACATTTTGAATCATTTTTGGTAGAGTCCAAAAAATCAATTTTCTGATGAAAAACGATGACCCCGGACCAGTCGAACGTTGAAAAAATGGTCAATATTGATGAAATTTTAACATTTAATCTTTTGACTTTAAATGACGGTTGGATGTGAGTTATTACTTTTTCAACTAAAATAAGTGTGTTTAAAGTCATTTCTGTGCCTGAAATTGGTCAAAATTGAAGATTTTGAGTAAGCAAAACTCTGTAAAAATGGCAATTTTGGTCACTGTGAGGGTTTAAAAAGTGGTTATTCAACATGAGGCCCGATCCAAATGACATTTTGAATCATTTTTGGAAGAGTCCAAAAAATCCATTTTCTGATGAAAAATGATGACCCCGGACCAGTCGAACATTGAAAAAATGATCAATATTGATGAAATTTTAACATTTAATCTTTTGACTTAAATAACGATTGGATGTGAGTTATTACTTTTTCAACTAAAATAAGTGTGTTTAAAGTCATTTCTGTGCCTGAAATTGGTCAAAATTGAAGATTTTGAGTAAGCAAAACTCTGTAAAAATGGCAATTTTGGTCACTGTGAGGGTTTAAAAAGTGGTTATTCAACATGAGGCCGATCCAAATGACATTTTGAATCATTTTTGGTAGAGTCCAAAAAATCAATTTTCTGATGAAAAACGATGACCCCGGACCAGTCGAACGTTGAAAAAATGGTCAATATTGATGACATTTTAACATTTAATCTTTTGACTTTAAATGACGGTTGGATGTGAGTTATTACTTTTTCAACTAAAATAAGTGTGTTTAAAGTCATTTCTGTGCCTGAAATTGGTCAAAATTGAAGATTTTGAGTAAGCAAAACTCTGTAAAAATGGCAATTTTGGTCACTGTGAGGGTTTAAAAAGTGGTTATTCAACATGAGGCCCGATCCAAATGACATTTTGAATCATTTTTGGTAGAGTCCAAAAAATCAATTTTCTGATGAAAAACGATGACCCCGGACCAGTCGAACGTTGAAAAAATGGTCAATATTGATGACATTTTAACATTTAATCTTTTGACTTTAAATGACGGTTGGATGTGAGTTATTACTTTTTCAACTAAAATAAGTGTGTTTAAAGTCATTTCTGTGCCTGAAATTGGTCAAAATTGAAGATTTTGAGTAAGCAAAACTCTGTAAAAATGGCAATTTTGGTCACTGTGAGGGTTTAAAAAGTGGTTATTCAACATGAGGCCCGATCCAAATGACATTTTGAATCATTTTTGGTAGAGTCCAAAAAATCCATTTTCTGATGAAAAACGATGACCCCGGACCAGTCGAACGTTGAAAAAATGGTCAATATTGATGAAATTTTAACATTTAATCTTTTGACTTTAAATGACGGTTGGATGTGAGTTATTACTTTTTCAACTAAAATAAGTGTGTTTAAAGTCATTTCTGTGCCTGAAATTGGTCAAAATTGAAGATTTTGAGTAAGCAAAACTCTGTAAAAATGACAATTTTGGTCACTGTGAGGGTTTAAAAAGTGGTTATTCAACATGAGGCCCGATCCAAATGACATTTTGAATCATTTTTGGAAGAGTCCAAAAAATCAATTTTCTGATGAAAAACGATGACCCCGGACCAGTCGAACATTGAAAAAATGATCAATATTGATGAAATTTTAACATTTAATCTTTTGACTTAAATGACGATTGGATGTGAGTTATTACTTTTTCAACTAAAATAAGTGTGTTTAAAGTCATTTCTGTGCCTGAAATTGGTCAAAATTGAAGATTTTGAGTAAGCAAAACTCTGTAAAAATGGCAATTTTGGTCACTGTGAGGGTTTAAAAAGTGGTTATTCAACATGAGGCCCGATCCAAATGACATTTTGAATCACTTTTGGTAGAGTCCAAAAAATCAATTTTCTGATGAAAAACGATGACCCCGGACCAGTCGAACGTTGAAAAAATGGTCAATATTGATGAAATTTTAACATTTAATCTTTTGACTTTGAATGACGGTTGGATGTGAGTTATTACTTTTTCAACTAAAATAATAGTGTTTAAAGTCAGTTCTGTGCCTGAAAGTGGTCAAAATTGAAGATTTTGAGTAAGCAAAACTCTGTAAAAATGGCAATTTTGGTCACTGTGAGGGTTTAAAAAGTGGTTATTCAACATGAGGCCCGATCCAAATGACATTTTGAATCAGTTTTGGAAGAGTCCAAAAAATCCATTTTCTGATGAAAAACGATGACCCCGGACCAGTCGAACGTTGAAAAAATTATCAATATTGATGAAATTTTAACATTTAATCTTTTGACTTTAAATGACGATTGGATGTGAGGTATTACTTTTTCAACTAAAATAAGTGTGTTTAAAGTCATTTCTGTGCCTGAAATTGGTCAAAATTGAAGATTTTGAGTAAGCAAAACTCTGTAAAAATGGCAATTTTGGTCACTGTGAGGGTTTAAAAAGTGGTTATTCAACATGAGGCCTGATCCAAATGACATTTTGAATCATTTTTGGTAGAGTCCAAAAAATCAATTTTCTGATGAAAAACGATGACCCCGGACCAGTCGAACGTTGAAAAAATGGTCAATATTGATGAAATTTTAACATTTAATCTTTTGACTTTAAATGACGGTTGGGTGTGAGTTATTACTTTTTCAACTAAAATAAGTGTATTTAAAGTCATTTCTGTGCCTGAAATTGGTCAAAATTGAAGATTTTGAGTAAGCAAAACTCTGTAAAAATGGCAATTTTGGTCACTGTGAGGGTTTAAAAAGTGGTTATTCAACATGAGGCCCGATCCAAATGACATTTTGAATCAGTTTTGGAAGAGTCCAAAAAATCAATTTTCTGATAAAAAACGATGTCCCCGGACCAGTCGAACGTTGAAAAAATGGTCAATATTGATGAAATTTTAACATTTAATCTTTTGACTTTAAATGACGGTTGGATGTGAGTTATTACTTTTTCAACTAAAATAAGTGTGTTTAAAGTCATTTCTGTGCCTGAAATTGGTCAAAATTGAAGATTTTGAGTAAGCAAAACTCTGTAAAAATGGCAATTTTGGTCACTGTGAGGGTTTAAAAAGTGGTTATTCAACATGAGGCCCGATCCAAATGACATTTTGAATCATTTTTGGTAGAGTCCAAAAAATCCATTTTCTGATGAAAAACGATGACCCCGGACCAGTCGAACATTGAAAAAATGGTCAATATTGATCAAATTTTAACATTTAATCTTTTGACTTTAAATGACGGTTGGATGTGAGTTATTACTTTTTCAACTAAAATAAGTGTGTTTAAAGTCATTTCTGTGCCTGAAATTGGTCAAAATTGAAGATTTTGAGTAAGCAAAACTCTGTAAAAATGACAATTTTGGTCACTGTGAGGGTTTAAAAAGTGGTTATTCAACATGAGGCCCGATCCAAATGACATTTTGAATCATTTTTGGAAGAGTCCAAAAAATCCATTTTCTGATGAAAAATGATGACCCCGGACCAGTCGAACATTGAAAAAATGATCAATATTGATGAAATTTTAACATTTAATCTTTTGACTTAAATAACGATTGGATGTGAGTTATTACTTTTTCAACTAAAATAAGTGTGTTTAAAGTCATTTCTGTGCCTGAAATTGGTCAAAATTGAAGATTTTGAGTAAGCAAAACTCTGTAAAAATGGCAATTTTGGTCACTGTGAGGGTTTAAAAAGTGGTTATTCAACATGAGGCCCGATCCAAATGACATTTTGAATCACTTTTGGTAGAGTCCAAAAAATCAATTTTCTGATGAAAAACGATGACCCCGGACCAGTCGAACGTTGAAAAAATGGTCAATATTGATGAAATTTTAACATTTAATCTTTTGACTTTGAATGACGGTTGGATGTGAGTTATTACTTTTTCAACTAAAATAATAGTGTTTAAAGTCAGTTCTGTGCCTGAAAGTGGTCAAAATTGAAGATTTTGAGTAAGCAAAACTCTGTAAAAATGGCAATTTTGGTCACTGTGAGGGTTTAAAAAGTGGTTATTCAACATGAGGCCCGATCCACATGACATTTTGAATCAGTTTTGGAAGAGTCCAAAAAATCCATTTTCTGATGAAAAACGATGACCCCGGACCAGTCGAACGTTGAAAAAATGGTCAATATTGATGAAATTTGAACATTTAATCTTTTGACTTTAAATGACGGTTGGATGTGAGTTATTACTTTTTCAACTAAAATAAGTGTGTTTAAAGTCATTTCTGTGCCTGAAATTGGTCAAAATTGAAGATTTTGAGTAAGCAAAACTCTGTAAAAATGGCAATTTTGGTCACTGTGAGGGTTTAAAAAGTGGTTATTCAACATGAGGCCCGATCCAAATGACATTTTGAATCATTTTTGGTAGAGTCCAAAAAATAATTTTCTGATGAAAAACGATGACCCCGGACCAGTCGAACGTTGAAAAAATTATCAATATTGATGAAATTTTAACATTTAATCTTTTGACTTTAAATGACGATTGGATGTGAGTTATTACTTTTTCAACTAAAATAAGTGTGTTTAAAGTCATTTCTGTGCCTGAAATTGGTCAAAATTGAAGATTTTGAGTAAGCAAAACTCTGTAAAAATGGCAATTTTGGTCACTGTGAGGGTTTAAAAAGTGGTTATTCAACATGAGGCCCGATCCAAATGACATTTTGAATCATTTTTGGTAGAGTCCAAAAAATCAATTTTCTGATGAAAAACGATGACCCCGGACCAGTCGAACGTTGAAAAAATGGTCAATATTGATGAAATTTTAACATTTAATCTTTTGACTTTAAATGACGGTTGGATGTGAGTTATTACTTTTTCAACTAAAATAAGTGTGTTTAAAGTCATTTCTGTGCCTGAAATTGGTCAAAATTGAAGATTTTGAGTAAGCAAAACTCTGTAAAAATGGCAATTTTGGTCACTGTGAGGGTTTAAAAAGTGGTTATTCAACATGAGGCCCGATCCAAATGACATTTTGAATCATTTTTGGAAGAGTCCAAAAAATCCATTTTCTGATGAAAAATGATGACCCCGGACCAGTCGAACATTGAAAAAATGATCAATATTGATGAAATTTTAACATTTAATCTTTTGACTTAAATAACGATTGGATGTGAGTTATTACTTTTTCAACTAAAATAAGTGTGTTTAAAGTCATTTCTGTGCCTGAAATTGGTCAAAATTGAAGATTTTGAGTAAGCAAAACTCTGTAAAAATGGCAATTTTGGTCACTGTGAGGGTTTAAAAAGTGGTTATTCAACATGAGGCCGATCCAAATGACATTTTGAATCATTTTTGGTAGAGTCCAAAAAATCAATTTTCTGATGAAAAACGATGACCCCGGACCAGTCGAACGTTGAAAAAATGGTCAATATTGATGACATTTTAACATTTAATCTTTTGACTTTAAATGACGGTTGGATGTGAGTTATTACTTTTTCAACTAAAATAAGTGTGTTTAAAGTCATTTCTGTGCCTGAAATTGGTCAAAATTGAAGATTTTGAGTAAGCAAAACTCTGTAAAAATGGCAATTTTGGTCACTGTGAGGGTTTAAAAAGTGGTTATTCAACATGAGGCCCGATCCAAATGACATTTTGAATCATTTTTGGTACAGTCCAAAAAATCAATTTTCTGATGAAAAACGATGACCCCGGACCAGTCGAACGTTGAAAAAATGGTCAATATTGATGACATTTTAACATTTAATCTTTTGACTTTAAATGACGGTTGGATGTGAGTTATTACTTTTTCAACTAAAATAAGTGTGTTTAAAGTCATTTCTGTGCCTGAAATTGGTCAAAATTGAAGATTTTGAGTAAGCAAAACTCTGTAAAAATGGCAATTTTGGTCACTGTGAGGGTTTAAAAAGTGGTTATTCAACATGAGGCCCGATCCAAATGACATTTTGAATCATTTTTGGTAGAGTCCAAAAAATCCATTTTCTGATGAAAAACGATGACCCCGGACCAGTCGAACGTTGAAAAAATGGTCAATATTGATGAAATTTTAACATTTAATCTTTTGACTTTAAATGACGGTTGGATGTGAGTTATTACTTTTTCAACTAAAATAAGTGTGTTTAAAGTCATTTCTGTGCCTGAAATTGGTCAAAATTGAAGATTTTGAGTAAGCAAAACTCTGTAAAAATGACAATTTTGGTCACTGTGAGGGTTTAAAAAGTGGTTATTCAACATGAGGCCCGATCCAAATGACATTTTGAATCATTTTTGGAAGAGTCCAAAAAATCAATTTTCTGATGAAAAACGATGACCCCGGACCAGTCGAACATTGAAAAAATGATCAATATTGATGAAATTTTAACATTTAATCTTTTGACTTAAATGACGATTGGATGTGAGTTATTACTTTTTCAACTAAAATAAGTGTGTTTAAAGTCATTTCTGTGCCTGAAATTGGTCAAAATTGAAGATTTTGAGTAAGCAAAACTCTGTAAAAATGGCAATTTTGGTCACTGTGAGGGTTTAAAAAGTGGTTATTCAACATGAGGCCCGATCCAAATGACATTTTGAATCATTTTTGGTAGAGTCCAAAAAATCAATTTTCTGATGAAAAACGATGACCCCGGACCAGTCGAACGTTGAAAAAATGGTCAATATTGATGAAATTTTAACATTTAATGTTTTGACTTTAAATGACGGTTGGATGTGAGTTATTACTTTTTCAACTAAAATAAGTGTGTTTAAAGTCATTTCTGTGCCTGAAATTGGTCAAAATTGAAGATTTTGAGTAAGCAAAACTCTGTAAAAATGGCAATTTTGGTCACTGTGAGGGTTTAAAAAGTGGTTATTCAACATGAGGCCCGATCCAAATGACATTTTGAATCATTTTTGGTAGAGTCCAAAAAATCAATTTTCTGATGAAAAACGATGACCCCGGACCAGTCGAACGTTGAAAAAATGGTCAATATTGATGAAATTTTAACATTTAATCTTTTGACTTTAAATGATGGTTGGATGTGAGTTATTACTTTTTCAACTAAAATAAGTGTGTTTAAAGTCATTTCTGTGCCTGAAATTATTCAAAATTGAAGATTTTGAGTAAGCAAAACTCTGTAAAAATGGCAATTTTGGTCACTGTGAGGGTTTAAAAAGTGGTTATTCAACATGAGGCCCGATCCAAATGACATTTTGAATCATTTTTGGTAGAGTCCAAAAAATCAATTTTCTGATGAAAAACGATGACCCCGGACCAGTCGAACGTTGAAAAAATGGTCAATATTGATGAAATTTTAACATTTAATGTTTTGACTTTAAATGACGGTTGGATGTGAGTTATTACTTTTTCAACTAAAATAAGTGTGTTTAAAGTCATTTCTGTGCCTGAAATTGGTCAAAATTGAAGATTTTGAGTAAGCAAAACTCTGTAAAAATGGCAATTTTGGTCACTGTGAGGGTTTAAAAAGTGGTTATTCAACATGAGGCCCGATCCAAATGACATTTTGAATCATTTTTGGTAGAGTCCAAAAAATCAATTTTCTGATGAAAAACGATGACCCCGGACCAGTCGAACGTTGAAAAAATGGTCAATATTGATGAAATTTTAACATTTAATCTTTTGACTTTAAATGATGGTTGGATGTGAGTTATTACTTTTTCAACTAAAATAAGTGTGTTTAAAGTCATTTCTGTGCCTGAAATTGGTCAAAATTGAAGATTTTGAGTAAGCAAAACTCTGTAAAAATGGCAATTTTGGTCACTGTGAGGGTTTAAAAAGTGGTTATTCAACATGAGGCCCGATCCAAATGACATTTTGAATCATTTTTGGTAGAGTCCAAAAAATCAATTTTCTGATGAAAAACGATGACCCCGGACCAGTCGAACGTTGAAAAAATGGTCAATATTGATGAAATTTTAACATTTAATCTTTTGACTTTAAATGATGGTTGGATGTGAGTTATTACTTTTTCAACTAAAATAAGTGTGTTTAAAGTCATTTCTGTGCCTGAAATTGGTCAAAATTGAAGATTTTGAGTAAGCAAAACTCTGTAAAAATGGCAATTTTGGTCACTGTGAGGGTTTAAAAAGTGGTTATTCAACATGAGGCCCGATCCAAATGACATTTTGAATCACTTTTGGTAGAGTCCAAAAAATCAATTTTCTGATGAAAAACGATGACCCCGGACCAGTCGAACGTTGAAAAAATGGTCAATATTGATGAAATTTTAACATTTAATCTTTTGACTTTGAATGACGGTTGGATGTGAGTTATTACTTTTTCAACTAAAATAATAGTGTTTAAAGTCAGTTCTGTGCCTGAAAGTGGTCAAAATTGAAGATTTTGAGTAAGCAAAACTCTGTAAAAATGGCAATTTTGGTCACTGTGAGGGTTTAAAAAGTGGTTATTCAACATGAGGCCCGATCCAAATGACATTTTGAATCAGTTTTGGAAGAGTCCAAAAAATCCATTTTCTGATGAAAAACGATGACCCCGGACCAGTCGAACGTTGAAAAAATTATCAATATTGATGAAATTTTAACATTTAATCTTTTGACTTTAAATGACGATTGGATGTGAGGTATTACTTTTTCAACTAAAATAAGTGTGTTTAAAGTCATTTCTGTGCCTGAAATTGGTCAAAATTGAAGATTTTGAGTAAGCAAAACTCTGTAAAAATGGCAATTTTGGTCACTGTGAGGGTTTAAAAAGTGGTTATTCAACATGAGGCCTGATCCAAATGACATTTTGAATCATTTTTGGTAGAGTCCAAAAAATCAATTTTCTGATGAAAAACGATGACCCCGGACCAGTCGAACGTTGAAAAAATGGTCAATATTGATGAAATTTTAACATTTAATCTTTTGACTTTAAATGACGGTTGGATGTGAGTTATTACTTTTTCAACTAAAATAAGTGTGTTTAAAGTCATTTCTGTGCCTGAAATTGGTCAAAATTGAAGATTTTGAGTAAGCAAAACTCTGTAAAAATGGCAATTTTGGTCACTGTGAGGGTTTAAAAAGTGGTTATTCAACATGAGGCCCGATCCAAATGACATTTTGAATCAGTTTTGGAAGAGTCCAAAAAATCAATTTTCTGATAAAAAACGATGTCCCCGGACCAGTCGAACGTTGAAAAAATGGTCAATATTGATGAAATTTTAACATTTAATCTTTTGACTTTAAATGACGGTTGGATGTGAGTTATTACTTTTTCAACTAAAATAAGTGTGTTTAAAGTCATTTCTGTGCCTGAAATTGGTCAAAATTGAAGATTTTGAGTAAGCAAAACTCTGTAAAAATGGCAATTTTGGTCACTGTGAGGGTTTAAAAAGTGGTTATTCAACATGAGGCCCGATCCAAATGACATTTTGAATCATTTTTGGTAGAGTCCAAAAAATCCATTTTCTGATGAAAAACGATGACCCCGGACCAGTCGAACATTGAAAAAATGGTCAATATTGATCAAATTTTAACATTTAATCTTTTGACTTTAAATGACGGTTGGATGTGAGTTATTACTTTTTCAACTAAAATAAGTGTGTTTAAAGTCATTTCTGTGCCTGAAATTGGTCAAAATTGAAGATTTTGAGTAAGCAAAACTCTGTAAAAATGACAATTTTGGTCACTGTGAGGGTTTAAAAAGTGGTTATTCAACATGAGGCCCGATCCAAATGACATTTTGAATCATTTTTGGAAGAGTCCAAAAAATCCATTTTCTGATGAAAAATGATGACCCCGGACCAGTCGAACATTGAAAAAATGATCAATATTGATGAAATTTTAACATTTAATCTTTTGACTTAAATAACGATTGGATGTGAGTTATTACTTTTTCAACTAAAATAAGTGTGTTTAAAGTCATTTCTGTGCCTGAAATTGGTCAAAATTGAAGATTTTGAGTAAGCAAAACTCTGTAAAAATGGCAATTTTGGTCACTGTGAGGGTTTAAAAAGTGGTTATTCAACATGAGGCCCGATCCAAATGACATTTTGAATCACTTTTGGTAGAGTCCAAAAAATCAATTTTCTGATGAAAAACGATGACCCCGGACCAGTCGAACGTTGAAAAAATGGTCAATATTGATGAAATTTTAACATTTAATCTTTTGACTTTGAATGACGGTTGGATGTGAGTTATTACTTTTTCAACTAAAATAATAGTGTTTAAAGTCAGTTCTGTGCCTGAAAGTGGTCAAAATTGAAGATTTTGAGTAAGCAAAACTCTGTAAAAATGGCAATTTTGGTCACTGTGAGGGTTTAAAAAGTGGTTATTCAACATGAGGCCCGATCCAAATGACATTTTGAATCAGTTTTGGAAGAGTCCAAAAAATCCATTTTCTGATGAAAAACGATGACCCCGGACCAGTCGAACGTTGAAAAAATGGTCAATATTGATGAAATTTGAACATTTAATCTTTTGACTTTAAATGACGGTTGGATGTGAGTTATTACTTTTTCAACTAAAATAAGTGTGTTTAAAGTCATTTCTGTGCCTGAAATTGGTCAAAATTGAAGATTTTGAGTAAGCAAAACTCTGTAAAAATGGCAATTTTGGTCACTGTGAGGGTTTAAAAAGTGGTTATTCAACATGAGGCCCGATCCAAATGACATTTTGAATCATTTTTGGTAGAGTCCAAAAAATAATTTTCTGATGAAAAACGATGACCCCGGACCAGTCGAACGTTGAAAAAATTATCAATATTGATGAAATTTTAACATTTAATCTTTTGACTTTAAATGACGATTGGATGTGAGTTATTACTTTTTCAACTAAAATAAGTGTGTTTAAAGTCATTTCTGTGCCTGAAATTGGTCAAAATTGAAGATTTTGAGTAAGCAAAACTCTGTAAAAATGGCAATTTTGGTCACTGTGAGGGTTTAAAAAGTGGTTATTCAACATGAGGCCCGATCCAAATGACATTTTGAATCATTTTTGGTAGAGTCCAAAAAATCAATTTTCTGATGAAAAACGATGACCCCGGACCAGTCGAACGTTGAAAAAATGGTCAATATTGATGAAATTTTAACATTTAATCTTTTGACTTTAAATGACGGTTGGATGTGAGTTATTACTTTTTCAACTAAAATAAGTGTGTTTAAAGTCATTTCTGTGCCTGAAATTGGTCAAAATTGAAGATTTTGAGTAAGCAAAACTCTGTAAAAATGGCAATTTTGGTCACTGTGAGGGTTTAAAAAGTGGTTATTCAACATGAGGCCCGATCCAAATGACATTTTGAATCATTTTTGGAAGAGTCCAAAAAATCCATTTTCTGATGAAAAATGATGACCCCGGACCAGTCGAACATTGAAAAAATGATCAATATTGATGAAATTTTAACATTTAATCTTTTGACTTAAATAACGATTGGATGTGAGTTATTACTTTTTCAACTAAAATAAGTGTGTTTAAAGTCATTTCTGTGCCTGAAATTGGTCAAAATTGAAGATTTTGAGTAAGCAAAACTCTGTAAAAATGGCACTTTTGGTCACTGTGAGGGTTTAAAAAGTGGTTATTCAACATGAGGCCGATCCAAATGACATTTTGAATCATTTTTGGTAGAGTCCAAAAAATCAATTTTCTGATGAAAAACGATGACCCCGGACCAGTCGAACGTTGAAAAAATGGTCAATATTGATGACATTTTAACATTTAATCTTTTGACTTTAAATGACGGTTGGATGTGAGTTATTACTTTTTCAACTAAAATAAGTGTGTTTAAAGTCATTTCTGTGCCTGAAATTGGTCAAAATTGAAGATTTTGAGTAAGCAAAACTCTGTAAAAATGGCAATTTTGGTCACTGTGAGGGTTTAAAAAGTGGTTATTCAACATGAGGCCCGATCCAAATGACATTTTGAATCATTTTTGGTAGAGTCCAAAAAATCAATTTTCTGATGAAAAACGATGACCCCGGACCAGTCGAACGTTGAAAAAATGGTCAATATTGATGACATTTTAACATTTAATCTTTTGACTTTAAATGACGGTTGGATGTGAGTTATTACTTTTTCAACTAAAATAAGTGTGTTTAAAGTCATTTCTGTGCCTGAAATTGGTCAAAATTGAAGATTTTGAGTAAGCAAAACTCTGTAAAAATGGCAATTTTGGTCACTGTGAGGGTTTAAAAAGTGGTTATTCAACATGAGGCCCGATCCAAATGACATTTTGAATCATTTTTGGTAGAGTCCAAAAAATCCATTTTCTGATGAAAAACGATGACCCCGGACCAGTCGAACGTTGAAAAAATGGTCAATATTGATGAAATTTTAACATTTAATCTTTTGACTTTAAATGACGGTTGGATGTGAGTTATTACTTTTTCAACTAAAATAAGTGTGTTTAAAGTCATTTCTGTGCCTGAAATTGGTCAAAATTGAAGATTTTGAGTAAGCAAAACTCTGTAAAAATGACAATTTTGGTCACTGTGAGGGTTTAAAAAGTGGTTATTCAACATGAGGCCCGATCCAAATGACATTTTGAATCATTTTTGGAAGAGTCCAAAAAATCAATTTTCTGATGAAAAACGATGACCCCGGACCAGTCGAACATTGAAAAAATGATCAATATTGATGAAATTTTAACATTTAATCTTTTGACTTAAATGACGATTGGATGTGAGTTATTACTTTTTCAACTAAAATAAGTGTGTTTAAAGTCATTTCTGTGCCTGAAATTGGTCAAAATTGAAGATTTTGAGTAAGCAAAACTCTGTAAAAATGGCAATTTTGGTCACTGTGAGGGTTTAAAAAGTGGTTATTCAACATGAGGCCCGATCCAAATGACATTTTGAATCACTTTTGGTAGAGTCCAAAAAATCAATTTTCTGATGAAAAACGATGACCCCGGACCAGTCGAACGTTGAAAAAATGGTCAATATTGATGAAATTTTAACATTTAATCTTTTGACTTTGAATGACGGTTGGATGTGAGTTATTACTTTTTCAACTAAAATAATAGTGTTTAAAGTCAGTTCTGTGCCTGAAAGTGGTCAAAATTGAAGATTTTGAGTAAGCAAAACTCTGTAAAAATGGCAATTTTGGTCACTGTGAGGGTTTAAAAAGTGGTTATTCAACATGAGGCCCGATCCAAATGACATTTTGAATCAGTTTTGGAAGAGTCCAAAAAATCCATTTTCTGATGAAAAACGATGACCCCGGACCAGTCGAACGTTGAAAAAATTATCAATATTGATGAAATTTTAACATTTAATCTTTTGACTTTAAATGACGATTGGATGTGAGGTATTACTTTTTCAACTAAAATAAGTGTGTTTAAAGTCATTTCTGTGCCTGAAATTGGTCAAAATTGAAGATTTTGAGTAAGCAAAACTCTGTAAAAATGGCAATTTTGGTCACTGTGAGGGTTTAAAAAGTGGTTATTCAACATGAGGCCTGATCCAAATGACATTTTGAATCATTTTTGGTAGAGTCCAAAAAATCAATTTTCTGATGAAAAACGATGACCCCGGACCAGTCGAACGTTGAAAAAATGGTCAATATTGATGAAATTTTAACATTTAATCTTTTGACTTTAAATGACGGTTGGATGTGAGTTATTACTTTTTCAACTAAAATAAGTGTGTTTAAAGTCATTTCTGTGCCTGAAATTGGTCAAAATTGAAGATTTTGAGTAAGCAAAACTCTGTAAAAATGGCAATTTTGGTCACTGTGAGGGTTTAAAAAGTGGTTATTCAACATGAGGCCCGATCCAAATGACATTTTGAATCAGTTTTGGAAGAGTCCAAAAAATCAATTTTCTGATAAAAAACGATGTCCCCGGACCAGTCGAACGTTGAAAAAATGGTCAATATTGATGAAATTTTAACATTTAATCTTTTGACTTTAAATGACGGTTGGATGTGAGTTATTACTTTTTCAACTAAAATAAGTGTGTTTAAAGTCATTTCTGTGCCTGAAATTGGTCAAAATTGAAGATTTTGAGTAAGCAAAACTCTGTAAAAATGGCAATTTTGGTCACTGTGAGGGTTTAAAAAGTGGTTATTCAACATGAGGCCCGATCCAAATGACATTTTGAATCATTTTTGGTAGAGTCCAAAAAATCCATTTTCTGATGAAAAACGATGACCCCGGACCAGTCGAACATTGAAAAAATGGTCAATATTGATCAAATTTTAACATTTAATCTTTTGACTTTAAATGACGGTTGGATGTGAGTTATTACTTTTTCAACTAAAATAAGTGTGTTTAAAGTCATTTCTGTGCCTGAAATTGGTCAAAATTGAAGATTTTGAGTAAGCAAAACTCTGTAAAAATGACAATTTTGGTCACTGTGAGGGTTTAAAAAGTGGTTATTCAACATGAGGCCCGATCCAAATGACATTTTGAATCATTTTTGGAAGAGTCCAAAAAATCCATTTTCTGATGAAAAATGATGACCCCGGACCAGTCGAACATTGAAAAAATGATCAATATTGATGAAATTTTAACATTTAATCTTTTGACTTAAATAACGATTGGATGTGAGTTATTACTTTTTCAACTAAAATAAGTGTGTTTAAAGTCATTTCTGTGCCTGAAATTGGTCAAAATTGAAGATTTTGAGTAAGCAAAACTCTGTAAAAATGGCAATTTTGGTCACTGTGAGGGTTTAAAAAGTGGTTATTCAACATGAGGCCCGATCCAAATGACATTTTGAATCACTTTTGGTAGAGTCCAAAAAATCAATTTTCTGATGAAAAACGATGACCCCGGACCAGTCGAACGTTGAAAAAATGGTCAATATTGATGAAATTTTAACATTTAATCTTTTGACTTTGAATGACGGTTGGATGTGAGTTATTACTTTTTCAACTAAAATAATAGTGTTTAAAGTCAGTTCTGTGCCTGAAAGTGGTCAAAATTGAAGATTTTGAGTAAGCAAAACTCTGTAAAAATGGCAATTTTGGTCACTGTGAGGGTTTAAAAAGTGGTTATTCAACATGAGGCCCGATCCAAATGACATTTTGAATCAGTTTTGGAAGAGTCCAAAAAATCCATTTTCTGATGAAAAACGATGACCCCGGACCAGTCGAACGTTGAAAAAATGGTCAATATTGATGAAATTTGAACATTTAATCTTTTGACTTTAAATGACGGTTGGATGTGAGTTATTACTTTTTCAACTAAAATAAGTGTGTTTAAAGTCATTTCTGTGCCTGAAATTGGTCAAAATTGAAGATTTTGAGTAAGCAAAACTCTGTAAAAATGGCAATTTTGGTCACTGTGAGGGTTTAAAAAGTGGTTATTCAACATGAGGCCCGATCCAAATGACATTTTGAATCATTTTTGGTAGAGTCCAAAAAATAATTTTCTGATGAAAAACGATGACCCCGGACCAGTCGAACGTTGAAAAAATTATCAATATTGATGAAATTTTAACATTTAATCTTTTGACTTTAAATGACGATTGGATGTGAGTTATTACTTTTTCAACTAAAATAAGTGTGTTTAAAGTCATTTCTGTGCCTGAAATTGGTCAAAATTGAAGATTTTGAGTAAGCAAAACTCTGTAAAAATGACAATTTTGGTCACTGTGAGGGTTTAAAAAGTGGTTATTCAACATGAGGCCCGATCCAAATGACATTTTGAATCATTTTTGGAAGAGTCCAAAAAATCAATTTTCTGATGAAAAACGATGACCCCGGACCAGTCGAACATTGAAAAAATGATCAATATTGATGAAATTTTAACATTTAATCTTTTGACTTAAATGACGATTGGATGTGAGTTATTACTTTTTCAACTAAAATAAGTGTGTTTAAAGTCATTTCTGTGCCTGAAATTGGTCAAAATTGAAGATTTTGAGTAAGCAAAACTCTGTAAAAATGGCAATTTTGGTCACTGTGAGGGTTTAAAAAGTGGTTATTCAACATGAGGCCCGATCCAAATGACATTTTGAATCACTTTTGGTAGAGTCCAAAAAATCAATTTTCTGATGAAAAACGATGACCCCGGACCAGTCGAACGTTGAAAAAATGGTCAATATTGATGAAATTTTAACATTTAATCTTTTGACTTTGAATGACGGTTGGATGTGAGTTATTACTTTTTCAACTAAAATAATAGTGTTTAAAGTCAGTTCTGTGCCTGAAAGTGGTCAAAATTGAAGATTTTGAGTAAGCAAAACTCTGTAAAAATGGCAATTTTGGTCACTGTGAGGGTTTAAAAAGTGGTTATTCAACATGAGGCCCGATCCAAATGACATTTTGAATCAGTTTTGGAAGAGTCCAAAAAATCCATTTTCTGATGAAAAACGATGACCCCGGACCAGTCGAACGTTGAAAAAATTATCAATATTGATGAAATTTTAACATTTAATCTTTTGACTTTAAATGACGATTGGATGTGAGGTATTACTTTTTCAACTAAAATAAGTGTGTTTAAAGTCATTTCTGTGCCTGAAATTGGTCAAAATTGAAGATTTTGAGTAAGCAAAACTCTGTAAAAATGGCAATTTTGGTCACTGTGAGGGTTTAAAAAGTGGTTATTCAACATGAGGCCTGATCCAAATGACATTTTGAATCATTTTTGGTAGAGTCCAAAAAATCAATTTTCTGATGAAAAACGATGACCCCGGACCAGTCGAACGTTGAAAAAATGGTCAATATTGATGAAATTTTAACATTTAATCTTTTGACTTTAAATGACGGTTGGATGTGAGTTATTACTTTTTCAACTAAAATAAGTGTGTTTAAAGTCATTTCTGTGCCTGAAATTGGTCAAAATTGAAGATTTTGAGTAAGCAAAACTCTGTAAAAATGGCAATTTTGGTCACTGTGAGGGTTTAAAAAGTGGTTATTCAACATGAGGCCCGATCCAAATGACATTTTGAATCAGTTTTGGAAGAGTCCAAAAAATCAATTTTCTGATAAAAAACGATGTCCCCGGACCAGTCGAACGTTGAAAAAATGGTCAATATTGATGAAATTTTAACATTTAATCTTTTGACTTTAAATGACGGTTGGATGTGAGTTATTACTTTTTCAACTAAAATAAGTGTGTTTAAAGTCATTTCTGTGCCTGAAATTGGTCAAAATTGAAGATTTTGAGTAAGCAAAACTCTGTAAAAATGGCAATTTTGGTCACTGTGAGGGTTTAAAAAGTGGTTATTCAACATGAGGCCCGATCCAAATGACATTTTGAATCATTTTTGGTAGAGTCCAAAAAATCCATTTTCTGATGAAAAACGATGACCCCGGACCAGTCGAACATTGAAAAAATGGTCAATATTGATCAAATTTTAACATTTAATCTTTTGACTTTAAATGACGGTTGGATGTGAGTTATTACTTTTTCAACTAAAATAAGTGTGTTTAAAGTCATTTCTGTGCCTGAAATTGGTCAAAATTGAAGATTTTGAGTAAGCAAAACTCTGTAAAAATGACAATTTTGGTCACTGTGAGGGTTTAAAAAGTGGTTATTCAACATGAGGCCCGATCCAAATGACATTTTGAATCATTTTTGGAAGAGTCCAAAAAATCCATTTTCTGATGAAAAATGATGACCCCGGACCAGTCGAACATTGAAAAAATGATCAATATTGATGAAATTTTAACATTTAATCTTTTGACTTAAATAACGATTGGATGTGAGTTATTACTTTTTCAACTAAAATAAGTGTGTTTAAAGTCATTTCTGTGCCTGAAATTGGTCAAAATTGAAGATTTTGAGTAAGCAAAACTCTGTAAAAATGGCAATTTTGGTCACTGTGAGGGTTTAAAAAGTGGTTATTCAACATGAGGCCCGATCCAAATGACATTTTGAATCACTTTTGGTAGAGTCCAAAAAATCAATTTTCTGATGAAAAACGATGACCCCGGACCAGTCGAACGTTGAAAAAATGGTCAATATTGATGAAATTTTAACATTTAATCTTTTGACTTTGAATGACGGTTGGATGTGAGTTATTACTTTTTCAACTAAAATAATAGTGTTTAAAGTCAGTTCTGTGCCTGAAAGTGGTCAAAATTGAAGATTTTGAGTAAGCAAAACTCTGTAAAAATGGCAATTTTGGTCACTGTGAGGGTTTAAAAAGTGGTTATTCAACATGAGGCCCGATCCAAATGACATTTTGAATCAGTTTTGGAAGAGTCCAAAAAATCCATTTTCTGATGAAAAACGATGACCCCGGACCAGTCGAACGTTGAAAAAATGGTCAATATTGATGAAATTTGAACATTTAATCTTTTGACTTTAAATGACGGTTGGATGTGAGTTATTACTTTTTCAACTAAAATAAGTGTGTTTAAAGTCATTTCTGTGCCTGAAATTGGTCAAAATTGAAGATTTTGAGTAAGCAAAACTCTGTAAAAATGGCAATTTTGGTCACTGTGAGGGTTTAAAAAGTGGTTATTCAACATGAGGCCCGATCCAAATGACATTTTGAATCATTTTTGGTAGAGTCCAAAAAATAATTTTCTGATGAAAAACGATGACCCCGGACCAGTCGAACGTTGAAAAAATTATCAATATTGATGAAATTTTAACATTTAATCTTTTGACTTTAAATGACGATTGGATGTGAGTTATTACTTTTTCAACTAAAATAAGTGTGTTTAAAGTCATTTCTGTGCCTGAAATTGGTCAAAATTGAAGATTTTGAGTAAGCAAAACTCTGTAAAAATGGCAATTTTGGTCACTGTGAGGGTTTAAAAAGTGGTTATTCAACATGAGGCCCGATCCAAATGACATTTTGAATCATTTTTGGTAGAGTCCAAAAAATCAATTTTCTGATGAAAAACGATGACCCCGGACCAGTCGAACGTTGAAAAAATGGTCAATATTGATGAAATTTTAACATTTAATCTTTTGACTTTAAATGACGGTTGGATGTGAGTTATTACTTTTTCAACTAAAATAAGTGTGTTTAAAGTCATTTCTGTGCCTGAAATTGGTCAAAATTGAAGATTTTGAGTAAGCAAAACTCTGTAAAAATGGCAATTTTGGTCACTGTGAGGGTTTAAAAAGTGGTTATTCAACATGAGGCCCGATCCAAATGACATTTTGAATCATTTTTGGAAGAGTCCAAAAAATCCATTTTCTGATGAAAAATGATGACCCCGGACCAGTCGAACATTGAAAAAATGATCAATATTGATGAAATTTTAACATTTAATCTTTTGACTTAAATAACGATTGGATGTGAGTTATTACTTTTTCAACTAAAATAAGTGTGTTTAAAGTCATTTCTGTGCCTGAAATTGGTCAAAATTGAAGATTTTGAGTAAGCAAAACTCTGTAAAAATGGCAATTTTGGTCACTGTGAGGGTTTAAAAAGTGGTTATTCAACATGAGGCCGATCCAAATGACATTTTGAATCATTTTTGGTAGAGTCCAAAAAATCAATTTTCTGATGAAAAACGATGACCCCGGACCAGTCGAACGTTGAAAAAATGGTCAATATTGATGACATTTTAACATTTAATCTTTTGACTTTAAATGACGGTTGGATGTGAGTTATTACTTTTTCAACTAAAATAAGTGTGTTTAAAGTCATTTCTGTGCCTGAAATTGGTCAAAATTGAAGATTTTGAGTAAGCAAAACTCTGTAAAAATGGCAATTTTGGTCACTGTGAGGGTTTAAAAAGTGGTTATTCAACATGAGGCCCGATCCAAATGACATTTTGAATCATTTTTGGTAGAGTCCAAAAAATCAATTTTCTGATGAAAAACGATGACCCCGGACCAGTCGAACGTTGAAAAAATGGTCAATATTGATGACATTTTAACATTTAATCTTTTGACTTTAAATGACGGTTGGATGTGAGTTATTACTTTTTCAACTAAAATAAGTGTGTTTAAAGTCATTTCTGTGCCTGAAATTGGTCAAAATTGAAGATTTTGAGTAAGCAAAACTCTGTAAAAATGGCAATTTTGGTCACTGTGAGGGTTTAAAAAGTGGTTATTCAACATGAGGCCCGATCCAAATGACATTTTGAATCATTTTTGGAAGAGTCCAAAAAATCCATTTTCTGATGAAAAATGATGACCCCGGACCAGTCGAACATTGAAAAAATGATCAATATTGATGAAATTTTAACATTTAATCTTTTGACTTAAATAACGATTGGATGTGAGTTATTACTTTTTCAACTAAAATAAGTGTGTTTAAAGTCATTTCTGTGCCTGAAATTGGTCAAAATTGAAGATTTTGAGTAAGCAAAACTCTGTAAAAATGGCAATTTTGGTCACTGTGAGGGTTTAAAAAGTGGTTATTCAACATGAGGCCGATCCAAATGACATTTTGAATCATTTTTGGTAGAGTCCAAAAAATCAATTTTCTGATGAAAAACGATGACCCCGGACCAGTCGAACGTTGAAAAAATGGTCAATATTGATGACATTTTAACATTTAATCTTTTGACTTTAAATGACGGTTGGATGTGAGTTATTACTTTTTCAACTAAAATAAGTGTGTTTAAAGTCATTTCTGTGCCTGAAATTGGTCAAAATTGAAGATTTTGAGTAAGCAAAACTCTGTAAAAATGGCAATTTTGGTCACTGTGAGGGTTTAAAAAGTGGTTATTCAACATGAGGCCCGATCCAAATGACATTTTGAATCATTTTTGGTAGAGTCCAAAAAATCAATTTTCTGATGAAAAACGATGACCCCGGACCAGTCGAACGTTGAAAAAATGGTCAATATTGATGACATTTTAACATTTAATCTTTTGACTTTAAATGACGGTTGGATGTGAGTTATTACTTTTTCAACTAAAATAAGTGTGTTTAAAGTCATTTCTGTGCCTGAAATTGGTCAAAATTGAAGATTTTGAGTAAGCAAAACTCTGTAAAAATGGCAATTTTGGTCACTGTGAGGGTTTAAAAAGTGGTTATTCAACATGAGGCCCGATCCAAATGACATTTTGAATCATTTTTGGTAGAGTCCAAAAAATCCATTTTCTGATGAAAAACGATGACCCCGGACCAGTCGAACGTTGAAAAAATGGTCAATATTGATGAAATTTTAACATTTAATCTTTTGACTTTAAATGACGGTTGGATGTGAGTTATTACTTTTTCAACTAAAATAAGTGTGTTTAAAGTCATTTCTGTGCCTGAAATTGGTCAAAATTGAAGATTTTGAGTAAGCAAAACTCTGTAAAAATGACAATTTTGGTCACTGTGAGGGTTTAAAAAGTGGTTATTCAACATGAGGCCCGATCCAAATGACATTTTGAATCATTTTTGGAAGAGTCCAAAAAATCAATTTTCTGATGAAAAACGATGACCCCGGACCAGTCGAACATTGAAAAAATGATCAATATTGATGAAATTTTAACATTTAATCTTTTGACTTAAATGACGATTGGATGTGAGTTATTACTTTTTCAACTAAAATAAGTGTGTTTAAAGTCATTTCTGTGCCTGAAATTGGTCAAAATTGAAGATTTTGAGTAAGCAAAACTCTGTAAAAATGGCAATTTTGGTCACTGTGAGGGTTTAAAAAGTGGTTATTCAACATGAGGCCCGATCCAAATGACATTTTGAATCATTTTTGGTAGAGTCCAAAAAATCAATTTTCTGATGAAAAACGATGACCCCAGACCAGTCGAACGTTGAAAAAATGGTCAATATTGATGAAATTTTAACATTTAATGTTTTGACTTTAAATGACGGTTGGATGTGAGTTATTACTTTTTCAACTAAAATAAGTGTGTTTAAAGTCATTTCTGTGCCTGAAATTGGTCAAAATTGAAGATTTTGAGTAAGCAAAACTCTGTAAAAATGGCAATTTTGGTCACTGTGAGGGTTTAAAAAGTGGTTATTCAACATGAGGCCCGATCCAAATGACATTTTGAATCATTTTTGGTAGAGTCCAAAAAATCAATTTTCTGATGAAAAACGATGACCCCGGACCAGTCGAACGTTGAAAAAATGGTCAATATTGATGAAATTTTAACATTTAATCTTTTGACTTTAAATGATGGTTGGATGTGAGTTATTACTTTTTCAACTAAAATAAGTGTGTTTAAAGTCATTTCTGTGCCTGAAATTGGTCAAAATTGAAGATTTTGAGTAAGCAAAACTCTGTAAAAATGGCAATTTTGGTCACTGTGAGGGTTTAAAAAGTGGGTATTCAACATGAGGCCCGATCCAAATGACATTTTGAATCATTTTTGGTAGAGTCCAAAAAATCAATTTTCTGATGAAAAACGATGACCCCGGACCAGTCGAACGTTGAAAAAATGGTCAATATTGATGAAATTTTAACATTTAATGTTTTGACTTTAAATGACGGTTGGATGTGAGTTATTACTTTTTCAACTAAAATAAGTGTGTTTAAAGTCATTTCTGTGCCTGAAATTGGTCAAAATTGAAGATTTTGAGTAAGCAAAACTCTGTAAAAATGGCAATTTTGGTCACTGTGAGGGTTTAAAAAGTGGTTATTCAACATGAGGCCCGATCCAAATGACATTTTGAATCATTTTTGGTAGAGTCCAAAAAATCAATTTTCTGATGAAAAACGATGACCCCGGACCAGTCGAACGTTGAAAAAATGGTCAATATTGATGAAATTTTAACATTTAATCTTTTGACTTTAAATGATGGTTGGATGTGAGTTATTACTTTTTCAACTAAAATAAGTGTGTTTAAAGTCATTTCTGTGCCTGAAATTGGTCAAAATTGAAGATTTTGAGTAAGCAAAACTCTGTAAAAATGGCAATTTTGGTCACTGTGAGGGTTTAAAAAGTGGTTATTCAACATGAGGCCCGATCCAAATGACATTTTGAATCATTTTTGGTAGAGTCCAAAAAATCAATTTTCTGATGAAAAACGATGACCCCGGACCAGTCGAACGTTGAAAAAATGGTCAATATTGATGAAATTTTAACATTTAATCTTTTGACTTTAAATGATGGTTGGATGTGAGTTATTACTTTTTCAACTAAAATAAGTGTGTTTAAAGTCATTTCTGTGCCTGAAATTGGTCAAAATTGAAGATTTTGAGTAAGCAAAACTCTGTAAAAATGGCAATTTTGGTCACTGTGAGGGTTTAAAAAGTGGTTATTCAACATGAGGCCCGATCCAAATGACATTTTGAATCACTTTTGGTAGAGTCCAAAAAATCAATTTTCTGATGAAAAACGATGACCCCGGACCAGTCGAACGTTGAAAAAATGGTCAATATTGATGAAATTTTAACATTTAATCTTTTGACTTTGAATGACGGTTGGATGTGAGTTATTACTTTTTCAACTAAAATAATAGTGTTTAAAGTCAGTTCTGTGCCTGAAAGTGGTCAAAATTGAAGATTTTGAGTAAGCAAAACTCTGTAAAAATGGCAATTTTGGTCACTGTGAGGGTTTAAAAAGTGGTTATTCAACATGAGGCCCGATCCAAATGACATTTTGAATCAGTTTTGGAAGAGTCCAAAAAATCCATTTTCTGATGAAAAACGATGACCCCGGACCAGTCGAACGTTGAAAAAATTATCAATATTGATGAAATTTTAACATTTAATCTTTTGACTTTAAATGACGATTGGATGTGAGGTATTACTTTTTCAACTAAAATAAGTGTGTTTAAAGTCATTTCTGTGCCTGAAATTGGTCAAAATTGAAGATTTTGAGTAAGCAAAACTCTGTAAAAATGGCAATTTTGGTCACTGTGAGGGTTTAAAAAGTGGTTATTCAACATGAGGCCTGATCCAAATGACATTTTGAATCATTTTTGGTAGAGTCCAAAAAATCAATTTTCTGATGAAAAACGATGACCCCGGACCAGTCGAACGTTGAAAAAATGGTCAATATTGATGAAATTTTAACATTTAATCTTTTGACTTTAAATGACGGTTGGATGTGAGTTATTACTTTTTCAACTAAAATAAGTGTGTTTAAAGTCATTTCTGTGCCTGAAATTGGTCAAAATTGAAGATTTTGAGTAAGCAAAACTCTGTAAAAATGGCAATTTTGGTCACTGTGAGGGTTTAAAAAGTGGTTATTCAACATGAGGCCCGATCCAAATGACATTTTGAATCAGTTTTGGAAGAGTCCAAAAAATCAATTTTCTGATAAAAAACGATGTCCCCGGACCAGTCGAACGTTGAAAAAATGGTCAATATTGATGAAATTTTAACATTTAATCTTTTGACTTTAAATGACGGTTGGATGTGAGTTATTACTTTTTCAACTAAAATAAGTGTGTTTAAAGTCATTTCTGTGCCTGAAATTGGTCAAAATTGAAGATTTTGAGTAAGCAAAACTCTGTAAAAATGGCAATTTTGGTCACTGTGAGGGTTTAAAAAGTGGTTATTCAACATGAGGCCCGATCCAAATGACATTTTGAATCATTTTTGGTAGAGTCCAAAAAATCCATTTTCTGATGAAAAACGATGACCCCGGACCAGTCGAACATTGAAAAAATGGTCAATATTGATCAAATTTTAACATTTAATCTTTTGACTTTAAATGACGGTTGGATGTGAGTTATTACTTTTTCAACTAAAATAAGTGTGTTTAAAGTCATTTCTGTGCCTGAAATTGGTCAAAATTGAAGATTTTGAGTAAGCAAAACTCTGTAAAAATGACAATTTTGGTCACTGTGAGGGTTTAAAAAGTGGTTATTCAACATGAGGCCCGATCCAAATGACATTTTGAATCATTTTTGGAAGAGTCCAAAAAATCCATTTTCTGATGAAAAATGATGACCCCGGACCAGTCGAACATTGAAAAAATGATCAATATTGATGAAATTTTAACATTTAATCTTTTGACTTAAATAACGATTGGATGTGAGTTATTACTTTTTCAACTAAAATAAGTGTGTTTAAAGTCATTTCTGTGCCTGAAATTGGTCAAAATTGAAGATTTTGAGTAAGCAAAACTCTGTAAAAATGGCAATTTTGGTCACTGTGAGGGTTTAAAAAGTGGTTATTCAACATGAGGCCCGATCCAAATGACATTTTGAATCACTTTTGGTAGAGTCCAAAAAATCAATTTTCTGATGAAAAACGATGACCCCGGACCAGTCGAACGTTGAAAAAATGGTCAATATTGATGAAATTTTAACATTTAATCTTTTGACTTTGAATGACGGTTGGATGTGAGTTATTACTTTTTCAACTAAAATAATAGTGTTTAAAGTCAGTTCTGTGCCTGAAAGTGGTCAAAATTGAAGATTTTGAGTAAGCAAAACTCTGTAAAAATGGCAATTTTGGTCACTGTGAGGGTTTAAAAAGTGGTTATTCAACATGAGGCCCGATCCAAATGACATTTTGAATCAGTTTTGGAAGAGTCCAAAAAATCCATTTTCTGATGAAAAACGATGACCCCGGACCAGTCGAACGTTGAAAAAATGGTCAATATTGATGAAATTTGAACATTTAATCTTTTGACTTTAAATGACGGTTGGATGTGAGTTATTACTTTTTCAACTAAAATAAGTGTGTTTAAAGTCATTTCTGTGCCTGAAATTGGTCAAAATTGAAGATTTTGAGTAAGCAAAACTCTGTAAAAATGGCAATTTTGGTCACTGTGAGGGTTTAAAAAGTGGTTATTCAACATGAGGCCCGATCCAAATGACATTTTGAATCATTTTTGGTAGAGTCCAAAAAATAATTTTCTGATGAAAAACGATGACCCCGGACCAGTCGAACGTTGAAAAAATTATCAATATTGATGAAATTTTAACATTTAATCTTTTGACTTTAAATGACGATTGGATGTGAGTTATTACTTTTTCAACTAAAATAAGTGTGTTTAAAGTCATTTCTGTGCCTGAAATTGGTCAAAATTGAAGATTTTGAGTAAGCAAAACTATGTAAAAATGGCAATTTTGGTCACTGTGAGGGTTTAAAAAGTGGTTATTCAACATGAGGCCCGATCCAAATGACATTTTGAATCATTTTTGGTAGAGTCCAAAAAATCAATTTTCTGATGAAAAACGATGACCCCGGACCAGTCGAACGTTGAAAAAATGGTCAATATTGATGAAATTTTAACATTTAATCTTTTGACTTTAAATGACGGTTGGATGTGAGTTATTACTTTTTCAACTAAAATAAGTGTGTTTAAAGTCATTTCTGTGCCTGAAATTGGTCAAAATTGAAGATTTTGAGTAAGCAAAACTCTGTAAAAATGGCAATTTTGGTCACTGTGAGGGTTTAAAAAGTGGTTATTCAACATGAGGCCCGATCCAAATGACATTTTGAATCATTTTTGGAAGAGTCCAAAAAATCCATTTTCTGATGAAAAATGATGACCCCGGACCAGTCGAACATTGAAAAAATGATCAATATTGATGAAATTTTAACATTTAATCTTTTGACTTAAATAACGATTGGATGTGAGTTATTACTTTTTCAACTAAAATAAGTGTGTTTAAAGTCATTTCTGTGCCTGAAATTGGTCAAAATTGAAGATTTTGAGTAAGCAAAACTCTGTAAAAATGGCAATTTTGGTCACTGTGAGGGTTTAAAAAGTGGTTATTCAACATGAGGCCGATCCAAATGACATTTTGAATCATTTTTGGTAGAGTCCAAAAAATCAATTTTCTGATGAAAAACGATGACCCCGGACCAGTCGAACGTTGAAAAAATGGTCAATATTGATGACATTTTAACATTTAATCTTTTGACTTTAAATGACGGTTGGATGTGAGTTATTACTTTTTCAACTAAAATAAGTGTGTTTAAAGTCATTTCTGTGCCTGAAATTGGTCAAAATTGAAGATTTTGAGTAAGCAAAACTCTGTAAAAATGGCAATTTTGGTCACTGTGAGGGTTTAAAAAGTGGTTATTCAACATGAGGCCCGATCCAAATGACATTTTGAATCATTTTTGGTAGAGTCCAAAAAATCAATTTTCTGATGAAAAACGATGACCCCGGACCAGTCGAACGTTGAAAAAATGGTCAATATTGATGACATTTTAACATTTAATCTTTTGACTTTAAATGACGGTTGGATGTGAGTTATTACTTTTTCAACTAAAATAAGTGTGTTTAAAGTCATTTCTGTGCCTGAAATTGGTCAAAATTGAAGATTTTGAGTAAGCAAAACTCTGTAAAAATGGCAATTTTGGTCACTGTGAGGGTTTAAAAAGTGGTTATTCAACATGAGGCCCGATCCAAATGACATTTTGAATCATTTTTGGTAGAGTCCAAAAAATCCATTTTCTGATGAAAAACGATGACCCCGGACCAGTCGAACGTTGAAAAAATGGTCAATATTGATGAAATTTTAACATTTAATCTTTTGACTTTAAATGACGGTTGGATGTGAGTTATTACTTTTTCAACTAAAATAAGTGTGTTTAAAGTCATTTCTGTGCCTGAAATTGGTCAAAATTGAAGATTTTGAGTAAGCAAAACTCTGTAAAAATGACAATTTTGGTCACTGTGAGGGTTTAAAAAGTGGTTATTCAACATGAGGCCCGATCCAAATGACATTTTGAATCATTTTTGGAAGAGTCCAAAAAATCAATTTTCTGATGAAAAACGATGACCCCGGACCAGTCGAACATTGAAAAAATGATCAATATTGATGAAATTTTAACATTTAATCTTTTGACTTAAATGACGATTGGATGTGAGTTATTACTTTTTCAACTAAAATAAGTGTGTTTAAAGTCATTTCTGTGCCTGAAATTGGTCAAAATTGAAGATTTTGAGTAAGCAAAACTCTGTAAAAATGGCAATTTTGGTCACTGTGAGGGTTTAAAAAGTGGTTATTCAACATGAGGCCCGATCCAAATGACATTTTGAATCATTTTTGGTAGAGTCCAAAAAATCAATTTTCTGATGAAAAACGATGACCCCGGACCAGTCGAACGTTGAAAAAATGGTCAATATTGATGAAATTTTAACATTTAATGTTTTGACTTTAAATGACGGTTGGATGTGAGTTATTACTTTTTCAACTAAAATAAGTGTGTTTAAAGTCATTTCTGTGCCTGAAATTGGTCAAAATTGAAGATTTTGAGTAAGCAAAACTCTGTAAAAATGGCAATTTTGGTCACTGTGAGGGTTTAAAAAGTGGTTATTCAACATGAGGCCCGATCCAAATGACATTTTGAATCATTTTTGGTAGAGTCCAAAAAATCAATTTTCTGATGAAAAACGATGACCCCGGACCAGTCGAACGTTGAAAAAATGGTCAATATTGATGAAATTTTAACATTTAATCTTTTGACTTTAAATGATGGTTGGATGTGAGTTATTACTTTTTCAACTAAAATAAGTGTGTTTAAAGTCATTTCTGTGCCTGAAATTGGTCAAAATTGAAGATTTTGAGTAAGCAAAACTCTGTAAAAATGGCAATTTTGGTCACTGTGAGGGTTTAAAAAGTGGTTATTCAACATGAGGCCCGATCCAAATGACATTTTGAATCATTTTTGGTAGAGTCCAAAAAATCAATTTTCTGATGAAAAACGATGACCCCGGACCAGTCGAACGTTGAAAAAATGGTCAATATTGATGAAATTTTAACATTTAATGTTTTGACTTTAAATGACGGTTGGATGTGAGTTATTACTTTTTCAACTAAAATAAGTGTGTTTAAAGTCATTTCTGTGCCTGAAATTGGTCAAAATTGAAGATTTTGAGTAAGCAAAACTCTGTAAAAATGGCAATTTTGGTCACTGTGAGGGTTTAAAAAGTGGTTATTCAACATGAGGCCCGATCCAAATGACATTTTGAATCATTTTTGGTAGAGTCCAAAAAATCAATTTTCTGATGAAAAACGATGACCCCGGACCAGTCGAACGTTGAAAAAATGGTCAATATTGATGAAATTTTAACATTTAATCTTTTGACTTTAAATGATGGTTGGATGTGAGTTATTACTTTTTCAACTAAAATAAGTGTGTTTAAAGTCATTTCTGTGCCTGAAATTGGTCAAAATTGAAGATTTTGAGTAAGCAAAACTCTGTAAAAATGGCAATTTTGGTCACTGTGAGGGTTTAAAAAGTGGTTATTCAACATGAGGCCCGATCCAAATGACATTTTGAATCATTTTTGGTAGAGTCCAAAAAATCAATTTTCTGATGAAAAACGATGACCCCGGACCAGTCGAACGTTGAAAAAATGGTCAATATTGATGAAATTTTAACATTTAATCTTTTGACTTTAAATGATGGTTGGATGTGAGTTATTACTTTTTCAACTAAAATAAGTGTGTTTAAAGTCATTTCTGTGCCTGAAATTGGTCAAAATTGAAGATTTTGAGTAAGCAAAACTCTGTAAAAATGGCAATTTTGGTCACTGTGAGGGTTTAAAAAGTGGTTATTCAACATGAGGCCCGATCCAAATGACATTTTGAATCACTTTTGGTAGAGTCCAAAAAATCAATTTTCTGATGAAAAACGATGACCCCGGACCAGTCGAACGTTGAAAAAATGGTCAATATTGATGAAATTTTAACATTTAATCTTTTGACTTTGAATGACGGTTGGATGTGAGTTATTACTTTTTCAACTAAAATAATAGTGTTTAAAGTCAGTTCTGTGCCTGAAAGTGGTCAAAATTGAAGATTTTGAGTAAGCAAAACTCTGTAAAAATGGCAATTTTGGTCACTGTGAGGGTTTAAAAAGTGGTTATTCAACATGAGGCCCGATCCAAATGACATTTTGAATCAGTTTTGGAAGAGTCCAAAAAATCCATTTTCTGATGAAAAACGATGACCCCGGACCAGTCGAACGTTGAAAAAATTATCAATATTGATGAAATTTTAACATTTAATCTTTTGACTTTAAATGACGATTGGATGTGAGGTATTACTTTTTCAACTAAAATAAGTGTGTTTAAAGTCATTTCTGTGCCTGAAATTGGTCAAAATTGAAGATTTTGAGTAAGCAAAACTCTGTAAAAATGGCAATTTTGGTCACTGTGAGGGTTTAAAAAGTGGTTATTCAACATGAGGCCTGATCCAAATGACATTTTGAATCATTTTTGGTAGAGTCCAAAAAATCAATTTTCTGATGAAAAACGATGACCCCGGACCAGTCGAACGTTGAAAAAATGGTCAATATTGATGAAATTTTAACATTTAATCTTTTGACTTTAAATGACGGTTGGATGTGAGTTATTACTTTTTCAACTAAAATAAGTGTGTTTAAAGTCATTTCTGTGCCTGAAATTGGTCAAAATTGAAGATTTTGAGTAAGCAAAACTCTGTAAAAATGGCAATTTTGGTCACTGTGAGGGTTTAAAAAGTGGTTATTCAACATGAGGCCCGATCCAAATGACATTTTGAATCAGTTTTGGAAGAGTCCAAAAAATCAATTTTCTGATAAAAAACGATGTCCCCGGACCAGTCGAACGTTGAAAAAATGGTCAATATTGATGAAATTTTAACATTTAATCTTTTGACTTTAAATGACGGTTGGATGTGAGTTATTACTTTTTCAACTAAAATAAGTGTGTTTAAAGTCATTTCTGTGCCTGAAATTGGTCAAAATTGAAGATTTTGAGTAAGCAAAACTCTGTAAAAATGGCAATTTTGGTCACTGTGAGGGTTTAAAAAGTGGTTATTCAACATGAGGCCCGATCCAAATGACATTTTGAATCATTTTTGGTAGAGTCCAAAAAATCCATTTTCTGATGAAAAACGATGACCCCGGACCAGTCGAACATTGAAAAAATGGTCAATATTGATCAAATTTTAACATTTAATCTTTTGACTTTAAATGACGGTTGGATGTGAGTTATTACTTTTTCAACTAAAATAAGTGTGTTTAAAGTCATTTCTGTGCCTGAAATTGGTCAAAATTGAAGATTTTGAGTAAGCGAAACTCTGTAAAAATGACAATTTTGGTCACTGTGAGGGTTTAAAAAGTGGTTATTCAACATGAGGCCCGATCCAAATGACATTTTGAATCATTTTTGGAAGAGTCCAAAAAATCCATTTTCTGATGAAAAATGATGACCCCGGACCAGTCGAACATTGAAAAAATGATCAATATTGATGAAATTTTAACATTTAATCTTTTGACTTAAATAACGATTGGATGTGAGTTATTACTTTTTCAACTAAAATAAGTGTGTTTAAAGTCATTTCTGTGCCTGAAATTGGTCAAAATTGAAGATTTTGAGTAAGCAAAACTCTGTAAAAATGGCAATTTTGGTCACTGTGAGGGTTTAAAAAGTGGTTATTCAACATGAGGCCGATCCAAATGACATTTTGAATCATTTTTGGTAGAGTCCAAAAAATCAATTTTCTGATGAAAAACGATGACCCCGGACCAGTCGAACGTTGAAAAAATGGTCAATATTGATGACATTTTAACATTTAATCTTTTGACTTTAAATGACGGTTGGATGTGAGTTATTACTTTTTCAACTAAAATAAGTGTGTTTAAAGTCATTTCTGTGCCTGAAATTGGTCAAAATTGAAGATTTTGAGTAAGCAAAACTCTGTAAAAATGGCAATTTTGGTCACTGTGAGGGTTTAAAAAGTGGTTATTCAACATGAGGCCCGATCCAAATGACATTTTGAATCATTTTTGGTAGAGTCCAAAAAATCAATTTTCTGATGAAAAACGATGACCCCGGACCAGTCGAACGTTGAAAAAATGGTCAATATTGATGAAATTTTAACATTTAATCTTTTGACTTTAAATGATGGTTGGATGTGAGTTATTACTTTTTCAACTAAAATAAGTGTGTTTAAAGTCATTTCTGTGCCTGAAATTGGTCAAAATTGAAGATTTTGAGTAAGCAAAACTCTGTAAAAATGGCAATTTTGGTCACTGTGAGGGTTTAAAAAGTGGTTATTCAACATGAGGCCCGATCCAAATGACATTTTGAATCATTTTTGGTAGAGTCCAAAAAATCAATTTTCTGATGAAAAACGATGACCCCGGACCAGTCGAACGTTGAAAAAATGGTCAATATTGATGAAATTTTAACATTTAATCTTTTGACTTTAAATGATGGTTGGATGTGAGTTATTACTTTTTCAACTAAAATAAGTGTGTTTAAAGTCATTTCTGTGCCTGAAATTGGTCAAAATTGAAGATTTTGAGTAAGCAAAACTCTGTAAAAATGGCAATTTTGGTCACTGTGAGGGTTTAAAAAGTGGTTATTCAACATGAGGCCCGATCCAAATGACATTTTGAATCACTTTTGGTAGAGTCCAAAAAATCAATTTTCTGATGAAAAACGATGACCCCGGACCAGTCGAACGTTGAAAAAATGGTCAATATTGATGAAATTTTAACATTTAATCTTTTGACTTTGAATGACGGTTGGATGTGAGTTATTACTTTTTCAACTAAAATAATAGTGTTTAAAGTCAGTTCTGTGCCTGAAAGATGTCAAAATTGAAGATTTTGAGTAAGCAAAACTCTGTAAAAATGGCAATTTTGGTCACTGTGAGGGTTTAAAAAGTGGTTATTCAACATGAGGCCCGATCCAAATGACATTTTGAATCAGTTTTGGAAGAGTCCAAAAAATCCATTTTCTGATGAAAAACGATGACCCCGGACCAGTCGAACGTTGAAAAAATGGTCAATATTGATGAAATTTTAACATTTAATCTTTTGACTTTAAATGACGGTTGGATGTGAGTTATTACTTTTTCAACTAAAATAAGTGTGTTTAAAGTCATTTCTGTGCCTGAAATTGGTCAAAATTGAAGATTTTGAGTAAGCAAAACTCTGTAAAAATGGCAATTTTGGTCACTGTGAGGGTTTAAAAAGTGGTTATTCAACATGAGGCCCGATCCAAATGACATTTTGAATCATTTTTGGTAGAGTCCAAAAAATAATTTTCTGATGAAAAACGATGACCCCGGACCAGTCGAACGTTGAAAAAATTATCAATATTGATGAAATTTTAACATTTAATCTTTTGACTTTAAATGACGATTGGATGTGAGTTATTACTTTTTCAACTAAAATAAGTGTGTTTAAAGTCATTTCTGTGCCTGAAATTGGTCAAAATTGAAGATTTTGAGTAAGCAAAACTCTGTAAAAATGGCAATTTTGGTCACTGTGAGGGTTTAAAAAGTGGTTATTCAACATGAGGCCCGATCCAAATGACATTTTGAATCATTTTTGGTAGAGTCCAAAAAATCAATTTTCTGATGAAAAACGATGACCCCGGACCAGTCGAACGTTGAAAAAATGGTCAATATTGATGAAATTTTAACATTTAATCTTTTGACTTTAAATGACGGTTGGATGTGAGTTATTACTTTTTCAACTAAAATAAGTGTGTTTAAAGTCATTTCTGTGCCTGAAATTGGTCAAAATTGAAGATTTTGAGTAAGCAAAACTCTGTAAAAATGGCAATTTTGGTCACTGTGAGGGTTTAAAAAGTGGTTATTCAACATGAGGCCCGATCCAAATGACATTTTGAATCATTTTTGGAAGAGTCCAAAAAATCCATTTTCTGATGAAAAATGATGACCCCGGACCAGTCGAACATTGAAAAAATGATCAATATTGATGAAATTTTAACATTTAATCTTTTGACTTAAATAACGATTGGATGTGAGTTATTACTTTTTCAACTAAAATAAGTGTGTTTAAAGTCATTTCTGTGCCTGAAATTGGTCAAAATTGAAGATTTTGAGTAAGCAAAACTCTGTAAAAATGGCAATTTTGGTCACTGTGAGGGTTTAAAAAGTGGTTATTCAACATGAGGCCGATCCAAATGACATTTTGAATCATTTTTGGTAGAGTCCAAAAAATCAATTTTCTGATGAAAAACGATGACCCCGGACCAGTCGAACGTTGAAAAAATGGTCAATATTGATGACATTTTAACATTTAATCTTTTGACTTTAAATGACGGTTGGATGTGAGTTATTACTTTTTCAACTAAAATAAGTGTGTTTAAAGTCATTTCTGTGCCTGAAATTGGTCAAAATTGAAGATTTTGAGTAAGCAGAACTCTGTAAAAATGGCAATTTTGGTCACTGTGAGGGTTTAAAAAGTGGTTATTCAACATGAGGCCCGATCCAAATGACATTTTGAATCATTTTTGGTAGAGTCCAAAAAATCAATTTTCTGATGAAAAACGATGACCCCGGACCAGTCGAACGTTGAAAAAATGGTCAATATTGATGACATTTTAACATTTAATCTTTTGACTTTAAATGACGGTTGGATGTGAGTTATTACTTTTTCAACTAAAATAAGTGTGTTTAAAGTCATTTCTGTGCCTGAAATTGGTCAAAATTGAAGATTTTGAGTAAGCAAAACTCTGTAAAAATGGCAATTTTGGTCACTGTGAGGGTTTAAAAAGTGGTTATTCAACATGAGGCCCGATCCAAATGACATTTTGAATCATTTTTGGTAGAGTCCAAAAAATCCATTTTCTGATGAAAAACGATGACCCCGGACCAGTCGAACGTTGAAAAAATGGTCAATATTGATGAAATTTTAACATTTAATCTTTTGACTTTAAATGACGGTTGGATGTGAGTTATTACTTTTTCAACTAAAATAAGTGTGTTTAAAGTCATTTCTGTGCCTGAAATTGGTCAAAATTGAAGATTTTGAGTAAGCAAAACTCTGTAAAAATGACAATTTTGGTCACTGTGAGGGTTTAAAAAGTGGTTATTCAACATGAGGCCCGATCCAAATGACATTTTGAATCATTTTTGGAAGAGTCCAAAAAATCAATTTTCTGATGAAAAACGATGACCCCGGACCAGTCGAACATTGAAAAAATGATCAATATTGATGAAATTTTAACATTTAATCTTTTGACTTAAATGACGATTGGATGTGAGTTATTACTTTTTCAACTAAAATAAGTGTGTTTAAAGTCATTTCTGTGCCTGAAATTGGTCAAAATTGAAGATTTTGAGTAAGCAAAACTCTGTAAAAATGGCAATTTTGGTCACTGTGAGGGTTTAAAAAGTGGTTATTCAACATGAGGCCCGATCCAAATGACATTTTGAATCATTTTTGGTAGAGTCCAAAAAATCAATTTTCTGATGAAAAACGATGACCCCGGACCAGTCGAACGTTGAAAAAATGGTCAATATTGATGAAATTTTAACATTTAATGTTTTGACTTTAAATGACGGTTGGATGTGAGTTATTACTTTTTCAACTAAAATAAGTGTGTTTAAAGTCATTTCTGTGCCTGAAATTGGTCAAAATTGAAGATTTTGAGTAAGCAAAACTCTGTAAAAATGGCAATTTTGGTCACTGTGAGGGTTTAAAAAGTGGTTATTCAACATGAGGCCCGATCCAAATGACATTTTGAATCATTTTTGGTAGAGTCCAAAAAATCAATTTTCTGATGAAAAACGATGACCCCGGACCAGTCGAACGTTGAAAAAATGGTCAATATTGATGAAATTTTAACATTTAATCTTTTGACTTTAAATGATGGTTGGATGTGAGTTATTACTTTTTCAACTAAAATAAGTGTGTTTAAAGTCATTTCTGTGCCTGAAATTGGTCAAAATTGAAGATTTTGAGTAAGCAAAACTCTGTAAAAATGGCAATTTTGGTCACTGTGAGGGTTTAAAAAGTGGTTATTCAACATGAGGCCCGATCCAAATGACATTTTGAATCATTTTTGGTAGAGTCCAAAAAATCAATTTTCTGATGAAAAACGATGACCCCGGACCAGTCGAACGTTGAAAAAATGGTCAATATTGATGAAATTTTAACATTTAATCTTTTGACTTTAAATGATGGTTGGATGTGAGTTATTACTTTTTCAACTAAAATAAGTGTGTTTAAAGTCATTTCTGTGCCTGAAATTGGTCAAAATTGAAGATTTTGAGTAAGCAAAACTCTGTAAAAATGGCAATTTTGGTCACTGTGAGGGTTTAAAAAGTGGTTATTCAACATGAGGCCCGATCCAAATGACATTTTGAATCACTTTTGGTAGAGTCCAAAAAATCAATTTTCTGATGAAAAACGATGACCCCGGACCAGTCGAACGTTGAAAAAATGGTCAATATTGATGAAATTTTAACATTTAATCTTTTGACTTTAAATGACGGTTGGATGTGAGTTATTACTTTTTCAACTAAAATAAGTGTGTTTAAAGTCATTTCTGTGCCTGAAATTGGTCAAAATTGAAGATTTTGAGTAAGCAAAACTCTGTAAAAATGACAATTTTGGTCACTGTGAGGGTTTAAAAAGTGGTTATTCAACATGAGGCCCGATCCAAATGACATTTTGAATCATTTTTGGAAGAGTCCAAAAAATCAATTTTCTGATGAAAAACGATGACCCCGGACCAGTCGAACATTGAAAAAATGATCAATATTGATGAAATTTTAACATTTAATCTTTTGACTTAAATGACGATTGGATGTGAGTTATTACTTTTTCAACTAAAATAAGTGTGTTTAAAGTCATTTCTGTGCCTGAAATTGGTCAAAATTGAAGATTTTGAGTAAGCAAAACTCTGTAAAAATGGCAATTTTGGTCACTGTGAGGGTTTAAAAAGTGGTTATTCAACATGAGGCCCGATCCAAATGACATTTTGAATCATTTTTGGTAGAGTCCAAAAAATCAATTTTCTGATGAAAAACGATGACCCCGGACCAGTCGAACGTTGAAAAAATGGTCAATATTGATGACATTTTAACATTTAATGTTTTGACTTTAAATGACGGTTGGATGTGAGTTATTACTTTTTCAACTAAAATAAGTGTGTTTAAAGTCATTTCTGTGCCTGAAATTGGTCAAAATTGAAGATTTTGAGTAAGCAAAACTCTGTAAAAATGGCAATTTTGGTCACTGTGAGGGTTTAAAAAGTGGTTATTCAACATGAGGCCCGATCCAAATGACATTTTGAATCATTTTTGGTAGAGTCCAAAAAATCAATTTTCTGATGAAAAACGATGACCCCGGACCAGTCGAACGTTGAAAAAATGGTCAATATTGATGAAATTTTAACATTTAATCTTTTGACTTTAAATGATGGTTGGATGTGAGTTATTACTTTTTCAACTAAAATAAGTGTGTTTAAAGTCATTTCTGTGCCTGAAATTGGTCAAAATTGAAGATTTTGAGTAAGCAAAACTCTGTAAAAATGGCAATTTTGGTCACTGTGAGGGTTTAAAAAGTGGTTATTCAACATGAGGCCCGATCCAAATGACATTTTGAATCATTTTTGGTAGAGTCCAAAAAATCAATTTTCTGATGAAAAACGATGACCCCGGACCAGTCGAACGTTGAAAAAATGGTCAATATTGATGAAATTTTAACATTTAATCTTTTGACTTTAAATGATGGTTGGATGTGAGTTATTACTTTTTCAACTAAAATAAGTGTGTTTAAAGTCATTTCTGTGCCTGAAATTGGTCAAAATTGAAGATTTTGAGTAAGCAAAACTCTGTAAAAATGGCAATTTTGGTCACTGTGAGGGTTTAAAAAGTGGTTATTCAACATGAGGCCCGATCCAAATGACATTTTGAATCACTTTTGGTAGAGTCCAAAAAATCAATTTTCTGATGAAAAACGATGACCCCGGACCAGTCGAACGTTGAAAAAATGGTCAATATTGATGAAATTTTAACATTTAATCTTTTGACTTTAAATGATGGTTGGATGTGAGTTATTACTTTTTCAACTAAAATAAGTGTGTTTAAAGTCATTTCTGTGCCTGAAATTGGTCAAAATTGAAGATTTTGAGTAAGCAAAACTCTGTAAAAATGGCAATTTTGGTCACTGTGAGGGTTTAAAAAGTGGTTATTCAACATGAGGCCCGATCCAAATGACATTTTGAATCATTTTTGGTAGAGTCCAAAAAATCAATTTTCTGATGAAAAACGATGACCCCGGACCAGTCGAACGTTGAAAAAATGGTCAATATTGATGAAATTTTAACATTTAATCTTTTGACTTTAAATGATGGTTGGATGTGAGTTATTACTTTTTCAACTAAAATAAGTGTGTTTAAAGTCATTTCTGTGCCTGAAATTGGTCAAAATTGAAGATTTTGAGTAAGCAAAACTCTGTAAAAATGGCAATTTTGGTCACTGTGAGGGTTTAAAAAGTGGTTATTCAACATGAGGCCCGATCCAAATGACATTTTGAATCACTTTTGGTAGAGTCCAAAAAATCAATTTTCTGATGAAAAACGATGACCCCGGACCAGTCGAACGTTGAAAAAATTATCAATATTGATGAAATTTTAACATTTAATCTTTTGACTTTAAATGACGATTGGATGTGAGTTATTACTTTTTCAACTAAAATAAGTGTGTTTAAAGTCATTTCTGTGCCTGAAATTGGTCAAAATTGAAGATTTTGAGTAAGCAAAACTCTGTAAAAATGGCAATTTTGGTCACTGTGAGGGTTTAAAAAGTGGTTATTCAACATGAGGCCCGATCCAAATGACATTTTGAATCATTTTTGGTAGAGTCCAAAAAATCAATTTTCTGATGAAAAACGATGACCCCGGACCAGTCGAACGTTGAAAAAATGGTCAATATTGATGAAATTTTAACATTTAATCTTTTGACTTTAAATGACGGTTGGATGTGAGTTATTACTTTTTCAACTAAAATAAGTGTGTTTAAAGTCATTTCTGTGCCTGAAATTGGTCAAAATTGAAGATTTTGAGTAAGCAAAACTCTGTAAAAATGGCAATTTTGGTCACTGTAAGGGTTTAAAAAGTGGTTATTCAACATGAGGCCCGATCCAAATGACATTTTGAATCATTTTTGGAAGAGTCCAAAAAATCCATTTTCTGATGAAAAATGATGACCCCGGACCAGTCGAACATTGAAAAAATGATCAATATTGATGAAATTTTAACATTTAATCTTTTGACTTAAATAACGATTGGATGTGAGTTATTACTTTTTCAACTAAAATAAGTGTGTTTAAAGTCATTTCTGTGCCTGAAATTGGTCAAAATTGAAGATTTTGAGTAAGCAAAACTCTGTAAAAATGGCAATTTTGGTCACTGTGAGGGTTTAAAAAGTGGTTATTCAACATGAGGCCGATCCAAATGACATTTTGAATCATTTTTGGTAGAGTCCAAAAAATCAATTTTCTGATGAAAAACGATGACCCCGGACCAGTCGAACGTTGAAAAAATGGTCAATATTGATGACATTTTAACATTTAATCTTTTGACTTTAAATGACGGTTGGATGTGAGTTATTACTTTTTCAACTAAAATAAGTGTGTTTAAAGTCATTTCTGTGCCTGAAATTGGTCAAAATTGAAGATTTTGAGTAAGCAAAACTCTGTAAAAATGGCAATTTTGGTCACTGTGAGGGTTTAAAAAGTGGTTATTCAACATGAGGCCCGATCCAAATGACATTTTGAATCATTTTTGGTAGAGTCCAAAAAATCAATTTTCTGATGAAAAACGATGACCCCGGACCAGTCGAACGTTGAAAAAATGGTCAATATTGATGACATTTTAACATTTAATCTTTTGACTTTAAATGACGGTTGGATGTGAGTTATTACTTTTTCAACTAAAATAAGTGTGTTTAAAGTCATTTCTGTGCCTGAAATTGGTCAAAATTGAAGATTTTGAGTAAGCAAAACTCTGTAAAAATGGCAATTTTGGTCACTGTGAGGGTTTAAAAAGTGGTTATTCAACATGAGGCCCGATCCAAATGACATTTTGAATCATTTTTGGTAGAGTCCAAAAAATCCATTTTCTGATGAAAAACGATGACCCCGGACCAGTCGAACGTTGAAAAAATGGTCAATATTGATGAAATTTTAACATTTAATCTTTTGACTTTAAATGACGGTTGGATGTGAGTTATTACTTTTTCAACTAAAATAAGTGTGTTTAAAGTCATTTCTGTGCCTGAAATTGGTCAAAATTGAAGATTTTGAGTAAGCAAAACTCTGTAAAAATGACAATTTTGGTCACTGTGAGGGTTTAAAAAGTGGTTATTCAACATGAGGCCCGATCCAAATGACATTTTGAATCATTTTTGGAAGAGTCCAAAAAATCAATTTTCTGATGAAAAACGATGACCCCGGACCAGTCGAACATTGAAAAAATGATCAATATTGATGAAATTTTAACATTTAATCTTTTGACTTAAATGACGATTGGATGTGAGTTATTACTTTTTCAACTAAAATAAGTGTGTTTAAAGTCATTTCTGTGCCTGAAATTGGTCAAAATTGAAGATTTTGAGTAAGCAAAACTCTGTAAAAATGGCAATTTTGGTCACTGTGAGGGTTTAAAAAGTGGTTATTCAACATGAGGCCCGATCCAAATGACATTTTGAATCATTTTTGGTAGAGTCCAAAAAATCAATTTTCTGATGAAAAACGATGACCCCGGACCAGTCGAACGTTGAAAAAATGGTCAATATTGATGAAATTTTAACATTTAATGTTTTGACTTTAAATGACGGTTGGATGTGAGTTATTACTTTTTCAACTAAAATAAGTGTGTTTAAAGTCATTTCTGTGCCTGAAATTGGTCAAAATTGAAGATTTTGAGTAAGCAAAACTCTGTAAAAATGGCAATTTTGGTCACTGTGAGGGTTTAAAAAGTGGTTATTCAACATGAGGCCCGATCCAAATGACATTTTGAATCATTTTTGGTAGAGTCCAAAAAATCAATTTTCTGATGAAAAACGATGACCCCGGACCAGTCGAACGTTGAAAAAATGGTCAATATTGATGAAATTTTAACATTTAATCTTTTGACTTTAAATGATGGTTGGATGTGAGTTATTACTTTTTCAACTAAAATAAGTGTGTTTAAAGTCATTTCTGTGCCTGAAATTGGTCAAAATTGAAGATTTTGAGTAAGCAAAACTCTGTAAAAATGGCAATTTTGGTCACTGTGAGGGTTTAAAAAGTGGTTATTCAACATGAGGCCCGATCCAAATGACATTTTGAATCATTTTTGGTAGAGTCCAAAAAATCAATTTTCTGATGAAAAACGATGACCCCGGACCAGTCGAACGTTGAAAAAATGGTCAATATTGATGAAATTTTAACATTTAATCTTTTGACTTTAAATGATGGTTGGATGTGAGTTATTACTTTTTCAACTAAAATAAGTGTGTTTAAAGTCATTTCTGTGCCTGAAATTGGTCAAAATTGAAGATTTTGAGTAAGCAAAACTCTGTAAAAATGGCAATTTTGGTCACTGTGAGGGTTTAAAAAGTGGTTATTCAACATGAGGCCCGATCCAAATGACATTTTGAATCACTTTTGGTAGAGTCCAAAAAATCAATTTTCTGATGAAAAACGATGACCCCGGACCAGTCGAACGTTGAAAAAATGGTCAATATTGATGAAATTTTAACATTTAATCTTTTGACTTAAATGACGATTGGATGTGAGTTATTACTTTTTCAACTAAAATAAGTGTGTTTAAAGTCATTTCTGTGCCTGAAATTGGTCAAAATTGAAGATTTTGAGTAAGCAAAACTCTGTAAAAATGGCAATTTTGGTCACTGTGAGGGTTTAAAAAGTGGTTATTCAACATGAGGCCCGATCCAAATGACATTTTGAATCATTTTTGGTAGAGTCCAAAAAATCAATTTTCTGATGAAAAACGATGACCCCGGACCAGTCGAACGTTGAAAAAATGGTCAATATTGATGACATTTTAACATTTAATGTTTTGACTTTAAATGACGGTTGGATGTGAGTTATTACTTTTTCAACTAAAATAAGTGTGTTTAAAGTCATTTCTGTGCCTGAAATTGGTCAAAATTGAAGATTTTGAGTAAGCAAAACTCTGTAAAAATGGCAATTTTGGTCACTGTGAGGGTTTAAAAAGTGGTTATTCAACATGAGGCCCGATCCAAATGACATTTTGAATCATTTTTGGTAGAGTCCAAAAAATCAATTTTCTGATGAAAAACGATGACCCCGGACCAGTCGAACGTTGAAAAAATGGTCAATATTGATGAAATTTTAACATTTAATCTTTTGACTTTAAATGATGGTTGGATGTGAGTTATTACTTTTTCAACTAAAATAAGTGTGTTTAAAGTCATTTCTGTGCCTGAAATTGGTCAAAATTGAAGATTTTGAGTAAGCAAAACTCTGTAAAAATGGCAATTTTGGTCACTGTGAGGGTTTAAAAAGTGGTTATTCAACATGAGGCCCGATCCAAATGACATTTTGAATCATTTTTGGTAGAGTCCAAAAAATCAATTTTCTGATGAAAAACGATGACCCCGGACCAGTCGAACGTTGAAAAAATGGTCAATATTGATGAAATTTTAACATTTAATCTTTTGACTTTAAATGATGGTTGGATGTGAGTTATTACTTTTTCAACTAAAATAAGTGTGTTTAAAGTCATTTCTGTGCCTGAAATTGGTCAAAATTGAAGATTTTGAGTAAGCAAAACTCTGTAAAAATGGCAATTTTGGTCACTGTGAGGGTTTAAAAAGTGGTTATTCAACATGAGGCCCGATCCAAATGACATTTTGAATCACTTTTGGTAGAGTCCAAAAAATCAATTTTCTGATGAAAAACGATGACCCCGGACCAGTCGAACGTTGAAAAAATGGTCAATATTGATGAAATTTTAACATTTAATCTTTTGACTTTGAATGACGGTTGGATGTGAGTTATTACTTTTTCAACTAAAATAATAGTGTTTAAAGTCAGTTCTGTGCCTGAAAGTGGTCAAAATTGAAGATTTTGAGTAAGCAAAACTCTGTAAAAATGGCAATTTTGGTCACTGTGAGGGTTTAAAAAGTGGTTATTCAACATGAGGCCCGATCCAAATGACATTTTGAATCAGTTTTGGAAGAGTCCAAAAAATCCATTTTCTGATGAAAAACGATGACCCCGGACCAGTCGAACGTTGAAAAAATGGTCAATATTGATGAAATTTGAACATTTAATCTTTTGACTTTAAATGATGGTTGGATGTGAGTTATTACTTTTTCAACTAAAATAAGTGTGTTTAAAGTCATTTCTGTGCCTGAAATTGGTCAAAATTGAAGATTTTGAGTAAGCAAAACTCTGTAAAAATGGCAATTTTGGTCACTGTGAGGGTTTAAAAAGTGGTTATTCAACATGAGGCCCGATCCAAATGACATTTTGAATCATTTTTGGTAGAGTCCAAAAAATCAATTTTCTGATGAAAAACGATGACCCCGGACCAGTCGAACGTTGAAAAAATGGTCAATATTGATGAAATTTTAACATTTAATCTTTTGACTTTAAATGATGGTTGGATGTGAGTTATTACTTTTTCAACTAAAATAAGTGTGTTTAAAGTCATTTCTGTGCCTGAAATTGGTCAAAATTGAAGATTTTGAGTAAGCAAAACTCTGTAAAAATGGCAATTTTGGTCACTGTGAGGGTTTAAAAAGTGGTTATTCAACATGAGGCCCGATCCAAATGACATTTTGAATCACTTTTGGTAGAGTCCAAAAAATCAATTTTCTGATGAAAAACGATGACCCCGGACCAGTCGAACGTTGAAAAAATGGTCAATATTGATGAAATTTTAACATTTAATCTTTTGACTTAAATGACGATTGGATGTGAGTTATTACTTTTTCAACTAAAATAAGTGTGTTTAAAGTCATTTCTGTGCCTGAAATTGGTCAAAATTGAAGATTTTGAGTAAGCAAAACTCTGTAAAAATGGCAATTTTGGTCACTGTGAGGGTTTAAAAAGTGGTTATTCAACATGAGGCCCGATCCAAATGACATTTTGAATCATTTTTGGTAGAGTCCAAAAAATCAATTTTCTGATGAAAAACGATGACCCCGGACCAGTCGAACGTTGAAAAAATGGTCAATATTGATGACATTTTAACATTTAATGTTTTGACTTTAAATGACGGTTGGATGTGAGTTATTACTTTTTCAACTAAAATAAGTGTGTTTAAAGTCATTTCTGTGCCTGAAATTGGTCAAAATTGAAGATTTTGAGTAAGCAAAACTCTGTAAAAATGGCAATTTTGGTCACTGTGAGGGTTTAAAAAGTGGTTATTCAACATGAGGCCCGATCCAAATGACATTTTGAATCATTTTTGGTAGAGTCCAAAAAATCAATTTTCTGATGAAAAACGATGACCCCGGACCAGTCGAACGTTGAAAAAATGGTCAATATTGATGAAATTTTAACATTTAATCTTTTGACTTTAAATGATGGTTGGATGTGAGTTATTACTTTTTCAACTAAAATAAGTGTGTTTAAAGTCATTTCTGTGCCTGAAATTGGTCAAAATTGAAGATTTTGAGTAAGCAAAACTCTGTAAAAATGGCAATTTTGGTCACTGTGAGGGTTTAAAAAGTGGTTATTCAACATGAGGCCCGATCCAAATGACATTTTGAATCATTTTTGGTAGAGTCCAAAAAATCAATTTTCTGATGAAAAACGATGACCCCGGACCAGTCGAACGTTGAAAAAATGGTCAATATTGATGAAATTTTAACATTTAATCTTTTGACTTTAAATGATGGTTGGATGTGAGTTATTACTTTTTCAACTAAAATAAGTGTGTTTAAAGTCATTTCTGTGCCTGAAATTGGTCAAAATTGAAGATTTTGAGTAAGCAAAACTCTGTAAAAATGGCAATTTTGGTCACTGTGAGGGTTTAAAAAGTGGTTATTCAACATGAGGCCCGATCCAAATGACATTTTGAATCACTTTTGGTAGAGTCCAAAAAATCAATTTTCTGATGAAAAACGATGACCCCGGACCAGTCGAACGTTGAAAAAATGGTCAATATTGATGAAATTTTAACATTTAATCTTTTGACTTTGAATGACGGTTGGATGTGAGTTATTACTTTTTCAACTAAAATAATAGTGTTTAAAGTCAGTTCTGTGCCTGAAAGTGGTCAAAATTGAAGATTTTGAGTAAGCAAAACTCTGTAAAAATGGCAATTTTGGTCACTGTGAGGGTTTAAAAAGTGGTTATTCAACATGAGGCCCGATCCAAATGACATTTTGAATCAGTTTTGGAAGAGTCCAAAAAATCCATTTTCTGATGAAAAACGATGACCCCGGACCAGTCGAACGTTGAAAAAATGGTCAATATTGATGAAATTTGAACATTTAATCTTTTGACTTTAAATGACGGTTGGATGTGAGTTATTACTTTTTCAACTAAAATAAGTGTGTTTAAAGTCATTTCTGTGCCTGAAATTGGTCAAAATTGAAGATTTTGAGTAAGCAAAACTCTGTAAAAATGGCAATTTTGGTCACTGTGAGGGTTTAAAAAGTGGTTATTCAACATGAGGCCCGATCCAAATGACATTTTGAATCATTTTTGGTAGAGTCCAAAAAATAATTTTCTGATGAAAAACGATGACCCCGGACCAGTCGAACGTTGAAAAAATTATCAATATTGATGAAATTTTAACATTTAATCTTTTGACTTTAAATGACGATTGGATGTGAGTTATTACTTTTTCAACTAAAATAAGTGTGTTTAAAGTCATTTCTGTGCCTGAAATTGGTCAAAATTGAAGATTTTGAGTAAGCAAAACTCTGTAAAAATGGCAATTTTGGTCACTGTGAGGGTTTAAAAAGTGGTTATTCAACATGAGGCCCGATCCAAATGACATTTTGAATCATTTTTGGTAGAGTCCAAAAAATCAATTTTCTGATGAAAAACGATGACCCCGGACCAGTCGAACGTTGAAAAAATGGTCAATATTGATGAAATTTGAACATTTAATCTTTTGACTTTAAATGACGGTTGGATGTGAGTTATTACTTTTTCAACTAAAATAAGTGTGTTTAAAGTCATTTCTGTGCCTGAAATTGGTCAAAATTGAAGATTTTGAGTAAGCAAAACTCTGTAAAAATGGCAATTTTGGTCACTGTGAGGGTTTAAAAAGTGGTTATTCAACATGAGGCCCGATCCAAATGACATTTTGAATCATTTTTGGTAGAGTCCAAAAAATAATTTTCTGATGAAAAACGATGACCCCGGACCAGTCGAACGTTGAAAAAATTATCAATATTGATGAAATTTTAACATTTAATCTTTTGACTTTAAATGACGATTGGATGTGAGTTATTACTTTTTCAACTAAAATAAGTGTGTTTAAAGTCATTTCTGTGCCTGAAATTGGTCAAAATTGAAGATTTTGAGTAAGCAAAACTCTGTAAAAATGGCAATTTTGGTCACTGTGAGGGTTTAAAAAGTGGTTATTCAACATGAGGCCCGATCCAAATGACATTTTGAATCATTTTTGGTAGAGTCCAAAAAATCAATTTTCTGATGAAAAACGATGACCCCGGACCAGTCGAACGTTGAAAAAATGGTCAATATTGATGAAATTTTAACATTTAATCTTTTGACTTTAAATGACGGTTGGATGTGAGTTATTACTTTTTCAACTAAAATAAGTGTGTTTAAAGTCATTTCTGTGCCTGAAATTGGTCAAAATTGAAGATTTTGAGTAAGCAAAACTCTGTAAAAATGGCAATTTTGGTCACTGTGAGGGTTTAAAAAGTGGTTATTCAACATGAGGCCCGATCCAAATGACATTTTGAATCATTTTTGGAGGAGTCCAAAAAATCCATTTTCTGATGAAAAATGATGACCCCGGACCAGTCGAACGTTGAAAAAATTATCAATATTGATGAAATTTTAACATTTAATCTTTTGACTTAAATAACGATTGGATGTGAGTTATTACTTTTTCAACTAAAATAAGTGTGTTTAAAGTCATTTCTGTGCCTGAAATTGGTCAAAATTGAAGATTTTGAGTAAGCAAAACTCTGTAAAAATGGCAATTTTGGTCACTGTGAGGGTTTAAAAAGTGGTTATTCAACATGAGGCCCGATCCAAATGACATTTTGAATCATTTTTGGTAGAGTCCAAAAAATCAATTTTCTGATGAAAAACGATGACCCCGGACCAGTCGAACGTTGAAAAAATGGTCAATATTGATGACATTTTAACATTTAATCTTTTGACTTTAAATGACGGTTGGATGTGAGTTATTACTTTTTCAACTAAAATAAGTGTGTTTAAAGTCATTTCTGTGCCTGAAATTGGTCAAAATTGAAGATTTTGAGTAAGCAAAACTCTGTAAAAATGGCAATTTTGGTCACTGTGAGGGTTTAAAAAGTGGTTATTCAACATGAGGCCCGATCCAAATGACATTTTGAATCATTTTTGGTAGAGTCCAAAAAATCAATTTTCTGATGAAAAACGATGACCCCGGACCAGTCGAACGTTGAAAAAATGGTCAATATTGATGACATTTTAACATTTAATCTTTTGAATTTAAATGACGGTTGGATGTGAGTTATTACTTTTTCAACTAAAATAAGTGTGTTTAAAGTCATTTCTGTGCCTGAAATTGGTCAAAATTGAAGATTTTGAGTAAGCAAAACTCTGTAAAAATGGCAATTTTGGTCACTGTGAGGGTTTAAAAAGTGGTTATTCAACATGAGGCCCGATCCAAATGACATTTTGAATCATTTTTGGTAGAGTCCAAAAAATCAATTTTCTGATGAAAAACGATGACCCCGGACCAGTCGAACGTTGAAAAAATGGTCAATATTGATGAAATTTTAACATTTAATCTTTTGACTTTAAATGACGGTTGGATGTGAGTTATTACTTTTTCAACTAAAATAAGTGTGTTTAAAGTCATTTCTGTGCCTGAAATTGGTCAAAATTGAAGATTTTGAGTAAGCAAAACTCTGTAAAAATGGCAATTTTGGTCACTGTGAGGGTTTAAAAAGTGGTTATTCAACATGAGGCCCGATCCAAATGACATTTTGAATCAGTTTTGGAAGAGTCCAAAAAATCAATTTTCTGATAAAAAACGATGTCCCCGGACCAGTCGAACGTTGAAAAAATGGTCAATATTGATGAAATTTTAACATTTAATCTTTTGACTTTAAATGACGGTTGGATGTGAGTTATTACTTTTTCAACTAAAATAAGTGTGTTTAAAGTCATTTCTGTGCCTGAAATTGGTCAAAATTGAAGATTTTGAGTAAGCAAAACTCTGTAAAAATGGCAATTTTGGTCACTGTGAGGGTTTAAAAAGTGGTTATTCAACATGAGGCCCGATCCAAATGACATTTTGAATCATTTTTGGTAGAGTCCAAAAAATCCATTTTCTGATGAAAAACGATGACCCCGGACCAGTCGAACATTGAAAAAATGGTCAATATTGATCAAATTTTAACATTTAATCTTTTGACTTTAAATGACGGTTGGATGTGAGTTATTACTTTTTCAACTAAAATAAGTGTGTTTAAAGTCATTTCTGTGCCTGAAATTGGTCAAAATTGAAGATTTTGAGTAAGCGAAACTCTGTAAAAATGACAATTTTGGTCACTGTGAGGGTTTAAAAAGTGGTTATTCAACATGAGGCCCGATCCAAATGACATTTTGAATCATTTTTGGAAGAGTCCAAAAAATCCATTTTCTGATGAAAAATGATGACCCCGGACCAGTCGAACATTGAAAAAATGATCAATATTGATGAAATTTTAACATTTAATCTTTTGACTTAAATAACGATTGGATGTGAGTTATTACTTTTTCAACTAAAATAAGTGTGTTTAAAGTCATTTCTGTGCCTGAAATTGGTCAAAATTGAAGATTTTGAGTAAGCAAAACTCTGTAAAAATGGCAATTTTGGTCACTGTGAGGGTTTAAAAAGTGGTTATTCAACATGAGGCCGATCCAAATGACATTTTGAATCATTTTTGGTAGAGTCCAAAAAATCAATTTTCTGATGAAAAACGATGACCCCGGACCAGTCGAACGTTGAAAAAATGGTCAATATTGATGACATTTTAACATTTAATCTTTTGACTTTAAATGACGGTTGGATGTGAGTTATTACTTTTTCAACTAAAATAAGTGTGTTTAAAGTCATTTCTGTGCCTGAAATTGGTCAAAATTGAAGATTTTGAGTAAGCAAAACTCTGTAAAAATGGCAATTTTGGTCACTGTGAGGGTTTAAAAAGTGGTTATTCAACATGAGGCCCGATCCAAATGACATTTTGAATCATTTTTGGTAGAGTCCAAAAAATCAATTTTCTGATGAAAAACGATGACCCCGGACCAGTCGAACGTTGAAAAAATGGTCAATATTGATGAAATTTTAACATTTAATCTTTTGACTTTAAATGACGGTTGGATGTGAGTTATTACTTTTTCAACTAAAATAAGTGTGTTTAAAGTCATTTCTGTGCCTGAAATTGGTCAAAATTGAAGATTTTGAGTAAGCAAAACTCTGTAAAAATGGCAATTTTGGTCACTGTGAGGGTTTAAAAAGTGGTTATTCAACATGAGGCCCGATCCAAATGACATTTTGAATCATTTTTGGTAGAGTCCAAAAAATAATTTTCTGATGAAAAACGATGACCCCGGACCAGTCGAACGTTGAAAAAATTATCAATATTGATGAAATTTTAACATTTAATCTTTTGACTTTAAATGACGATTGGATGTGAGTTATTACTTTTTCAACTAAAATAAGTGTGTTTAAAGTCATTTCTGTGCCTGAAATTGGTCAAAATTGAAGATTTTGAGTAAGCAAAACTCTGTAAAAATGGCAATTTTGGTCACTGTGAGGGTTTAAAAAGTGGTTATTCAACATGAGGCCCGATCCAAATGACATTTTGAATCATTTTTGGTAGAGTCCAAAAAATCAATTTTCTGATGAAAAACGATGACCCCGGACCAGTCGAACGTTGAAAAAATGGTCAATATTGATGAAATTTTAACATTTAATCTTTTGACTTTAAATGACGGTTGGATGTGAGTTATTACTTTTTCAACTAAAATAAGTGTGTTTAAAGTCATTTCTGTGCCTGAAATTGGTCAAAATTGAAGATTTTGAGTAAGCAAAACTCTGTAAAAATGGCAATTTTGGTCACTGTGAGGGTTTAAAAAGTGGTTATTCAACATGAGGCCCGATCCAAATGACATTTTGAATCATTTTTGGAGGAGTCCAAAAAATCCATTTTCTGATGAAAAATGATGACCCCGGACCAGTCGAACATTGAAAAAATGATCAATATTGATGAAATTTTAACATTTAATCTTTTGACTTAAATAACGATTGGATGTGAGTTATTACTTTTTCAACTAAAATAAGTGTGTTTAAAGTCATTTCTGTGCCTGAAATTGGTCAAAATTGAAGATTTTGAGTAAGCAAAACTCTGTAAAAATGGCAATTTTGGTCACTGTGAGGGTTTAAAAAGTGGTTATTCAACATGAGGCCGATCCAAATGACATTTTGAATCATTTTTGGTAGAGTCCAAAAAATCAATTTTCTGATGAAAAACGATGACCCCGGACCAGTCGAACGTTGAAAAAATGGTCAATATTGATGACATTTTAACATTTAATCTTTTGACTTTAAATGACGGTTGGATGTGAGTTATTACTTTTTCAACTAAAATAAGTGTGTTTAAAGTCATTTCTGTGCCTGAAATTGGTCAAAATTGAAGATTTTGAGTAAGCAAAACTCTGTAAAAATGGCAATTTTGGTCACTGTGAGGGTTTAAAAAGTGGTTATTCAACATGAGGCCCGATCCAAATGACATTTTGAATCATTTTTGGTAGAGTCCAAAAAATCAATTTTCTGATGAAAAACGATGACCCCGGACCAGTCGAACGTTGAAAAAATGGTCAATATTGATGACATTTTAACATTTAATCTTTTGACTTTAAATGACGGTTGGATGTGAGTTATTACTTTTTCAACTAAAATAAGTGTGTTTAAAGTCATTTCTGTGCCTGAAATTGGTCAAAATTGAAGATTTTGAGTAAGCAAAACTCTGTAAAAATGGCAATTTTGGTCACTGTGAGGGTTTAAAAAGTGGTTATTCAACATGAGGCCCGATCCAAATGACATTTTGAATCATTTTTGGTAGAGTCCAAAAAATCAATTTTCTGATGAAAAACGATGACCCCGGACCAGTCGAACGTTGAAAAAATGGTCAATATTGATGAAATTTTAACATTTAATGTTTTGACTTTAAATGACGGTTGGATGTGAGTTATTACTTTTTCAACTAAAATAAGTGTGTTTAAAGTCATTTCTGTGCCTGAAATTGGTCAAAATTGAAGATTTTGAGTAAGCAAAACTCTGTAAAAATGGCAATTTTGGTCACTGTGAGGGTTTAAAAAGTGGTTATTCAACATGAGGCCCGATCCAAATGACATTTTGAATCATTTTTGGTAGAGTCCAAAAAATCAATTTTCTGATGAAAAACGATGACCCCGGACCAGTCGAACGTTGAAAAAATGGTCAATATTGATGAAATTTTAACATTTAATCTTTTGACTTTAAATGATGGTTGGATGTGAGTTATTACTTTTTCAACTAAAATAAGTGTGTTTAAAGTCATTTCTGTGCCTGAAATTGGTCAAAATTGAAGATTTTGAGTAAGCAAAACTCTGTAAAAATGGCAATTTTGGTCACTGTGAGGGTTTAAAAAGTGGTTATTCAACATGAGGCCCGATCCAAATGACATTTTGAATCAGTTTTGGAAGAGTCCAAAAAATCCATTTTCTGATGAAAAACGATGACCCCGGACCAGTCGAACGTTGAAAAAATTATCAATATTGATGAAATTTTAACATTTAATCTTTTGACTTTAAATGACGATTGGATGTGAGGTATTACTTTTTCAACTAAAATAAGTGTGTTTAAAGTCATTTCTGTGCCTGAAATTGGTCAAAATTGAAGATTTTGAGTAAGCAAAACTCGGTAAAAATGGCAATTTTGGTCACTGTGAGGGTTTAAAAAGTGGTTATTCAACATGAGGCCTGATCCAAATGACATTTTGAATCATTTTTGGTAGAGTCCAAAAAATCAATTTTCTGATGAAAAACGATGACCCCGGACCAGTCGAACGTTGAAAAAATGGTCAATATTGATGAAATTTTAACATTTAATCTTTTGACTTTAAATGACGGTTGGATGTGAGTTATTACTTTTTCAACTAAAATAAGTGTGTTTAAAGTCATTTCTGTGCCTGAAATTGGTCAAAATTGAAGATTTTGAGTAAGCAAAACTCTGTAAAAATGGCAATTTTGGTCACTGTGAGGGTTTAAAAAGTGGTTATTCAACATGAGGCCCGATCCAAATGACATTTTGAATCAGTTTTGGAAGAGTCCAAAAAATCAATTTTCTGATAAAAAACGATGTCCCCGGACCAGTCGAACGTTGAAAAAATGGTCAATATTGATGAAATTTTAACATTTAATCTTTTGACTTTAAATGACGGTTGGATGTGAGTTATTACTTTTTCAACTAAAATAAGTGTGTTTAAAGTCATTTCTGTGCCTGAAATTGGTCAAAATTGAAGATTTTGAGTAAGCAAAACTCTGTAAAAATGGCAATTTTGGTCACTGTGAGGGTTTAAAAAGTGGTTATTCAACATGAGGCCCGATCCAAATGACATTTTGAATCATTTTTGGTAGAGTCCAAAAAATCAATTTTCTGATGAAAAACGATGACCCCGGACCAGTCGAACGTTGAAAAAATGGTCAATATTGATGAAATTTTAACATTTAATCTTTTGACTTTAAATGATGGTTGGATGTGAGTTATTACTTTTTCAACTAAAATAAGTGTGTTTAAAGTCATTTCTGTGCCTGAAATTGGTCAAAATTGAAGATTTTGAGTAAGCAAAACTCTGTAAAAATGGCAATTTTGGTCACTGTGAGGGTTTAAAAAGTGGTTATTCAACATGAGGCCCGATCCAAATGACATTTTGAATCACTTTTGGTAGAGTCCAAAAAATCAATTTTCTGATGAAAAACGATGACCCCGGACCAGTCGAACGTTGAAAAAATGGTCAATATTGATGAAATTTTAACATTTAATCTTTTGACTTTAAATGACGGTTGGATGTGAGTTATTACTTTTTCAACTAAAATAAGTGTGTTTAAAGTCATTTCTGTGCCTGAAATTGGTCAAAATTGAAGATTTTGAGTAAGCAAAACTCTGTAAAAATGACAATTTTGGTCACTGTGAGGGTTTAAAAAGTGGTTATTCAACATGAGGCCCGATCCAAATGACATTTTGAATCATTTTTGGAAGAGTCCAAAAAATCAATTTTCTGATGAAAAACGATGACCCCGGACCAGTCGAACATTGAAAAAATGATCAATATTGATGAAATTTTAACATTTAATCTTTTGACTTAAATGACGATTGGATGTGAGTTATTACTTTTTCAACTAAAATAAGTGTGTTTAAAGTCATTTCTGTGCCTGAAATTGGTCAAAATTGAAGATTTTGAGTAAGCAAAACTCTGTAAAAATGGCAATTTTGGTCACTGTGAGGGTTTAAAAAGTGGTTATTCAACATGAGGCCCGATCCAAATGACATTTTGAATCATTTTTGGTAGAGTCCAAAAAATCAATTTTCTGATGAAAAACGATGACCCCGGACCAGTCGAACGTTGAAAAAATGGTCAATATTGATGACATTTTAACATTTAATGTTTTGACTTTAAATGACGGTTGGATGTGAGTTATTACTTTTTCAACTAAAATAAGTGTGTTTAAAGTCATTTCTGTGCCTGAAATTGGTCAAAATTGAAGATTTTGAGTAAGCAAAACTCTGTAAAAATGGCAATTTTGGTCACTGTGAGGGTTTAAAAAGTGGTTATTCAACATGAGGCCCGATCCAAATGACATTTTGAATCATTTTTGGTAGAGTCCAAAAAATCAATTTTCTGATGAAAAACGATGACCCCGGACCAGTCGAACGTTGAAAAAATGGTCAATATTGATGAAATTTTAACATTTAATCTTTTGACTTTAAATGATGGTTGGATGTGAGTTATTACTTTTTCAACTAAAATAAGTGTGTTTAAAGTCATTTCTGTGCCTGAAATTGGTCAAAATTGAAGATTTTGAGTAAGCAAAACTCTGTAAAAATGGCAATTTTGGTCACTGTGAGGGTTTAAAAAGTGGTTATTCAACATGAGGCCCGATCCAAATGACATTTTGAATCATTTTTGGTAGAGTCCAAAAAATCAATTTTCTGATGAAAAACGATGACCCCGGACCAGTCGAACGTTGAAAAAATGGTCAATATTGATGAAATTTTAACATTTAATCTTTTGACTTTAAATGATGGTTGGATGTGAGTTATTACTTTTTCAACTAAAATAAGTGTGTTTAAAGTCATTTCTGTGCCTGAAATTGGTCAAAATTGAAGATTTTGAGTAAGCAAAACTCTGTAAAAATGGCAATTTTGGTCACTGTGAGGGTTTAAAAAGTGGTTATTCAACATGAGGCCCGATCCAAATGACATTTTGAATCACTTTTGGTAGAGTCCAAAAAATCAATTTTCTGATGAAAAACGATGACCCCGGACCAGTCGAACGTTGAAAAAATGGTCAATATTGATGAAATTTTAACATTTAATCTTTTGACTTTGAATGACGGTTGGATGTGAGTTATTACTTTTTCAACTAAAATAATAGTGTTTAAAGTCAGTTCTGTGCCTGAAAGTGGTCAAAATTGAAGATTTTGAGTAAGCAAAACTCTGTAAAAATGGCAATTTTGGTCACTGTGAGGGTTTAAAAAGTGGTTATTCAACATGAGGCCCGATCCAAATGACATTTTGAATCAGTTTTGGAAGAGTCCAAAAAATCCATTTTCTGATGAAAAACGATGACCCCGGACCAGTCGAACGTTGAAAAAATGGTCAATATTGATGAAATTTGAACATTTAATCTTTTGACTTTAAATGACGGTTGGATGTGAGTTATTACTTTTTCAACTAAAATAAGTGTGTTTAAAGTCATTTCTGTGCCTGAAATTGGTCAAAATTGAAGATTTTGAGTAAGCAAAACTCTGTAAAAATGGCAATTTTGGTCACTGTGAGGGTTTAAAAAGTGGTTATTCAACATGAGGCCCGATCCAAATGACATTTTGAATCATTTTTGGTAGAGTCCAAAAAATAATTTTCTGATGAAAAACGATGACCCCGGACCAGTCGAACGTTGAAAAAATTATCAATATTGATGAAATTTTAACATTTAATCTTTTGACTTTAAATGACGATTGGATGTGAGTTATTACTTTTTCAACTAAAATAAGTGTGTTTAAAGTCATTTCTGTGCCTGAAATTGGTCAAAATTGAAGATTTTGAGTAAGCAAAACTCTGTAAAAATGGCAATTTTGGTCACTGTGAGGGTTTAAAAAGTGGTTATTCAACATGAGGCCCGATCCAAATGACATTTTGAATCATTTTTGGTAGAGTCCAAAAAATCAATTTTCTGATGAAAAACGATGACCCCGGACCAGTCGAACGTTGAAAAAATGGTCAATATTGATGAAATTTTAACATTTAATCTTTTGACTTTAAATGACGGTTGGATGTGAGTTATTACTTTTTCAACTAAAATAAGTGTGTTTAAAGTCATTTCTGTGCCTGAAATTGGTCAAAATTGAAGATTTTGAGTAAGCAAAACTCTGTAAAAATGGCAATTTTGGTCACTGTGAGGGTTTAAAAAGTGGTTATTCAACATGAGGCCCGATCCAAATGACATTTTGAATCATTTTTGGTAGAGTCCAAAAAATAATTTTCTGATGAAAAACGATGACCCCGGACCAGTCGAACGTTGAAAAAATTATCAATATTGATGAAATTTTAACATTTAATCTTTTGACTTTAAATGACGATTGGATGTGAGTTATTACTTTTTCAACTAAAATAAGTGTGTTTAAAGTCATTTCTGTGCCTGAAATTGGTCAAAATTGAAGATTTTGAGTAAGCAAAACTCTGTAAAAATGGCAATTTTGGTCACTGTGAGGGTTTAAAAAGTGGTTATTCAACATGAGGCCCGATCCAAATGACATTTTGAATCATTTTTGGTAGAGTCCAAAAAATCAATTTTCTGATGAAAAACGATGACCCCGGACCAGTCGAACGTTGAAAAAATGGTCAATATTGATGAAATTTTAACATTTAATCTTTTGACTTTAAATGACGGTTGGATGTGAGTTATTACTTTTTCAACTAAAATAAGTGTGTTTAAAGTCATTTCTGTGCCTGAAATTGGTCAAAATTGAAGATTTTGAGTAAGCAAAACTCTGTAAAAATGGCAATTTTGGTCACTGTGAGGGTTTAAAAAGTGGTTATTCAACATGAGGCCCGATCCAAATGACATTTTGAATCATTTTTGGAGGAGTCCAAAAAATCCATTTTCTGATGAAAAATGATGACCCCGGACCAGTCGAACATTGAAAAAATGATCAATATTGATGAAATTTTAACATTTAATCTTTTGACTTAAATAACGATTGGATGTGAGTTATTACTTTTTCAACTAAAATAAGTGTGTTTAAAGTCATTTCTGTGCCTGAAATTGGTCAAAATTGAAGATTTTGAGTAAGCAAAACTCTGTAAAAATGGCAATTTTGGTCACTGTGAGGGTTTAAAAAGTGGTTATTCAACATGAGGCCGATCCAAATGACATTTTGAATCATTTTTGGTAGAGTCCAAAAAATCAATTTTCTGATGAAAAACGATGACCCCGGACCAGTCGAACGTTGAAAAAATGGTCAATATTGATGACATTTTAACATTTAATCTTTTGACTTTAAATGACGGTTGGATGTGAGTTATTACTTTTTCAACTAAAATAAGTGTGTTTAAAGTCATTTCTGTGCCTGAAATTGGTCAAAATTGAAGATTTTGAGTAAGCAAAACTCTGTAAAAATGGCAATTTTGGTCACTGTGAGGGTTTAAAAAGTGGTTATTCAACATGAGGCCCGATCCAAATGACATTTTGAATCATTTTTGGTAGAGTCCAAAAAATCAATTTTCTGATGAAAAACGATGACCCCGGACCAGTCGAACGTTGAAAAAATGGTCAATATTGATGACATTTTAACATTTAATCTTTTGACTTTAAATGACGGTTGGATGTGAGTTATTACTTTTTCAACTAAAATAAGTGTGTTTAAAGTCATTTCTGTGCCTGAAATTGGTCAAAATTGAAGATTTTGAGTAAGCAAAACTCTGTAAAAATGGCAATTTTGGTCACTGTGAGGGTTTAAAAAGTGGTTATTCAACATGAGGCCCGATCCAAATGACATTTTGAATCATTTTTGGTAGAGTCCAAAAAATCAATTTTCTGATGAAAAACGATGACCCCGGACCAGTCGAACGTTGAAAAAATGGTCAATATTGATGAAATTTTAACATTTAATGTTTTGACTTTAAATGACGGTTGGATGTGAGTTATTACTTTTTCAACTAAAATAAGTGTGTTTAAAGTCATTTCTGTGCCTGAAATTGGTCAAAATTGAAGATTTTGAGTAAGCAAAACTCTGTAAAAATGGCAATTTTGGTCACTGTGAGGGTTTAAAAAGTGGTTATTCAACATGAGGCCCGATCCAAATGACATTTTGAATCATTTTTGGTAGAGTCCAAAAAATCAATTTTCTGATGAAAAACGATGACCCCGGACCAGTCGAACGTTGAAAAAATGGTCAATATTGATGAAATTTTAACATTTAATCTTTTGACTTTAAATGATGGTTGGATGTGAGTTATTACTTTTTCAACTAAAATAAGTGTGTTTAAAGTCATTTCTGTGCCTGAAATTGGTCAAAATTGAAGATTTTGAGTAAGCAAAACTCTGTAAAAATGGCAATTTTGGTCACTGTGAGGGTTTAAAAAGTGGTTATTCAACATGAGGCCCGATCCAAATGACATTTTGAATCATTTTTGGTAGAGTCCAAAAAATCAATTTTCTGATGAAAAACGATGACCCCGGACCAGTCGAACGTTGAAAAAATGGTCAATATTGATGAAATTTTAACATTTAATCTTTTGACTTTAAATGATGGTTGGATGTGAGTTATTACTTTTTCAACTAAAATAAGTGTGTTTAAAGTCATTTCTGTGCCTGAAATTGGTCAAAATTGAAGATTTTGAGTAAGCAAAACTCTGTAAAAATGGCAATTTTGGTCACTGTGAGGGTTTAAAAAGTGGTTATTCAACATGAGGCCCGATCCAAATGACATTTTGAATCACTTTTGGTAGAGTCCAAAAAATCAATTTTCTGATGAAAAACGATGACCCCGGACCAGTCGAACGTTGAAAAAATGGTCAATATTGATGAAATTTTAACATTTAATCTTTTGACTTTAAATGACGGTTGGATGTGAGTTATTACTTTTTCAACTAAAATAAGTGTGTTTAAAGTCATTTCTGTGCCTGAAATTGGTCAAAATTGAAGATTTTGAGTAAGCAAAACTCTGTAAAAATGACAATTTTGGTCACTGTGAGGGTTTAAAAAGTGGTTATTCAACATGAGGCCCGATCCAAATGACATTTTGAATCATTTTTGGAAGAGTCCAAAAAATCAATTTTCTGATGAAAAACGATGACCCCGGACCAGTCGAACATTGAAAAAATGATCAATATTGATGAAATTTTAACATTTAATCTTTTGACTTAAATGACGATTGGATGTGAGTTATTACTTTTTCAACTAAAATAAGTGTGTTTAAAGTCATTTCTGTGCCTGAAATTGGTCAAAATTGAAGATTTTGAGTAAGCAAAACTCTGTAAAAATGGCAATTTTGGTCACTGTGAGGGTTTAAAAAGTGGTTATTCAACATGAGGCCCGATCCAAATGACATTTTGAATCATTTTTGGTAGAGTCCAAAAAATCAATTTTCTGATGAAAAACGATGACCCCGGACCAGTCGAACGTTGAAAAAATGGTCAATATTGATGACATTTTAACATTTAATGTTTTGACTTTAAATGACGGTTGGATGTGAGTTATTACTTTTTCAACTAAAATAAGTGTGTTTAAAGTCATTTCTGTGCCTGAAATTGGTCAAAATTGAAGATTTTGAGTAAGCAAAACTCTGTAAAAATGGCAATTTTGGTCACTGTGAGGGTTTAAAAAGTGGTTATTCAACATGAGGCCCGATCCAAATGACATTTTGAATCATTTTTGGTAGAGTCCAAAAAATCAATTTTCTGATGAAAAACGATGACCCCGGACCAGTCGAACGTTGAAAAAATGGTCAATATTGATGAAATTTTAACATTTAATCTTTTGACTTTAAATGATGGTTGGATGTGAGTTATTACTTTTTCAACTAAAATAAGTGTGTTTAAAGTCATTTCTGTGCCTGAAATTGGTCAAAATTGAAGATTTTGAGTAAGCAAAACTCTGTAAAAATGGCAATTTTGGTCACTGTGAGGGTTTAAAAAGTGGTTATTCAACATGAGGCCCGATCCAAATGACATTTTGAATCATTTTTGGTAGAGTCCAAAAAATCAATTTTCTGATGAAAAACAATGACCCCGGACCAGTCGAACGTTGAAAAAATGGTCAATATTGATGAAATTTTAACATTTAATCTTTTGACTTTAAATGATGGTTGGATGTGAGTTATTACTTTTTCAACTAAAATAAGTGTGTTTAAAGTCATTTCTGTGCCTGAAATTGGTCAAAATTGAAGATTTTGAGTAAGCAAAACTCTGTAAAAATGGCAATTTTGGTCACTGTGAGGGTTTAAAAAGTGGTTATTCAACATGAGGCCCGATCCAAATGACATTTTGAATCACTTTTGGTAGAGTCCAAAAAAATCAATTTTCTGATGAAAAACGATGACCCCGGACCAGTCGAACGTTGAAAAAATGGTCAATATTGATGAAATTTTAACATTTAATCTTTTGACTTTAAATGATGGTTGGATGTGAGTTATTACTTTTTCAACTAAAATAAGTGTGTTTAAAGTCATTTCTGTGCCTGAAATTGGTCAAAATTGAAGATTTTGAGTAAGCAAAACTCTGTAAAAATGGCAATTTTGGTCACTGTGAGGGTTTAAAAAGTGGTTATTCAACATGAGGCCCGATCCAAATGACATTTTGAATCATTTTTGGTAGAGTCCAAAAAATCAATTTTCTGATGAAAAACGATGACCCCGGACCAGTCGAACGTTGAAAAAATGGTCAATATTGATGAAATTTTAACATTTAATCTTTTGACTTTAAATGATGGTTGGATGTGAGTTATTACTTTTTCAACTAAAATAAGTGTGTTTAAAGTCATTTCTGTGCCTGAAATTGGTCAAAATTGAAGATTTTGAGTAAGCAAAACTCTGTAAAAATGGCAATTTTGGTCACTGTGAGGGTTTAAAAAGTGGTTATTCAACATGAGGCCCGATCCAAATGACATTTTGAATCACTTTTGGTAGAGTCCAAAAAATCAATTTTCTGATGAAAAACGATGACCCCGGACCAGTCGAACGTTGAAAAAATTATCAATATTGATGAAATTTTAACATTTAATCTTTTGACTTTAAATGACGATTGGATGTGAGTTATTACTTTTTCAACTAAAATAAGTGTGTTTAAAGTCATTTCTGTGCCTGAAATTGGTCAAAATTGAAGATTTTGAGTAAGCAAAACTCTGTAAAAATGGCAATTTTGGTCACTGTGAGGGTTTAAAAAGTGGTTATTCAACATGAGGCCCGATCCAAATGACATTTTGAATCATTTTTGGTAGAGTCCAAAAAATCAATTTTCTGATGAAAAACGATGACCCCGGACCAGTCGAACGTTGAAAAAATGGTCAATATTGATGAAATTTTAACATTTAATCTTTTGACTTTAAATGACGGTTGGATGTGAGTTATTACTTTTTCAACTAAAATAAGTGTGTTTAAAGTCATTTCTGTGCCTGAAATTGGTCAAAATTGAAGATTTTGAGTAAGCAAAACTCTGTAAAAATGGCAATTTTGGTCACTGTGAGGGTTTAAAAAGTGGTTATTCAACATGAGGCCCGATCCAAATGACATTTTGAATCATTTTTGGAAGAGTCCAAAAAATCCATTTTCTGATGAAAAATGATGACCCCGGACCAGTCGAACATTGAAAAAATGATCAATATTGATGAAATTTTAACATTTAATCTTTTGACTTAAATAACGATTGGATGTGAGTTATTACTTTTTCAACTAAAATAAGTGTGTTTAAAGTCATTTCTGTGCCTGAAATTGGTCAAAATTGAAGATTTTGAGTAAGCAAAACTCTGTAAAAATGGCAATTTTGGTCACTGTGAGGGTTTAAAAAGTGGTTATTCAACATGAGGCCGATCCAAATGACATTTTGAATCATTTTTGGTAGAGTCCAAAAAATCAATTTTCTGATGAAAAACGATGACCCCGGACCAGTCGAACGTTGAAAAAATGGTCAATATTGATGACATTTTAACATTTAATCTTTTGACTTTAAATGACGGTTGGATGTGAGTTATTACTTTTTCAACTAAAATAAGTGTGTTTAAAGTCATTTCTGTGCCTGAAATTGGTCAAAATTGAAGATTTTGAGTAAGCAAAACTCTGTAAAAATGGCAATTTTGGTCACTGTGAGGGTTTAAAAAGTGGTTATTCAACATGAGGCCGGATCCAAATGACATTTTGAATCATTTTTGGTAGAGTCCAAAAAATCAATTTTCTGATGAAAAACGATGACCCCGGACCAGTCGAACGTTGAAAAAATGGTCAATATTGATGACATTTTAACATTTAATCTTTTGACTTTAAATGACGGTTGGATGTGAGTTATTACTTTTTCAACTAAAATAAGTGTGTTTAAAGTCATTTCTGTGCCTGAAATTGGTCAAAATTGAAGATTTTGAGTAAGCAAAACTCTGTAAAAATGGCAATTTTGGTCACTGTGAGGGTTTAAAAAGTGGTTATTCAACATGAGGCCCGATCCAAATGACATTTTGAATCATTTTTGGTAGAGTCCAAAAAATCCATTTTCTGATGAAAAACGATGACCCCGGACCAGTCGAACGTTGAAAAAATGGTCAATATTGATGAAATTTTAACATTTAATCTTTTGACTTTAAATGACGGTTGGATGTGAGTTATTACTTTTTCAACTAAAATAAGTGTGTTTAAAGTCATTTCTGTGCCTGAAATTGGTCAAAATTGAAGATTTTGAGTAAGCAAAACTCTGTAAAAATGACAATTTTGGTCACTGTGAGGGTTTAAAAAGTGGTTATTCAACATGAGGCCCGATCCAAATGACATTTTGAATCATTTTTGGAAGAGTCCAAAAAATCAATTTTCTGATGAAAAACGATGACCCCGGACCAGTCGAACATTGAAAAAATGATCAATATTGATGAAATTTTAACATTTAATCTTTTGACTTAAATGACGATTGGATGTGAGTTATTACTTTTTCAACTAAAATAAGTGTGTTTAAAGTCATTTCTGTGCCTGAAATTGGTCAAAATTGAAGATTTTGAGTAAGCAAAACTCTGTAAAAATGGCAATTTTGGTCACTGTGAGGGTTTAAAAAGTGGTTATTCAACATGAGGCCCGATCCAAATGACATTTTGAATCATTTTTGGTAGAGTCCAAAAAATCAATTTTCTGATGAAAAACGATGACCCCGGACCAGTCGAACGTTGAAAAAATGGTCAATATTGATGAAATTTTAACATTTAATGTTTTGACTTTAAATGACGGTTGGATGTGAGTTATTACTTTTTCAACTAAAATAAGTGTGTTTAAAGTCATTTCTGTGCCTGAAATTGGTCAAAATTGAAGATTTTGAGTAAGCAAAACTCTGTAAAAATGGCAATTTTGGTCACTGTGAGGGTTTAAAAAGTGGTTATTCAACATGAGGCCCGATCCAAATGACATTTTGAATCATTTTTGGTAGAGTCCAAAAAATCAATTTTCTGATGAAAAACGATGACCCCGGACCAGTCGAACGTTGAAAAAATGGTCAATATTGATGAAATTTTAACATTTAATCTTTTGACTTTAAATGATGGTTGGATGTGAGTTATTACTTTTTCAACTAAAATAAGTGTGTTTAAAGTCATTTCTGTGCCTGAAATTGGTCAAAATTGAAGATTTTGAGTAAGCAAAACTCTGTAAAAATGGCAATTTTGGTCACTGTGAGGGTTTAAAAAGTGGTTATTCAACATGAGGCCCGATCCAAATGACATTTTGAATCATTTTTGGTAGAGTCCAAAAAATCAATTTTCTGATGAAAAACGATGACCCCGGACCAGTCGAACGTTGAAAAAATGGTCAATATTGATGAAATTTTAACATTTAATCTTTTGACTTTAAATGATGGTTGGATGTGAGTTATTACTTTTTCAACTAAAATAAGTGTGTTTAAAGTCATTTCTGTGCCTGAAATTGGTCAAAATTGAAGATTTTGAGTAAGCAAAACTCTGTAAAAATGGCAATTTTGGTCACTGTGAGGGTTTAAAAAGTGGTTATTCAACATGAGGCCCGATCCAAATGACATTTTGAATCACTTTTGGTAGAGTCCAAAAAATCAATTTTCTGATGAAAAACGATGACCCCGGACCAGTCGAACGTTGAAAAAATGGTCAATATTGATGAAATTTTAACATTTAATCTTTTGACTTTAAATGACGGTTGGATGTGAGTTATTACTTTTTCAACTAAAATAAGTGTGTTTAAAGACATTTCTGTGCCTGAAATTGGTCAAAATTGAAGATTTTGAGTAAGCAAAACTCTGTAAAAATGACAATTTTGGTCACTGTGAGGGTTTAAAAAGTGGTTATTCAACATGAGGCCCGATCCAAATGACATTTTGAATCATTTTTGGAAGAGTCCAAAAAATCAATTTTCTGATGAAAAACGATGACCCCGGACCAGTCGAACATTGAAAAAATGATCAATATTGATGAAATTTTAACATTTAATCTTTTGACTTAAATGACGATTGGATGTGAGTTATTACTTTTTCAACTAAAATAAGTGTGTTTAAAGTCATTTCTGTGCCTGAAATTGGTCAAAATTGAAGATTTTGAGTAAGCAAAACTCTGTAAAAATGGCAATTTTGGTCACTGTGAGGGTTTAAAAAGTGGTTATTCAACATGAGGCCCGATCCAAATGACATTTTGAATCATTTTTGGTAGAGTCCAAAAAATCAATTTTCTGATGAAAAACGATGACCCCGGACCAGTCGAACGTTGAAAAAATGGTCAATATTGATGACATTTTAACATTTAATGTTTTGACTTTAAATGACGGTTGGATGTGAGTTATTACTTTTTCAACTAAAATAAGTGTGTTTAAAGTCATTTCTGTGCCTGAAATTGGTCAAAATTGAAGATTTTGAGTAAGCAAAACTCTGTAAAAATGGCAATTTTGGTCACTGTGAGGGTTTAAAAAGTGGTTATTCAACATGAGGCCCGATCCAAATGACATTTTGAATCATTTTTGGTAGAGTCCAAAAAATCAATTTTCTGATGAAAAACGATGACCCCGGACCAGTCAAACGTTGAAAAAATGGTCAATATTGATGAAATTTTAACATTTAATCTTTTGACTTTAAATGATGGTTGGATGTGAGTTATTACTTTTTCAACTAAAATAAGTGTGTTTAAAGTCATTTCTGTGCCTGAAATTGGTCAAAATTGAAGATTTTGAGTAAGCAAAACTCTGTAAAAATGGCAATTTTGGTCACTGTGAGGGTTTAAAAAGTGGTTATTCAACATGAGGCCCGATCCAAATGACATTTTGAATCATTTTTGGTAGAGTCCAAAAAATCAATTTTCTGATGAAAAACGATGACCCCGGACCAGTCGAACGTTGAAAAAATGGTCAATATTGATGAAATTTTAACATTTAATCTTTTGACTTTAAATGATGGTTGGATGTGAGTTATTACTTTTTCAACTAAAATAAGTGTGTTTAAAGTCATTTCTGTGCCTGAAATTGGTCAAAATTGAAGATTTTGAGTAAGCAAAACTCTGTAAAAATGGCAATTTTGGTCACTGTGAGGGTTTAAAAAGTGGTTATTCAACATGAGGCCCGATCCAAATGACATTTTGAATCACTTTTGGTAGAGTCCAAAAAATCAATTTTCTGATGAAAAACGATGACCCCGGACCAGTCGAACGTTGAAAAAATGGTCAATATTGATGAAATTTTAACATTTAATCTTTTGACTTTGAATGACGGTTGGATGTGAGTTATTACTTTTTCAACTAAAATAATAGTGTTTAAAGTCAGTTCTGTGCCTGAAAGTGGTCAAAATTGAAGATTTTGAGTAAGCAAAACTCTGTAAAAATGGCAATTTTGGTCACTGTGAGGGTTTAAAAAGTGGTTATTCAACATGAGGCCCGATCCAAATGACATTTTGAATCAGTTTTGGAAGAGTCCAAAAAATCCATTTTCTGATGAAAAACGATGACCCCGGACCAGTCGAACGTTGAAAAAATGGTCAATATTGATGAAATTTGAACATTTAATCTTTTGACTTTAAATGACGGTTGGATGTGAGTTATTACTTTTTCAACTAAAATAAGTGTGTTTAAAGTCATTTCTGTGCCTGAAATTGGTCAAAATTGAAGATTTTGAGTAAGCAAAACTCTGTAAAAATGGCAATTTTGGTCACTGTGAGGGTTTAAAAAGTGGTTATTCAACATGAGGCCCGATCCAAATGACATTTTGAATCATTTTTGGTAGAGTCCAAAAAATAATTTTCTGATGAAAAACGATGACCCCGGACCAGTCGAACGTTGAAAAAATTATCAATATTGATGAAATTTTAACATTTAATCTTTTGACTTTAAATGACGATTGGATGTGAGTTATTACTTTTTCAACTAAAATAAGTGTGTTTAAAGTCATTTCTGTGCCTGAAATTGGTCAAAATTGAAGATTTTGAGTAAGCAAAACTCTGTAAAAATGGCAATTTTGGTCACTGTGAGGGTTTAAAAAGTGGTTATTCAACATGAGGCCCGATCCAAATGACATTTTGAATCATTTTTGGTAGAGTCCAAAAAATCAATTTTCTGATGAAAAACGATGACCCCGGACCAGTCGAACGTTGAAAAAATGGTCAATATTGATGAAATTTTAACATTTAATCTTTTGACTTTAAATGACGGTTGGATGTGAGTTATTACTTTTTCAACTAAAATAAGTGTGTTTAAAGTCATTTCTGTGCCTGAAATTGGTCAAAATTGAAGATTTTGAGTAAGCAAAACTCTGTAAAAATGGCAATTTTGGTCATTGTGAGGGTTTAAAAAGTGGTTATTCAACATGAGGCCCGATCCAAATGACATTTTGAATCAGTTTTGGAAGAGTCCAAAAAATCAATTTTCTGATAAAAAACGATGTCCCCGGACCAGTCGAACGTTGAAAAAATGGTCAATATTGATGAAATTTTAACATTTAATCTTTTGACTTTAAATGACGGTTGGATGTGAGTTATTACTTTTTCAACTAAAATAAGTGTGTTTAAAGTCATTTCTGTGCCTGAAATTGGTCAAAATTGAAGATTTTGAGTAAGCAAAACTCTGTAAAAATGGCAATTTTGGTCACTGTGAGGGTTTAAAAAGTGGTTATTCAACATGAGGCCCGATCCAAATGACATTTTGAATCATTTTTGGTAGAGTCCAAAAAATCAATTTTCTGATGAAAAACGATGACCCCGGACCAGTCGAACGTTGAAAAAATGGTCAATATTGATCAAATTTTAACATTTAATCTTTTGACTTTAAATGACGGTTGGATGTGAGTTATTACTTTTTCAACTAAAATAAGTGTGTTTAAAGTCATTTCTGTGCCTGAAATTGGTCAAAATTGAAGATTTTGAGTAAGCAAAACTCTGTAAAAATGACAATTTTGGTCACTTTGAGGGTTTAAAAAGTGGTTATTCAACATGAGGCCCGATCCAAATGACATTTTGAATCATTTTTGGAAGAGTCCAAAAAATCCATTTTCTGATGAAAAATGATGACCCCGGACCAGTCGAACATTGAAAAAATGATCAATATTGATGAAATTTTAACATTTAATCTTTTGACTTAAATAACGATTGGATGTGAGTTATTACTTTTTCAACTAAAATAAGTGTGTTTAAAGTCATTTCTGTGCCTGAAATTGGTCAAAATTGAAGATTTTGAGTAAGCAAAACTCTGTAAAAATGGCAATTTTGGTCACTGTGAGGGTTTAAAAAGTGGTTATTCAACATGAGGCCGATCCAAATGACATTTTGAATCATTTTTGGTAGAGTCCAAAAAATCAATTTTCTGATGAAAAACGATGACCCCGGACCAGTCGAACGTTGAAAAAATGGTCAATATTGATGACATTTTAACATTTAATCTTTTGACTTTAAATGACGGTTGGATGTGAGTTATTACTTTTTCAACTAAAATAAGTGTGTTTAAAGTCATTTCTGTGCCTGAAATTGGTCAAAATTGAAGATTTTGAGTAAGCAAAACTCTGTAAAAATGGCAATTTTGGTCACTGTGAGGGTTTAAAAAGTGGTTATTCAACATGAGGCCCGATCCAAATGACATTTTGAATCATTTTTGGTAGAGTCCAAAAAATCAATTTTCTGATGAAAAACGATGACCCCGGACCAGTCGAACGTTGAAAAAATGGTCAATATTGATGACATTTTAACATTTAATCTTTTGACTTTAAATGACGGTTGGATGTGAGTTATTACTTTTTCAACTAAAATAAGTGTGTTTAAAGTCATTTCTGTGCCTGAAATTGGTCAAAATTGAAGATTTTGAGTAAGCAAAACTCTGTAAAAATGGCAATTTTGGTCACTGTGAGGGTTTAAAAAGTGGTTATTCAACATGAGGCCCGATCCAAATGACATTTTGAATCATTTTTGGTAGAGTCCAAAAAATCCATTTTCTGATGAAAAACGATGACCCCGGACCAGTCGAACGTTGAAAAAATGGTCAATATTGATGAAATTTTAACATTTAATCTTTTGACTTTAAATGACGGTTGGATGTGAGTTATTACTTTTTCAACTAAAATAAGTGTGTTTAAAGTCATTTCTGTGCCTGAAATTGGTCAAAATTGAAGATTTTGAGTAAGCAAAACTCTGTAAAAATGACAATTTTGGTCACTGTGAGGGTTTAAAAAGTGGTTATTCAACATGAGGCCCGATCCAAATGACATTTTGAATCATTTTTGGAAGAGTCCAAAAAATCAATTTTCTGATGAAAAACGATGACCCCGGACCAGTCGAACATTGAAAAAATGATCAATATTGATGAAATTTTAACATTTAATCTTTTGACTTAAATGACGATTGGATGTGAGTTATTACTTTTTCAACTAAAATAAGTGTGTTTAAAGTCATTTCTGTGCCTGAAATTGGTCAAAATTGAAGATTTTGAGTAAGCAAAACTCTGTAAAAATGGCAATTTTGGTCACTGTGAGGGTTTAAAAAGTGGTTATTCAACATGAGGCCCGATCCAAATGACATTTTGAATCATTTTTGGTAGAGTCCAAAAAATCAATTTTCTGATGAAAAACGATGACCCCGGACCAGTCGAACGTTGAAAAAATGGTCAATATTGATGAAATTTTAACATTTAATGTTTTGACTTTAAATGACGGTTGGATGTGAGTTATTACTTTTTCAACTAAAAAAAGTGTGTTTAAAGTCATTTCTGTGCCTGAAATTGGTCAAAATTGAAGATTTTGAGTAAGCAAAACTCTGTAAAAATGGCAATTTTGGTCACTGTGAGGGTTTAAAAAGTGGTTATTCAACATGAGGCCCGATCCAAATGACATTTTGAATCATTTTTGGTAGAGTCCAAAAAATCAATTTTCTGATGAAAAACGATGACCCCGGACCAGTCGAACGTTGAAAAAATGGTCAATATTGATGAAATTTTAACATTTAATCTTTTGACTTTAAATGTTGGTTGGATGTGAGTTATTACTTTTTCAACTAAAATAAGTGTGTTTAAAGTCATTTCTGTGCCTGAAATTGGTCAAAATTGAAGATTTTGAGTAAGCAAAACTCTGTAAAAATGGCAATTTTGGTCACTGTGAGGGTTTAAAAAGTGGTTATTCAACATGTGGCCCGATCCAAATGACATTTTGAATCATTTTTGGTAGAGTCCAAAAAATCAATTTTCTGATGAAAAACGATGACCCCGGACCAGTCGAACGTTGAAAAAATGGTCAATATTGATGAAATTTTAACATTTAATCTTTTGACTTTAAATGATGGTTGGATGTGAGTTATTACTTTTTCAACTAAAATAAGTGTGTTTAAAGTCATTTCTGTGCCTGAAATTGGTCAAAATTGAAGATTTTGAGTAAGCAAAACTCTGTAAAAATGGCAATTTTGGTCACTGTGAGGGTTTAAAAAGTGGTTATTCAACATGAGGCCCGACCCAAATGACATTTTGAATCACTTTTGGTAGAGTCCAAAAAATCAATTTTCTGATGAAAAACGATGACCCCGGACCAGTCGAACGTTGAAAAAATGGTCAATATTGATGAAATTTTAACATTTAATCTTTTGACTTTGAATGACGGTTGGATGTGAGTTATTACTTTTTCAACTAAAATAATAGTGTTTAAAGTCAGTTCTGTGCCTGAAAGTGGTCAAAATTGAAGATTTTGAGTAAGCAAAACTCTGTAAAAATGGCAATTTTGGTCACTGTGAGGGTTTAAAAAGTGGTTATTCAACATGAGGCCCGATCCAAATGACATTTTGAATCAGTTTTGGAAGAGTCCAAAAAATCCATTTTCTGATGAAAAACGATGACCCCGGACCAGTCGAACGTTGAAAAAATGGTCAATATTGATGAAATTTGAACATTTAATCTTTTGACTTTAAATGACGGTTGGATGTGAGTTATTACTTTTTCAACTAAAATAAGTGTGTTTAAAGTCATTTCTGTGCCTGAAATTGGTCAAAATTGAAGATTTTGAGTAAGCAAAACTCTGTAAAAATGGCAATTTTGGTCACTGTGAGGGTTTAAAAAGTGGTTATTCAACATGAGGCCCGATCCAAATGACATTTTGAATCATTTTTGGTAGAGTCCAAAAAATAATTTTCTGATGAAAAACGATGACCCCGGACCAGTCGAACGTTGAAAAAATTATCAATATTGATGAAATTTTAACATTTAATCTTTTGACTTTAAATGACGATTGGATGTGAGTTATTACTTTTTCAACTAAAATAAGTGTGTTTAAAGTCATTTCTGTGCCTGAAATTGGTCAAAATTGAAGATTTTGAGTAAGCAAAACTCTGTAAAAATGGCAATTTTGGTCACTGTGAGGGTTTAAAAAGTGGTTATTCAACATGAGGCCCGATCCAAATGACATTTTGAATCATTTTTGGTAGAGTCCAAAAAATCAATTTTCTGATGAAAAACGATGACCCCGGACCAGTCGAACGTTGAAAAAATGGTCAATATTGATGAAATTTTAACATTTAATCTTTTGACTTTAAATGACGGTTGGATGTGAGTTATTACTTTTTCAACTAAAATAAGTGTGTTTAAAGTCATTTCTGTGCCTGAAATTGGTCAAAATTGAAGATTTTGAGTAAGCAAAACTCTGTAAAAATGGCAATTTTGGTCACTGTGAGGGTTTAAAAAGTGGTTATTCAACATGAGGCCCGATCCAAATGACATTTTGAATCAGTTTTGGAAGAGTCCAAAAAATCAATTTTCTGATAAAAAACGATGTCCCCGGACCAGTCGAACGTTGAAAAAATGGTCAATATTGATGAAATTTTAACATTTAATCTTTTGACTTTAAATGACGGTTGGATGTGAGTTATTACTTTTTCAACTAAAATAAGTGTGTTTAAAGTCATTTCTGTGCCTGAAATTGGTCAAAATTGAAGATTTTGAGTAAGCAAAACTCTGTAAAAATGGCAATTTTGGTCACTGTGAGGGTTTAAAAAGTGGTTATTCAACATGAGGCCCGATCCAAATGACATTTTGAATCATTTTTGGTAGAGTCCAAAAAATCCATTTTCTGATGAAAAACGATGACCCCGGACCAGTCGAACGTTGAAAAAACGGTCAATATTGATCAAATTTTAACATTTAATCTTTTGACTTTAAATGACGTTTGGATGTGAGTTATTACTTTTTCAACTAAAATAAGTGTGTTTAAAGTCATTTCTGTGCCTGAAATTGGTCAAAATTGAAGATTTTGAGTAAGCAAAACTCTGTAAAAATGACAATTTTGGTCACTGTGAGGGTTTAAAAAGTGGTTATTCAACATGAGGCCCGATCCAAATGACATTTTGAATCATTTTTGGAAGAGTCCAAAAAATCCATTTTCTGATGAAAAATGATGACCCCGGACCAGTCGAACATTGAAAAAATGATCAATATTGATGAAATTTTAACATTTAATCTTTTGACTTAAATAACGATTGGATGTGAGTTATTACTTTTTCAACTAAAATAAGTGTGTTTAAAGTCATTTCTGTGCCTGAAATTGGTCAAAATTGAAGATTTTGAGTAAGCAAAACTCTGTAAAAATGGCAATTTTGGTCACTGTGAGGGTTTAAAAAGTGGTTATTCAACATGAGGCCGATCCAAATGACATTTTGAATCATTTTTGGTAGAGTCCAAAAAATCAATTTTCTGATGAAAAACGATGACCCCGGACCAGTCGAACGTTGAAAAAATGGTCAATATTGATGACATTTTAACATTTAATCTTTTGACTTTAAATGACGGTTGGATGTGAGTTATTACTTTTTCAACTAAAATAAGTGTGTTTAAAGTCATTTCTGTGCCTGAAATTGGTCAAAATTGAAGATTTTGAGTAAGCAAAACTCTGTAAAAATGGCAATTTTGGTCACTGTGAGGGTTTAAAAAGTGGTTATTCAACATGAGGCCCGATCCAAATGACATTTTGAATCATTTTTGGTAGAGTCCAAAAAATCAATTTTCTGATGAAAAACGATGACCCCGGACCAGTCGAACGTTGAAAAAATGGTCAATATTGATGACATTTTAACATTTAATCTTTTGACTTTAAATGACGGTTGGATGTGAGTTATTACTTTTTCAACTAAAATAAGTGTGTTTAAAGTCATTTCTGTGCCTGAAATTGGTCAAAATTGAAGATTTTGAGTAAGCAAAACTCTGTAAAAATGGCAATTTTCGTCACTGTGAGGGTTTAAAAAGTGGTTATTCAACATGAGGCCCGATCCAAATGATATTTTGAATCATTTTTGGTAGAGTCCAAAAAATCCATTTTCTGATGAAAAACGATGACCCCGGACCAGTCGAACGTTGAAAAAATGGTCAATATTGATGAAATTTGAACATTTAATCTTTTGACTTTAAATGACGGTTGGATTTGAGTTATTACTTTTTCAACTAAAATAAGTGTGTTTAAAGTCATTTCTGTGCCTGAAATTGGTCAAAATTGAAGATTTTGAGTAAGCAAAACTCTGTAAAAATGACAATTTTGGTCACTGTGAGGGTTTAAAAAGTGGTTATTCAACATGAGGCCCGATCCAAATGACATTTTGAATCATTTTTGGAAGAGTCCAAAAAATCAATTTTCTGATGAAAAACGATGACCCCGGACCAGTCGAACATTGAAAAAATGATCAATATTGATGAAATTTTAACATTTAATCTTTTGACTTAAATGACGATTGGATGTGAGTTATTACTTTTTCAACTAAAATAAGTGTGTTTAAAGTCATTTCTGTGCCTGAAATTGGTCAAAATTGAAGATTTTGAGTAAGCAAAACTCTGTAAAAATGGCAATTTTGGTCACTGTGAGGGTTTAAAAAGTGGTTATTCAACATGAGGCCCGATCCAAATGACATTTTGAATCATTTTTGGTAGAGTCCAAAAAATCAATTTTCTGATGAAAAACGATGACCCCGGACCAGTCGAACGTTGAAAAAATGGTCAATATTGATGAAATTTTAACATTTAATGTTTTGACTTTAAATGACGGTTGGATGTGAGTTATTACTTTTTCAACTAAAATAAGTGTGTTTAAAGTCATTTCTGTGCCTGAAATTGGTCAAAATTGAAGATTTTGAGTAAGCAAAACTCTGTAAAAATGGCAATTTTGGTCACTGTGAGGGTTTAAAAAGTGGTTATTCAACATGAGGCCCGATCCAAATGACATTTTGAATCATTTTTTGTAGAGTCCAAAAAATCATTTTTCTGATGAAAAACGATGACCCCGGACCAGTCGAACGTTGAAAAAATGGTCAATATTGATGAAATTTTAACATTTAATCTTTTGACTTTAAATGATGGTTGGATGTGAGTTATTACTTTTTCAACTAAAATAAGTGTGTTTAAAGTCATTTCTGTGCCTGAAATTGGTCAAAATTGAAGATTTTGAGTAAGCAAAACTCTGTAAAAATGGCAATTTTGGTCACTGTGAGGGTTTAAAAAGTGGTTATTCAACATGAGGCCCGATCCAAATGACATTTTGAATCATTTTTGGTAGAGTCCAAAAAATCAATTTTCTGATGAAAAACGATGACCCCGGACCAGTCGAACGTTGAAAAAATGGTCAATATTGATGAAATTTTAACATTTAATCTTTTGACTTTAAATGATGGTTGGATGTGAGTTATTACTTTTTCAACTAAAATAAGTGTGTTTAAAGTCATTTCTGTGCCTGAAATTGGTCAAAATTGAAGATTTTGAGTAAGCAAAACTCTGTAAAAATGGCAATTTTGGTCACTGTGAGGGTTTAAAAAGTGGTTATTCAACATGAGGCCCGATCTAAATGACATTTTGAATCACTTTTGGTAGAGTCCAAAAAATCAATTTTCTGATGAAAAACGATGACCCCGGACCAGTCGAACGTTGAAAAAATGGTCAATATTGATGAAATTTTAACATTTAATCTTTTGACTTTGAATGACGGTTGGATGTGAGTTATTACTTTTTCAACTAAAATAATAGTGTTTAAAGTCAGTTCTGTGCCTGAAAGTGGTCAAAATTGAAGATTTTGAGTAAGCAAAACTCTGTAAAAATGGCAATTTTGGTCACTGTGAGGGTTTAAAAAGTGGTTATTCAACATGAGGCCCGATCCAAATGACATTTTGAATCAGTTTTGGAAGAGTCCAAAAAATCCATTTTCTGATGAAAAACGATGACCCCGGACCAGTCGAACGTTGAAAAAATGGTCAATATTGATGAAATTTGAACATTTAATCTTTTGACTTTAAATGACGGTTGGATGTGAGTTATTACTTTTTCAACTAAAATAAGTGTGTTTAAAGTCATTTCTGTGCCTGAAATTGGTCAAAATTGAAGATTTTGAGTAAGCAAAACTCTGTAAAAATGGCAATTTTGGTCACTGTGAGGGTTTAAAAAGTGGTTATTCAACATGAGGCCCGATCCAAATGACATTTTGAATCATTTTTGGTAGAGTCCAAAAAATAATTTTCTGATGAAAAACGATGACCCCGGACCAGTCGAACGTTGAAAAAATTATCAATATTGATGAAATTTTAACATTTAATCTTTTGACTTTAAATGACGATTGGATGTGAGTTATTACTTTTTCAACTAAAATAAGTGTGTTTAAAGTCATTTCTGTGCCTGAAATTGGTCAAAATTGAAGATTTTGAGTAAGCAAAACTCTGTAAAAATGGCAATTTTGGTCACTGTGAGGGTTTAAAAAGTGGTTATTCAACATGAGGCCCGATCCAAATGACATTTTGAATCATTTTTGGTAGAGTCCAAAAAATCAATTTTCTGATGAAAAACGATGACCCCGGACCAGTCGAACGTTGAAAAAATGGTCAATATTGATGAAATTTTAACATTTAATCTTTTGACTTTAAATGATGGTTGGATGTGAGTTATTACTTTTTCAACTAAAATAAGTGTGTTTAAAGTCATTTCTGTGCCTGAAATTGGTCAAAATTGAAGATTTTGAGTAAGCAAAACTCTGTAAAAATGGCAATTTTGGTCACTGTGAGGGTTTAAAAAGTGGTTATTCAACATGAGGCCCGATCCAAATGACATTTTGAATCAGTTTTGGAAGAGTCCAAAAAATCAATTTTCTGATAAAAAACGATGTCCCCGGACCAGTCGAACGTTGAAAAAATGGTCAATATTGATGAAATTTTAACATTTAATCTTTTGACTTTAAATGACGGTTGGATGTGAGTTATTACTTTTTCAACTAAAATAAGTGTGTTTAAAGTCATTTCTGTGCCTGAAATTGGTCAAAATTGAAGATTTTGAGTAAGCAAAACTCTGTAAAAATGGCAATTTTGGTCACTGTGAGGGTTTAAAAAGTGGTTATTCAACATGAGGCCCGATCCAAATGACATTTTGAATCATTTTTGGAAGAGTCCAAAAAATCCATTTTCTGATGAAAAATGATGACCCCGGACCAGTCGAACATTGAAAAAATGATCAATATTGATGAAATTTTAACATTTAATCTTTTGACTTAAATAACGATTGGATGTGAGTTATTACTTTTTCAACTAAAATAAGTGTGTTTAAAGTCATTTCTGTGCCTGAAATTGGTCAAAATTGAAGATTTTGAGTAAGCAAAACTCTGTAAAAATGGCAATTTTGGTCACTGTGAGGGTTTAAAAAGTGGTTATTCAACATGAGGCCCGATCCAAATGACATTTTGAATCATTTTTGGTAGAGTCCAAAAAATCAATTTTCTGATGAAAAACGATGACCCCGGACCAGTCGAACGTTGAAAAAATGGTCAATATTGATGAAATTTTAACATTTAATCTTTTGACTTTAAATGACGGTTGGATGTGAGTTATTACTTTTTCAACTAAAATAAGTGTGTTTAAAGTCATTTCTGTGCCTGAAATTGGTCAAAATTGAAGATTTTGAGTAAGCAAAACTCTGTAAAAATGGCAATTTTGGTCACTGTGAGGGTTTAAAAAGTGGTTATTCAACATGAGGCCCGATCCAAATGACATTTTGAATCATTTTTGGTAGAGTCCAAAAAATCCATTTTCTGATGAAAAACGATGACCCCGGACCAGTCGAACGTTGAAAAAATGGTCAATATTGATGAAATTTTAACATTTAATCTTTTGACTTTAAATGACGGTTGGATGTGAGTTATTACTTTTTCAACTAAAATAAGTGTGTTTAAAGTCATTTCTGTGCCTGAAATTGGTCAAAATTGAAGATTTTGAGTAAGCAAAACTCTGTAAAAATGACAATTTTGGTCACTGTGAGGGTTTAAAAAGTGGTTATTCAACATGAGGCCCGATCCAAATGACATTTTGAATCATTTTTGGAAGAGTCCAAAAAATCAATTTTCTGATGAAAAACGATGACCCCGGACCAGTCGAACATTGAAAAAATGATCAATATTGATGAAATTTTAACATTTAATCTTTTGACTTAAATGACGATTGGATGTGAGTTATTACTTTTTCAACTAAAATAAGTGTGTTTAAAGTCATTTCTGTGCCTGAAATTGGTCAAAATTGAAGATTTTGAGTAAGCAAAACTCTGTAAAAATGGCAATTTTGGTCACTGTGAGGGTTTAAAAAGTTGTTATTCAACATGAGGCCCGATCCAAATGACATTTTGAATCATTTTTGGTAGAGTCCAAAAAATCAATTTTCTGATGAAAAACGATGACCCCGGACCAGTCGAACGTTGAAAAAATGGTCAATATTGATGAAATTTTAACATTTAATGTTTTGACTTTAAATGACGGTTGGATGTGAGTTATTACTTTTTCAACTAAAATAAGTGTGTTTAAAGTCATTTCTGTGCCTGAAATTGGTCAAAATTGAAGATTTTGAGTAAGCAAAACTCTGTAAAAATGGCAATTTTGGTCACTGTGAGGGTTTAAAAAGTGGTTATTCAACATGAGGCCCGATCCAAATGACATTTTGAATCATTTTTGGTAGAGTCCAAAAAATCAATTTTCTGATGAAAAACGATGACCCCGGACCAGTCGAACGTTGAAAAAATGGTCAATATTGATGAAATTTTAACATTTAATCTTTTGACTTTAAATGACGGTTGGATGTGAGTTATTACTTTTTCAACTAAAATAAGTGTGTTTAAAGTCATTTCTGTGCCTGAAATTGGTCAAATTTGAAGCTTTTGAGTAAGCAAAACTCTGTAAAAATGGCAATTTTGGTCACTGTGAGGGTTTAAAAAGTGGTTATTCAACATGAGGCCCGATCCAAATGACATTTTGAATCATTTTTGGTAGAGTCCAAAAAATAAATTTTCTGATGAAAAACGATGACCCCGGACCAGTCGAACGTTGAAAAAATGGTCAATATTGATGAAATTTTAACATTTAATCTTTTGACTTTAAATGACGGTTGGATGTGAGTTATTACTTTTCAACTAAAATAAGTGTGTTTAAAGTCATTTCTGTGCCTGAAATTGGTCAAAATTGAAGATTTTGAGTAAGCAAAACTCTGTCAAAATGGCAATTTTGGTCACTGTGAGGGTTTAAAAAGTGGTTATTCAACATGAGGCCCGATCCAAATGACATTTTGAATCATTTTTGGTAGAGTCCAAAAAATCAATTTTCTGATGAAAAACGATGACCCCGGACCAGTCGAACGTTGAAAAAATGGTCAATATTGATGAAATTTTAACATTTAATCTTTTGACTTTAAATGATGGTTGGATGTGAGTTATTACTTTTTCAACTAAAATAAGTGTGTTTAAAGTCATTTCTGTGCCTGAAATTGGTCAAAATTGAAGATTTTGAGTAAGCAAAACTCTGTAAAAATGGCAATTTTGGTCACTGTGAGGGTTTAAAAAGTGGTTATTCAACATGAGGCCCGATCCAAATGACATTTTGAATCATTTTTGGTAGAGTCCAAAAAATCAATTTTCTGATGAAAAACGATGACCCCGGACCAGTCGAACGTTGAAAAAATGGTCAATATTGATGAAATTTTAACATTTAATCTTTTGACTTTAAATGACGGTTGGATGTGAGTTATTACTTTTTCAACTAAAATAAGTGTGTTTAAAGTCATTTCTGTGCCTGAAATTGGTCAAAATTGAAGATTTTGAGTAAGCAAAACTCTGTAAAAATGGCAATTTTGGTCACTGTGAGGGTTTAAAAAGTGGTTATTCAACATGAGGCCCGATCCAAATGACATTTTGAATCATTTTTGGTAGAGTCCAAAAAATCCATTTTCTGATGAAAAACGATGACCCCGGACCAGTCGAACGTTGAAAAAATGGTCAATATTGATGAAATTTTAACATTTAATCTTTTGATTTTAAATGACGTTGGATGTGAATTATTACTTTTTCAACTAAAATAAGTGTGTTTAAAGTCATTTCTGTGCCTGAAATTGGTCAAAATTGAAGATTTTGAGTAAGCAAAACTCTGTAAAAATGGCAATTTTGGTCACTGTGAGGGTTTAAAAAGTGGTTATTCAACATGAGGCCTGATCCAAATGACATTTTGAATCATTTTTGGTAGAGTCCAAAAACATCAATTTTCTGATGAAAAACGATGACCCCGGACCAGTCGAACGTTGAAAAAATGGTCAATATTGATGAAATTTTAACATTTAATCTTTTGACTTTAAATGACGGTTGGATGTGAGTTATTACTTTTTCAACTAAAAAAAGTGTGTTTAAAGTCATTTCTGTGCCTGAAATTGGTCAAATTTGAAGCTTTTGAGTAAGCAAAACTCTGTAAAAATGGCAATTTTGGTCACTGTGAGGGTTTAAAAAGTGGTTAATCAACATGAGGCCCGATCTAAATGACATTTTGAATCATTTTTGGTAGAGTCCAAAAAATCAATTTTCTGATGAAAAACGATGACCCCGGACCAGTCGAACGTTGAAAAAATGGTCAATATTGATGAAATTTTAACATTTAATCTTTTTACTTTAAATGACGGTTGGATGTGAGTTATTACTTTTCAACTAAAATAAGTGTGTTTAAAGTCATTTCTGTGCTTGAAATTGGTCAAAATTGAAGATTTTGAGTAAGCAAAACTCTGTAAAAATGGCAATTTTGGTCACTGTGAGGGTTTAAAAAGTGGTTATTCAACATGAGGCCCGATCCAAATGACATTTTGAATCATTTTTGGTAGAGTCCAAAAAATCCATTTTCTGATGAAAAACGATGACCCCGGACCAGTCGAACGTTGAAAAAATGGTCAATATTGATCAAATTTTAACATTTAATCTTTTGACTTTAAATGACGGTTGGATGTGAGTTATTACTTTTTCAACTAAAATAAGTGTGTTTAAAGTCATTTCTGTGCCTGAAATTGGTCAAAATTGAAGATTTTGAGTAAGCAAAACTCTGTAAAAATGGCAATTTTGGTCACTGTGAGGGTTTAAAAAGTGGTTATTCAACATGAGGCCCGATCCAAATGACATTTTGAATCATTTTTGGTAGAGTCCAAAAAATCCATTTTCTGATGAAAAACGATGACCCCGGACCAGTCGAACGTTGAAAAAATGGTCAATATTGATGAAATTTTAACATTTAATCTTTTGACTTTAAATGACGGTTGGATGTGAGTTATTACTTTTTCAACTAAAATAAGTGTGTTTAAAGTCATTTCTGTGCCTGAAATTGGTCAAAATTGAAGATTTTGAGTAAGCAAAACTCTGTAAAAATGACAATTTTGGTCACTGTGAGGGTTTAAAAAGTGGTTATTCAACATGAGGCCCGATCCAAATGACATTTTGAATCATTTTTGGAAGAGTCCAAAAAATCAATTTTCTGATGAAAAACGATGACCCCGGACCAGTCGAACATTGAAAAAATGATCAATATTGATGAAATTTTAACATTTAATCTTTTGACTTAAATGACGATTGGATGTGAGTTATTACTTTTTCAACTAAAATAAGTGTGTTTAAAGTCATTTCTGTGCCTGAAATTGGTCAAAATTGAAGATTTTGAGTAAGCAAAACTCTGTAAAAATGGCAATTTTGGTCACTGTGAGGGTTTAAAAAGTTGTTATTCAACATGAGGCCCGATCCAAATGACATTTTGAATCATTTTTGGTAGAGTCCAAAAAATCAATTTTCTGATGAAAAACGATGACCCCGGACCAGTCGAACGTTGAAAAAATGGTCAATATTGATGAAATTTTAACATTTAATGTTTTGACTTTAAATGACGGTTGGATGTGAGTTATTACTTTTTCAACTAAAATAAGTGTGTTTAAAGTCATTTCTGTGCCTGAAATTGGTCAAAATTGAAGATTTTGAGTAAGCAAAACTCTGTAAAAATGACAATTTTGGTCACTGTGAGGGTTTAAAAAGTGGTTATTCAACATGAGGCCCGATCCAAATGACATTTTGAATCATTTTTGGAAGAGTCCAAAAAATCAATTTTCTGATGAAAAACGATGACCCCGGACCAGTCGAACATTGAAAAAATGATCAATATTGATGAAATTTTAACATTTAATCTTTTGACTTAAATGACGATTGGATGTGAGTTATTACTTTTTCAACTAAAATAAGTGTGTTTAAAGTCATTTCTGTGCCTGAAATTGGTCAAAATTGAAGATTTTGAGTAAGCAAAACTCTGTAAAAATGGCAATTTTGGTCACTGTGAGGGTTTAAAAAGTTGTTATTCAACATGAGGCCCGATCCAAATGACATTTTGAATCATTTTTGGTAGAGTCCAAAAAATCAATTTTCTGATGAAAAACGATGACCCCGGACCAGTCGAACGTTGAAAAAATGGTCAATATTGATGAAATTTTAACATTTAATGTTTTGACTTTAAATGACGGTTGGATGTGAGTTATTACTTTTTCAACTAAAATAAGTGTGTTTAAAGTCATTTCTGTGCCTGAAATTGGTCAAAATTGAAGATTTTGAGTAAGCAAAACTCTGTAAAAATGGCAATTTTGGTCACTGTGAGGGTTTAAAAAGTGGTTATTCAACATGAGGCCCGATCCAAATGACATTTTGAATCATTTTTGGTAGAGTCCAAAAAATCAATTTTCTGATGAAAAACGATGACCCCGGACCAGTCGAACGTTGAAAAAATGGTCAATATTGATGAAATTTTAACATTTAATCTTTTGACTTTAAATGACGGTTGGATGTGAGTTATTACTTTTTCAACTAAAATAAGTGTGTTTAAAGTCATTTCTGTGCCTGAAATTGGTCAAATTTGAAGCTTTTGAGTAAGCAAAACTCTGTAAAAATGGCAATTTTGGTCACTGTGAGGGTTTAAAAAGTGGTTATTCAACATGAGGCCCGATCCAAATGACATTTTGAATCATTTTTGGTAGAGTCCAAAAAATAAATTTTCTGATGAAAAACGATGACCCCGGACCAGTCGAACGTTGAAAAAATGGTCAATATTGATGAAATTTTAACATTTAATCTTTTGACTTTAAATGACGGTTGGATGTGAGTTATTACTTTTCAACTAAAATAAGTGTGTTTAAAGTCATTTCTGTGCCTGAAATTGGTCAAAATTGAAGATTTTGAGTAAGCAAAACTCTGTCAAAATGGCAATTTTGGTCACTGTGAGGGTTTAAAAAGTGGTTATTCAACATGAGGCCCGATCCAAATGACATTTTGAATCATTTTTGGTAGAGTCCAAAAAATCAATTTTCTGATGAAAAACGATGACCCCGGACCAGTCGAACGTTGAAAAAATGGTCAATATTGATGAAATTTTAACATTTAATCTTTTGACTTTAAATGATGGTTGGATGTGAGTTATTACTTTTTCAACTAAAATAAGTGTGTTTAAAGTCATTTCTGTGCCTGAAATTGGTCAAAATTGAAGATTTTGAGTAAGCAAAACTCTGTAAAAATGGCAATTTTGGTCACTGTGAGGGTTTAAAAAGTGGTTATTCAACATGAGGCCCGATCCAAATGACATTTTGAATCATTTTTGGTAGAGTCCAAAAAATCAATTTTCTGATGAAAAACGATGACCCCGGACCAGTCGAACGTTGAAAAAATGGTCAATATTGATGAAATTTTAACATTTAATCTTTTGACTTTAAATGACGGTTGGATGTGAGTTATTACTTTTTCAACTAAAATAAGTGTGTTTAAAGTCATTTCTGTGCCTGAAATTGGTCAAAATTGAAGATTTTGAGTAAGCAAAACTCTGTAAAAATGGCAATTTTGGTCACTGTGAGGGTTTAAAAAGTGGTTATTCAACATGAGGCCCGATCCAAATGACATTTTGAATCATTTTTGGTAGAGTCCAAAAAATCCATTTTCTGATGAAAAACGATGACCCCGGACCAGTCGAACGTTGAAAAAATGGTCAATATTGATGAAATTTTAACATTTAATCTTTTGATTTTAAATGACGTTGGATGTGAATTATTACTTTTTCAACTAAAATAAGTGTGTTTAAAGTCATTTCTGTGCCTGAAATTGGTCAAAATTGAAGATTTTGAGTAAGCAAAACTCTGTAAAAATGGCAATTTTGGTCACTGTGAGGGTTTAAAAAGTGGTTATTCAACATGAGGCCTGATCCAAATGACATTTTGAATCATTTTTGGTAGAGTCCAAAAACATCAATTTTCTGATGAAAAACGATGACCCCGGACCAGTCGAACGTTGAAAAAATGGTCAATATTGATGAAATTTTAACATTTAATCTTTTGACTTTAAATGACGGTTGGATGTGAGTTATTACTTTTTCAACTAAAAAAAGTGTGTTTAAAGTCATTTCTGTGCCTGAAATTGGTCAAATTTGAAGCTTTTGAGTAAGCAAAACTCTGTAAAAATGGCAATTTTGGTCACTGTGAGGGTTTAAAAAGTGGTTAATCAACATGAGGCCCGATCTAAATGACATTTTGAATCATTTTTGGTAGAGTCCAAAAAATCAATTTTCTGATGAAAAACGATGACCCCGGACCAGTCGAACGTTGAAAAAATGGTCAATATTGATGAAATTTTAACATTTAATCTTTTTACTTTAAATGACGGTTGGATGTGAGTTATTACTTTTCAACTAAAATAAGTGTGTTTAAAGTCATTTCTGTGCCTGAAATTGGTCAAAATTGAAGATTTTGAGTAAGCAAAACTCTGTAAAAATGGCAATTTTGGTCACTGTGAGGGTTTAAAAAGTGGTTATTCAACATGAGGCCCGATCCAAATGACATTTTGAATCATTTTTGGTAGAGTCCAAAAAATCCATTTTCTGATGAAAAACGATGACCCCGGACCAGTCGAACGTTGAAAAAATGGTCAATATTGATCAAATTTTAACATTTAATCTTTTGACTTTAAATGACGGTTGGATGTGAGTTATTACTTTTTCAACTAAAATAAGTGTGTTTAAAGTCATTTCTGTGCCTGAAATTGGTCAAAATTGAAGATTTTGAGTAAGCAAAACTCTGTAAAAATGACAATTTTGGTCACTGTGAGGGTTTAAAAAGTGGTTATTCAACATGAGGCCCGATCCAAATGACATTTTGAATCATTTTTGGAAGAGTCCAAAAAATCCATTTTCTGATGAAAAATGATGACCCCGGACCAGTCGAACATTGAAAAAATGATCAATATTGATGAAATTTTAACATTTAATCTTTTGACTTAAATAACGATTGGATGTGAGTTATTACTTTTTCAACTAAAATAAGTGTGTTTAAAGTCATTTCTGTGCCTGAAATTGGTCAAAATTGAAGATTTTGAGTAAGCAAAACTCTGTAAAAATGGCAATTTTGGTCACTGTGAGGGTTTAAAAAGTGGTTATTCAACATGAGGCCGATCCAAATGACATTTTGAATCATTTTTGGTAGAGTCCAAAAAATCAATTTTCTGATGAAAAACGATGACCCCGGACCAGTCGAACGTTGAAAAAATGGTCAATATTGATGACATTTTAACATTTAATCTTTTGACTTTAAATGACGGTTGGATGTGAATTATTAATTTTTCAACTAAAATAAGTGTGTTTAAAGTCATTTCTGTGCCTGAAATTGGTCAAAATTGAAGATTTTGAGTAAGCAAAACTCTGTAAAAATGGCAATTTTGGTCACTGTGAGGGTTTAAAAAGTGGTTATTCAACATGAGGCCCAATCCAAATGACATTTTGAATCATTTTTGGTAGAGTCCAAAAAATCAATTTTCTGATGAAAAACGATGACCCCGGACCAGTCGAACGTTGAAAAAATGGTCAATATTGATGACATTTTAACATTTAATCTTTTGACTTTAAATGACGGTTGGATGTGAGTTATTACTTTTTCAACTAAAATAAGTGTGTTTAAAGTCATTTCTGTGCCTGAAATTGGTCAAAATTGAAGATTTTGAGTAAGCAAAACTCTGTAAAAATGGCAATTTTGGTCACTGTGAGGGTTTAAAAAGTGGTTATTCAACATGAGGCCCGATCCAAATGACATTTTGAATCATTTTTGGTAGAGTCCAAAAAATCCATTTTCTGATGAAAAACGATGACCCCGGACCAGTCGAACGTTGAAAAAATGGTCAATATTGATGAAATTTTAACATTTAATCTTTTGACTTTAAATGACGGTTGGATGTGAGTTATTACTTTTTCAACTAAAATAAGTGTGTTTAAAGTCATTTCTGTGCCTGAAATTGGTCAAAATTGAAGATTTTGAGTAAGCAAAACTCTGTAAAAATGACAATTTTGGTCACTGTGAGGGTTTAAAAAGTGGTTATTCAACATGAGGCCCGATCCAAATGACATTTTGAATCATTTTTGGAAGAGTCCAAAAAATCAATTTTCTGATGAAAAACGATGACCCCGGACCAGTCGAACATTGAAAAAATGATCAATATTGATGAAATTTTAACATTTAATCTTTTGACTTAAATGACGATTGGATGTGAGTTATTACTTTTTCAACTAAAATAAGTGTGTTTAAAGTCATTTCTGTGCCTGAAATTGGTCAAAATTGAAGATTTTGAGTAAGCAAAACTCTGTAAAAATGGCAATTTTGGTCACTGTGAGGGTTTAAAAAGTGGTTATTCAACATGAGGCCCGATCCAAATGACATTTTGAATCATTTTTGGTAGAGTCCAAAAAATCAATTTTCTGATGAAAAACGATGACCCCGGACCAGTCGAACGTTGAAAAAATGGTCAATATTGATGAAATTTTAACATTTAATGTTTTGACTTTAAATGACGGTTGGATGTGAGTTATTACTTTTTCAACTAAAATAAGTGTGTTTAAAGTCATTTCTGTGCCTGAAATTGGTCAAAATTGAAGATTTTGAGTAAGCAAAACTCTGTAAAAATGGCAATTTTGGTCACTGTGAGGGTTTAAAAAGTGGTTATTCAACATGAGGCCCGATCCAAATGACATTTTGAATCATTTTTGGTAGAGTCCAAAAAATCAATTTTCTGATGAAAAACGATGACCCCGGACCAGTCGAACGTTGAAAAAATGGTCAATATTGATGAAATTTTAACATTTAATCTTTTGACTTTAAATGATGGTTGGATGTGAGTTATTACTTTTTCAACTAAAATAAGTGTGTTTAAAGTCATTTCTGTGCCTGAAATTGGTCAAAATTGAAGATTTTGAGTAAGCAAAACTCTGTAAAAATGGCAATTTTGGTCACTGTGAGGGTTTAAAAAGTGGTTATTCAACATGAGGCCCGATCCAAATGACATTTTGAATCATTTTTGGTAGAGCCAAAAAAATCAATTTTCTGATGAAAAACGATGACCCCGGACCAGTCGAACGTTGAAAAAATGGTCAATATTGATGAAATTTTAACATTTAATCTTTTGACTTTAAATGATGGTTGGATGTGAGTTATTACTTTTTCAACTAAAATAAGTGTGTTTAAAGTCATTTCTGTGCCTGAAATTGGTCAAAATTGAAGATTTTGAGTAAGCAAAACTCTGTAAAAATGGCAATTTTGGTCACTGTGAGGGTTTAAAAAGTGGTTATTCAACATGAGGCCCGATCCAAATGACATTTTGAATCACTTTTGGTAGAGTCCAAAAAATCAATTTTCTGATGAAAAACGATGACCCCGGACCAGTCGAACGTTGAAAAAATGGTCAATATTGATGAAATTTTAACATTTAATCTTTTGACTTTGAATGACGGTTGGATGTGAGTTATTACTTTTTCAACTAAAATAATAGTGTTTAAAGTCAGTTCTGTGCCTGAAAGTGGTCAAAATTGTAGATTTTGAGTAAGCAAAACTCTGTAAAAATGGCAATTTTGGTCACTGTGAGGGTTTAAAAAGTGGTTATTCAACATGAGGCCCGATCCAAATGACATTTTGAATCAGTTTTGGAAGAGTCCAAAAAATCCATTTTCTGATGAAAAACGATGACCCCGGACCAGTCGAACGTTGAAAAAATGGTCAATATTGATGAAATTTGAACATTTAATCTTTTGACTTTAAATGACGGTTGGATGTGAGTTATTACTTTTTCAACTAAAATAAGTGTGTTTAAAGTCATTTCTGTGCCTGAAATTGGTCAAAATTGAAGATTTTGAGTAAGCAAAACTCTGTAAAAATGGCAATTTTGGTCACTGTGAGGGTTTAAAAAGTGGTTATTCAACATGAGGCCCGATCCAAATGACATTTTGAATCATTTTTGGTAGAGTCCAAAAAATAATTTTCTGATGAAAAACGATGACCCCGGACCAGTCGAACGTTGAAAAAATGGTCAATATTGATCAAATTTTAACATTTAATCTTTTGACTTTAAATGACGGTTGGATGTGAGTTATTACTTTTTCAACTAAAATAAGTGTGTTTAAAGTCATTTCTGTGCCTGAAATTGGTCAAAATTGAAGATTTTGAGTAAGCAAAACTCTGTAAAAATGACAATTTTGGTCACTGTGAGGGTTTAAAAAGTGGTTATTCAACATGAGGCCCGATCCAAATGACATTTTGAATCATTTTTGGAAGAGTCCAAAAAATCCATTTTCTGATGAAAAATGATGACCCCGGACCAGTCGAACATTGAAAAAATGATCAATATTGATGAAATTTTAACATTTAATCTTTTGACTTAAATAAGGATTGGATGTGAGTTATTACTTTTTCAACTAAAATAAGTGTGTTTAAAGTCATTTCTGTGCCTGAAATTGGTCAAAATTGAAGATTTTGAGTAAGCAAAACTCTGTAAAAATGGCAATTTTGGTCACTGTGAGGGTTTAAAAAGTGGTTATTCAACATGAGGCCGATCCAAATGACATTTTGAATCATTTTTGGTAGAGTCCAAAAAATCAATTTTCTGATGAAAAACGATGACCCCGGACCAGTCGAACGTTGAAAAAATGGTCAATATTGATGACATTTTAACATTTAATCTTTTGACTTTAAATGACGGTTGGATGTGAGTTATTACTTTTTCAACTAAAATAAGTGTGTTTAAAGTCATTTCTGTGCCTGAAATTGGTCAAAATTGAAGATTTTGAGTAAGCAAAACTCTGTAAAAATGGCAATTTTGGTCACTGTGAGGGTTTAAAAAGTGGTTATTCAACATGAGGCCCGATCCAAATGACATTTTGAATAATTTTTGGTAGAGTCCAAAAAATCAATTTTCTGATGAAAAACGATGACCCCGGACCAGTCGAACGTTGAAAAAATGGTCAATATTGATGAAATTTTAACATTTAATCTTTTGACTTTAAATGATGGTTGGATGTGAGTTATTACTTTTTCAACTAAAATAAGTGTGTTTAAAGTCATTTCTGTGCCTGAAATTAATCAAAATTGAAGATTTTGAGTAAGCAAAACTCTGTAAAAATGGCAATTTTGGTCACTGTGAGGGTTTAAAAAGTGGTTATTCAACATGAGGCCCGATCCAAATGACATTTTGAATCACTTTTGGTAGAGTCCAAAAAATCAATTTTCTGATGAAAAACGATGACCCCGGACCAGTCGAACGTTGAAAAAATGGTCAATATTGATGAAATTTTAACATTTAATCTTTTGACTTTAAATGACGGTTGGATGTGAGTTATTACTTTTTCAACTAAAATAAGTGTGTTTAAAGTCATTTCTGTGCCTGAAATTGGTCAAAATTGAAGATTTTGAGTAAGCAAAACTCTGTAAAAATGGCAATTTAGGTCACTGTGAGGGTTTAAAAAGTGGTTATTCAACATGAGGCCCGATCCAAATGACATTTTGAATCATTTTTGGTAGAGTCCAAAAAATCAATTTTCTGATGAAAAACGATGACCCCGGACCAGTCGAACGTTGAAAAAATGGTCAATATTGATGAAATTTTAACATTTAATCTTTTGACTTTAAATGACGGTTGGATGTGAGTTATTACTTTTTCAACTAAAAGAAGTGTGTTTAAAGTCATTTCTGTGCCTGAAATTGGTCAAAATTGAAGATTTTGAAAAAGCAAAACTCTGTAAAAATGGCAATTTTGGTCACTGTGAGGGTTTAAAAAGTGGTTATTCAACATGAGGCCCGATCCAAATGACATTTTGAATCATTTTTGGTAGAGTCCAAAAAATCCATTTTCTGATGAAAAACGATGACCCCGGACCAGTCGAACGTTGAAAAAATGGTCAATATTGATGAAATTTTAACATTTAATCTTTTGACTTTAAATGACGGTTGGATGTGAGTTATTACTTTTTCAACTAAAATAAGTGTGTTTAAAGTCATTTCTGTGCCTGAAATTGGTCAAAATTGAAGATTTTGAGTAAGCAAAACTCTGTAAAAATGACAATTTTGGTCACTGTGAGGGTTTAAAAAGTGGTTATTCAACATGAGGCCCGATCCAAATGACATTTTGAATCATTTTTGGTAGAGTCCAAAAAATCCATTTTCTGATGAAAAACGATGACCCCGGACCAGTCGAACGTTGAAAAAATGGTCAATATTGATGACATTTTAACATTTAATCTTTTGACTTTAAATGGCGGTTGGATGTGAGTTATTACTTTTTCAACTAAAATAAGTGTGTTTAAAGTCATTTCTGTGCCTGAAATTGGTCAAAATTGAAGATTTTGAGTAAGCAAAACTCTGTAAAAATAACAATTTTGGTCACTGTGAGGGTTTAAAAAGTGGTTATTCAACATGAGGCCCGATCCAAATGACATTTTGAATCATTTTTGGAAGAGTCCAAAAAATCCATTTTCTGATGAAAAACGATGACCCCGGACCAGTGGAACATTGAAAAAATGATCAATATTGATGAAATTTTAACATTTAATCTTTTGACTTTAAATGACGATTGGATGTGAGTTATTACTTTTTCAACTAAAATAAGTGTGTTTAAAGTCATTTCTGTGCCTGAAATTGGTCAAAATTGAAGATTTTGAGTAAGCAAAACTCTGTAAAAATGGCAATTTTGGTCACTGTGAGGGTTTAAAAAGTGGTTATTCAACATGAGGCCCGATCCAAATGACATTTTGAATCATTTTTGGTAGAGTCCAAAAAATCCATTTTCTGATGAAAAACGATGACCCCGGACCAGTCGAACGTTGAAAAAATGGTCAATATTGATGAAATTTTAACATTTAATCTTTTGACTTTAAATGACGGTTGGATGTGAGTTATTACTTTTTCAACTAAAATAAGTGTGTTTAAAGTCATTTCTGTGCCTGAAATTGGTCAAAATTGAAGATTTTGAGTAAGCAAAACTCTGTAAAAATGGCAATTTTGGTCACTGTGAGGGTTTAAAAAGTGGTTATTCAACATGAGGCCCGATCCAAATGACATTTTGAATCACTTTTGGTAGAGTCCAAAAAATCAATTTTCTGATGAAAAACGATGACCCCGGACCAGTCGAACGTTGAAAAAATGGTCAATATTGATGAAATTTTAACATTTAATCTTTTGACTTTAAATGACGGTTGGATGTGAGTTATTACTTTTTCAACTAAAATAAGTGTGTTTAAAGTCATTTCTGTGCCTGAAATTGGTCAAAATTGAAGATTTTGAGTAAGCAAAACTCTGTAAAAATGGCAATTTTGGTCACTGTGAGGGTTTAAAAAGTGGTTATTCAACATGAGGCCCGATCCAAATGACATTTTGAATCATTTTTGGTAGAGTCCAAAAAATCAATTTTCTGATGAAAAACGATGACCCCGGACCAGTCGAACGTTGAAAAAATGGTCAATATTGATGAAATTTTAACATTTAATCTTTTGACTTTAAATGACGGTTGGATGTGAGTTATTACTTTTTCAACTAAAATAAGTGTGTTTAAAGTCATTTCTGTGCCTGAAATTGGTCAAAATTGAAGATTTTGAGTAAGCAAAACTCTGTAAAAATGGCAATTTTGGTCACTGTGAGGGTTTAAAAAGTGGTTATTCAACATGAGGCCCGATCCAAATGACATTTTGAATCATTTTTGGTAGAGTCCAAAAAATCCATTTTCTGATGAAAAACGATGACCCCGGACCAGTCGAACGTTGAAAAAATGGTCAATATTGATGAAATTTTAACATTTAATCTTTTGACTTTAAATGACGGTTGGATGTGAGTTATTACTTTTTCAACTAAAATAAGTGTGTTTAAAGTCATTTCTGTGCCTGAAATTGGTCAAAATTGAAGATTTTGAGTAAGCAAAACTCTGTAAAAATGACAATTTTGGTCACTGTGAGGGTTTAAAAAGTGGTTATTCAACATGAGGCCCGATCCAAATGACATTTTGAATCATTTTTGAAGAGTCCAAAAAATCAATTTTCTGATGAAAAACGATGACCCCGGACCAGTCGAACATTGAAAAAATGATCAATATTGATGAAATTTTAACATTTAATCTTTTGACTTAAATGACGATTGGATGTGAGTTATTACTTTTTCAACTAAAATAAGTGTGTTTAAAGTCATTTCTGTGCCTGAATTTGGTCAAAATTGAAGATTTTGAGTAAGCAAAACTCTGTAAAAATGGCAATTTTGGTCACTGTGAGGGTTTAAAAAGTGGTTATTCAACATGAGGCCCGATCCAAATGACATTTTGAATCATTTTTGGTAGAGTCCAAAAAATCCATTTTCTGATGAAAAACGATGACCCCGGACCAGTCGAACGTTGAAAAAATGGTCAATATTGATGACATTTTAACATTTAATCTTTTGACTTTAAATGACGGTTGGATGTGAGTTATTACTTTTTCAACTAAAATAAGTGTGTTTAAAGTCATTTCTGTGCCTGAAATTGGTCAAAATTGAAGATTTTGAGTAAGCAAAACTCTGTAAAAATAACAATTTTGGTCACTGTGAGGGTTTAAAAAGTGGTTATTCAACATGAGGCCCGATCCAAATGACATTTTGAATCATTTTTGGAAGAGTCCAAAAAATCCATTTTCTGATGAAAAACGATGACCCCGGACCAGTGGAACATTGAAAAAATGATCAATATTGATGAAATTTTAACATTTAATCTTTTGACTTTAAATGACAATTGGATGTGAGTTATTACTTTTTCAACTAAAATAAGTGTGTTTAAAGTCATTTCTGTGCCTGAAATTGGTCAAAATTGAAGATTTTGAGTAAGCAAAACTCTGTAAAAATGGCAATTTTGGTCACTGTGAGGGTTTAAAAAGTGGTTATTCAACATGAGGCCCGATCCAAATGACATTTTGAATCATTTTTGGTAGAGTCCAAAAAATCCATTTTCTGATGAAAAACGATGACCCCGGACCAGTCGAACGTTGAAAAAATGGTCAATATTGATGAAATTTTAACATTTAATCTTTTGACTTTAAATGACGGTTGGATGTGAGTTATTACTTTTTCAACTAAAATAAGTGTGTATAAGTCATTTCTGTGCCTGAAATTGGTCAAAATTGAAGATTTTGAGTAAGCAAAACTCTGTAAAAATGGCAATTTTGGTCACTGTGAGGGTTTAAAAAGTGGTTATTCAACATGAGGCCCGATCCAAATGACATTTTGAATCAGTTTTGGAAGAGTCCAAAAAATCCATTTTCTGATGAAAAACGATGACCCCGGAACAGTCGAACGTTGAAAAAATGGTCAATATTGATGACATTTTAACATTTAATCTTTTGACTTTAAATGACGGTTGGATGTGAGTTATTACTTTTTCAACTAAAATAAGTGTGTTTAAAGTCATTTCTGTGCCTGAAATTGGTCAAAATTGAAGATTTTGAGTAAGCAAAACTCTGTAAAAATGGCAATTTTGGTCACTGTGAGGGTTTAAAAAGTGGTTATTCAACATGAGGCCCGATCCAAATGACATTTTGAATCATTTTTGGTAGAGTCCAAAAAATCCATTTTCTGATGAAAAACGATGACCCCGGACCAGTCGAACGTTGAAAAAATGGTCAATATTGATGAAATTTTAACATTTAATCTTTTGACTTTAAATGACGGTTGGATGTGAGTTATTACTTTTTCAACTAAAATAAGTGTGTTTAAAGTCATTTCTGTGCCTGAAATTGGTCAAAATTGAAGATTTTGAGTAAGCAAAACTCTGTAAAAATGACAATTTTGGTCACTGTGAGGGTTTAAAAAGTGGTTATTCAACATGAGGCCCGATCCAAATGACATTTTGAATCATTTTTGGAAGAGTCCAAAAAATCAATTTTCTGATGAAAAACGATGACCCTGGACCAGTCGAACATTGAAAAAATGATCAATATTGATGAAATTTTAACATTTAATCTTTTGACTTAAATGACGATTGGATGTGAGTTATTACTTTTTCAACTAAAATAAGTGTGTTTAAAGTCATTTCTGTGCCTGAATTTGGTCAAAATTGAAGATTTTGAGTAAGCAAAACTCTGTAAAAATGGCAATTTTGGTCACTGTGAGGGTTTAAAAAGTGGTTATTCAACATGAGGCCCGATCCAAATGACATTTTGAATCATTTTTGGTAGAGTCCAAAAAATCCATTTTCTGATGAAAAACGATGACCCCGGACCAGTCGAACGTTGAAAAAATGGTCAATATTGATGACATTTTAACATTTAATCTTTTGACTTTAAATGACGGTTGGATGTGAGTTATTACTTTTTCAACTAAAATAAGTGTGTTTAAAGTCATTTCTGTGCCTGAAATTGGTCAAAATTGAAGATTTTGAGTAAGCAAAACTCTGTAAAAATAACAATTTTGGTCACTGTGAGGGTTTAAAAAGTGGTTATTCAACATGAGGCCCGATCCAAATGACATTTTGAATCATTTTTGGAAGAGTCCAAAAAATCCATTTTCTGATGAAAAACGATGACCCCGGACCAGTGGAACATTGAAAAAATGATCAATATTGATGAAATTTTAACATTTAATCTTTTGACTTTAAATGACGATTGGATGTGAGTTATTACTTTTTCAACTAAAATAAGTGTGTTTAAAGTCATTTCTGTGCCTGAAATTGGTCAAAATTGAAGATTTTGAGTAAGCAAAACTCTGTAAAAATGGCAATTTTGGTCACTGTGAGGGTTTAAAAAGTGGTTATTCAACATGAGGCCCGATCCAAATGACATTTTGAATCATTTTTGGTAGAGTCCAAAAAATCCATTTTCTGATGAAAAACGATGACCCCGGAACAGTCGAACGTTGAAAAAATGGTCAATATTGATGAAATTTTAACATTTAATCTTTTGACTTTAAATGACGGTTGGATGTGAGTTATTACTTTTTCAACTAAAATAAGTGTGTTTAAAGTCATTTCTGTGCCTGAAATTGGTCAAAATTGAAGATTTTGAGTAAGCAAAACTCTGTAAAAATGGCAATTTTGGTCACTGTGAGGGTTTAAAAAGTGGTTATTCAACATGAGGCCCGATCCAAATGACATTTTGAATCATTTTTGGTAGAGTCCAAAAAATCAATTTTCTGATGAAAAACGATGACCCCGGACCAGTCGAACGTTGAAAAAATGGTCAATATTGATGAAATTTTAACATTTAATCTTTTGACTTTAAATGACGGTTGGATGTGAGTTATTACTTTTTCAACTAAAATAAGTGTGTTTAAAGTCATTTCTGTGCCTGAAATTGGTCAAAATTGAAGATTTTGAGTAAGCAAAACTCTGTAAAAATGGCAATTTTGTTCACTGTGAGGGTTTAAAAAGTGGTTATTCAACATGAGGCCCGATCCAAATGACATTTTGAATCATTTTTGGTAGAGTCCAAAAAATCCATTTTCTGATGAAAAACGATGACCCCGGACCAGTCGAACGTTGAAAAAATGGTCAATATTGATGAAATTTTAACATTTAATCTTTTGACTTTAAATGACGGTTGGATGTGAGTTATTACTTTTTCAACTAAAATAAGTGTGTTTAAAGTCATTTCTGTGCCTGAAATTGGTCAAAATTGAAGATTTTGAGTAAGCAAAACTCTGTAAAAATGACAATTTTGGTCACTGTGAGGGTTTAAAAAGTGGTTATTCAACATGAGGCCCGATCCAAATGACATTTTGAATCATTTTTGGAAGAGTCCAAAAAATCCATTTTCTGATGAAAAATGATGACCCCGGACCAGTCGAACATTGAAAAAATGATCAATATTGATGAAATTTTAACATTTAATCTTTTGACTTAAATGACGATTGGATGTGAGTTATTACTTTTTCAACTAAAATAAGTGTGTTTAAAGTCATTTCTGTGCCTGAAATTGGTCAAAATTGAAGATTTTGAGTAAGCAAAACTCTGTAAAAATGGCAATTTTGGTCACTGTGAGGGTTTAAAAAGTGGTTATTCAACATGAGGCCCGATCCAAATGACATTTTGAATCATTTTTGGTAGAGTCCAAAAAATCAATTTTCTGATGAAAAACGATGACCCCGGACCAGTCGAACGTTGAAAAAATGGTCAATATTGATGAAATTTTAACATTTAATCTTTTGACTTTAAATGATGGTTGGATGTGAGTTATTACTTTTTCAACTAAAATAAGTGTGTTTAAAGTCATTTCTGTGCCTGAAATTGGTCAAAATTGAAGATTTTGAGTAGGCAAAACTCTGTAAAAATGGCAATTTTGGTCACTGTGAGGGTTTAAAAAGTGGTTATTCAACATGAGGCCCGATCCAAATGACATTTTGAATCACTTTTGGTAGAGTCCAAAAAATCAATTTTCTGATGAAAAACGATGACCCCGGACCAGTCGAACGTTGAAAAAATGGTCAATATTGATGAAATTTTAACATTTAATCTTTTGACTTTAAATGACGGTTGGATGTGAGTTATTACTTTTTCAACTAAAATAAGTGTGTTTAAAGTCATTTCTGTGCCTGAAATTGGTCAAAATTGAAGATTTTGAGTAAGCAAAACTCTGTAAAAATGGCAATTTTGGTCACTGTGAGGGTTTAAAAAGTGGTTATTCAACATGAGGCCCGATCCAAATGACATTTTGAATCATTTTTGGTAGAGTCCAAAAAATCAATTTTCTGATGAAAAACGATGACCCCGGACCAGTCGAACGTTGAAAAAATGGTCAATATTGATGAAATTTTAACATTTAATCTTTTGACTTTAAATGACGGTTGGATGTGAGTTATTACTTTTTCAACTAAAATAAGTGTGTTTAAAGTCATTTCTGTGCCTGAAATTGGTCAAAATTGAAGATTTTGAGTAAGCAAAACTCTGTAAAAATGGCAATTTTGGTCACTGTGAGGGTTTAAAAAGTGGTTATTCAACATGAGGCCCGATCCAAATGACATTTTGAATCATTTTTGGTAGAGTCCAAAAAATCCATTTTCTGATGAAAAACGATGACCTCGGACCAGTCGAACGTTGAAAAAATGGTCAATATTGATGAAATTTTAACATTTAATCTTTTGACTTTAAATGACGGTTGGATGTGAGTTATTACTTTTTCAACTAAAATAAGTGTGTTTAAAGTCATTTCTGTGCCTGAAATTGGTAAAAATTGAAGATTTTGAGTAAGCAAAACTCTGTAAAAATGACAATTTTGGTCACTGTGAGGGTTTAAAAAGTGGTTATTCAACATGAGGCCCGATCCAAATGACATTTTGAATCATTTTTGGAAGAGTCCAAAAAATCAATTTTCTGATGAAAAACGATGACCCCGGACCAGTCGAACATTGAAAAAATGATCAATAGTGATGAAATTTTAACATTTAATCTTTTGACTTAAATGACGATTGGATGTGAGTTATTACTTTTTCAACTAAAATAAGTGTGTTTAAAGTCATTTCTGTGCCTGAAATTGGTCAAAATTGAAGATTTTGAGTAAGCAAAACTCTGTAAAAATGGCAATTTTGGTCACTGTGAGGGTTTAAAAAGTGGTTATTCAACATGAGGCCCGATCCAAATGACATTTTGAATCATTTTTGGTAGAGTCCAAAAAATCAATTTTCTGATGAAAAACGATGACCCCGGACCAGTCGAACGTTGAAAAAATGGTCAATATTGATGAAATTTTAACATTTAATCTTTTGACTTTAAATGATGGTTGGATGTGAGTTATTACTTTTTCAACTAAAATAAGTGTGTTTAAAGTCATTTCTGTGCCTGAAATTGGTCAACATTGAAGATTTTGAGTAAGCAAAACTCTGTAAAAATGGCAATTTTGGTCACTGTGAGGGTTTAAAAAGTGGTTATTCAACATGAGGCCCGATCCAAATGACATTTTGAATCAGTTTTTGGAAGAGTCCAAAAAATCCATTTTCTGATGAAAAATGATGACCCCCGACCAGTCGAACATTGAAAAAATGATCAATATTGATGAAATTTTAACATTTAATCTTTTGACTTAAATGACGATTGGATGTGAGTTATTACTTTTTCAACTAAAATAAGTGTGTTTAAAGTCATTTCTGTGCCTGAAATTGGTCAAAATTGAAGATTTTGAGTAAGCAAAACTCTGTAAAAATGGCAATTTTGGTCACTGTGAGGGTTTAAAAAGTGGTTATTCAACATGAGGCCCGATTCAAATGACATTTTGAATCATTTTTGGTAGAGTCCAAAAAATCAATTTTCTGATGAAAAACGATGACCCCGGACCAGTCGAACGTTGAAAAAATGGTCAATATTGATGAAATTTTAACATTTAATCTTTTGACTTTAAATGATGGTTGGATGTGAGTTATTACTTTTTCAACTAAAATAAGTGTGTTTAAAGTCATTTCTGTGCCTGAAATTGGTCAAAATTGAAGATTTTGAGTAAGCAAAACTCTGTAAAAATGGCAATTTTGGTCACTGTGAGGGTTTAAAAAGTGGTTATTCAACATGAGGCCCGATCCAAATGACATTTTGAATCACTTTTGGTAGAGTCCAAAAAATCAATTTTCTGATGAAAAACGATGACCCCGGACCAGTCGAACGTTGAAAAAATGGTCAATATTGATGAAATTTTAACATTTAATCTTTTGACTTTAAATGACGGTTGGATGTGAGTTATTACTTTTTCAACTAAAATAAGTGTGTTTAAAGTCATTTCTGTGCCTGAAATTGGTCAAAATTGAAGATTTTGAGTAAGCAAAACTCTGTAAAAATGGCAATTTTGGTCACTGTGAGGGTTTAAAAAGTGGTTATTCAACATGAGGCCCGATCCAAATGACATTTTGAATCATTTTTGGTAGAGTCCAAAAAATCAATTTTCTGATGAAAAACGATGACCCCGGACCAGTCGAACGTTGAAAAAATGGTCAATATTGATGAAATTTTAACATTTAATCTTTTGACTTTAAATGACGGTTGGATGTGAGTTATTACTTTTTCAACTAAAATAAGTGTGTTTAAAGTCATTTCTGTGCCTGAAATTGGTCAAAATTGAAGATTTTGAGTAAGCAAAACTCTGTAAAAATGGCAATTTTGGTCACTGTGAGGGTTTAAAAAGTGGTTATTCAACATGAGGCCCGATCCAAATGACATTTTGAATCATTTTTGGTAGAGTCCAAAAAATCCATTTTCTGATGAAAAACGATGACCTCGGACCAGTCGAACGTTGAAAAAATGGTCAATATTGATGAAATTTTAACATTTAATCTTTTGACTTTAAATGACGGTTGGATGTGAGTTATTACTTTTTCAACTAAAATAAGTGTGTTTAAAGTCATTTCTGTGCCTGAAATTGGTAAAAATTGAAGATTTTGAGTAAGCAAAACTCTGTAAAAATGACAATTTTGGTCACTGTGAGGGTTTAAAAAGTGGTTATTCAACATGAGGCCCGATCCAAATGACATTTTGAATCATTTTTGGAAGAGTCCAAAAAATCAATTTTCTGATGAAAAACGATGACCCCGGACCAGTCGAACATTGAAAAAATGATCAATAGTGATGAAATTTTAACATTTAATCTTTTGACTTAAATGACGATTGGATGTGAGTTATTACTTTTTCAACTAAAATAAGTGTGTTTAAAGTCATTTCTGTGCCTGAAATTGGTCAAAATTGAAGATTTTGAGTAAGCAAAACTCTGTAAAAATGGCAATTTTGGTCACTGTGAGGGTTTAAAAAGTGGTTATTCAACATGAGGCCCGATCCAAATGACATTTTGAATCATTTTTGGTAGAGTCCAAAAAATCAATTTTCTGATGAAAAACGATGACCCCGGACCAGTCGAACGTTGAAAAAATGGTCAATATTGATGAAATTTTAACATTTAATCTTTTGACTTTAAATGATGGTTGGATGTGAGTTATTACTTTTTCAACTAAAATAAGTGTGTTTAAAGTCATTTCTGTGCCTGAAATTGGTCAAAATTGAAGATTTTGAGTAAGCAAAACTCTGTAAAAATGGCAATTTTGGTCACTGTGAGGGTTTAAAAAGTGGTTATTCAACATGAGGCCCGATCCAAATGACATTTTGAATCACTTTTGGTAGAGTCCAAAAAATCAATTTTCTGATGAAAAACGATGACCCCGGACCAGTCGAACGTTGAAAAAATGGTCAATATTGATGAAATTTTAACATTTAATCTTTTGACTTTAAATGACGGTTGGATGTGAGTTATTACTTTTTCAACTAAAATAAGTGTGTTTAAAGTCATTTCTGTGCCTGAAATTGGTCAAAATTGAAGATTTTGAGTAAGCAAAACTCTGTAAAAATGGCAATTTTGGTCACTGTGAGGGTTTAAAAAGTGGTTATTCAACATGAGGCCCGATCCAAATGACATTTTGAATCATTTTTGGTAGAGTCCAAAAAATCCATTTTCTGATGAAAAACGATGACCCCGGACCAGTCAAACGTTGAAAAAATGGTCAATATTGATGAAATTTTAACATTTAATCTTTTGACTTTGAATGACGGTTGGATGTGAGTTATTACTTTTTCAACTAAAATAATAGTGTTTAAAGTCAGTTCTGTGCCTGAAATTGGTCAAAATTGAAGATTTTGAGTAAGCAAAACTCTGTAAAAATGGCAATTTTGGTCACTGTGAGGGTTTAAAAAGTGGTTATTCAACATGAGGCCCGATCCAAATGACATTTTGAATCAGTTTTGGAACAGTCCAAAAAATCCATTTTCTGATGAAAAACGATGACCCCGGACCAGTCGAACGTTGAAAAAATGGTCAATATTGATGAAATTTTAACATTTAATCTTTTGACTTTAAATGACGGTTGGATGTGAGTTATTACTTTTTCAACTAAAATAAGTGTGTTTAAAGTCATTTCTGTGCCTGAAATTGGTCAAAATTGAAGATTTTGAGTAAGCAAAACTCTGTAAAAATGGCAATTTTGTTCACTGTGAGGGTTTAAAAAGTGGTTATTCAACATGAGGCCCGATCCAAATGACATTTTGAATCATTTTTGGTAGAGTCCAAAAAATCAATTTTCTGATGAAAAACGATGACCCCGGACCAGTCGAACGTTGAAAAAATGATCAATATTGATGAAATTTTAACATTTAATCTTTTGACTTTAAATGACGATTGGATGTGAGTTATTACTTTTTCAACTAAAATAAGTGTGTTTAAAGTCATTTCTGTGCCTGAAATTGGTCAAAATTGAAGATTTTGAGTAAGCAAAACTCTGTAAAAATGGCAATTTTGGTCACTGTGAGGGTTTAAAAAGTGGTTATTCAACATGAGGCCCGATCCAAATGACATTTTGAATCATTTTTGGTAGAGTCCAAAAAATCAATTTTCTGATGAAAAACGATGACCCCGGACCAGTCGAACGTTGAAAAAATGATCAATATTGATGAAATTTTAACATTTAATCTTTTGACTTTAAATGACAATTGGATGTGAGTTATTACTTTTTCAACTAAAATAAGTGTGTTTAAAGTCATTTCTGTGCCTGAAATTGGTCAAAATTGAAGATTTTGAGTAAGCAAAACTCTGTAAAAATGGCAATTTTGGTCACTGTGAGGGTTTAAAAAGTGGTTATTCAACATGAGGCCCGATCCAAATGACATTTTGAATCATTTTTGGTAGAGTCCAAAAAATCAATTTTCTGATGAAAAACGATGACCCCGGACCAGTCGAACGTTGAAAAAATGGTCAATATTGATGAAATTTTAACATTTAATCTTTTGACTTTAAATGACGGTTGGATGTGAGTTATTACTTTTTCAACTAAAATAAGTGTGTTTAAAGTCATTTCTGTGCCTGAAATTGGTCAAAATTGAAGATTTTGAGTAAGCAAAACTCTGTAAAAATGGCAATTTTGGTCACTGTGAGGGTTTAAAAAGTGGTTATTCAACATGAGGCCCGATCCAAATGACATTTTGAATCATTTTTGGTAGAGTCCAAAAAATCCATTTTCTGATGAAAAACGATGACCTCGGACCAGTCGAACGTTGAAAAAATGGTCAATATTGATGAAATTTTAACATTTAATCTTTTGACTTTAAATGACGGTTGGATGTGAGTTATTACTTTTTCAACTAAAATAAGTGTGTTTAAAGTCATTTCTGTGCCTGAAATTGGTAAAAATTGAAGATTTTGAGTAAGCAAAACTCTGTAAAAATGACAATTTTGGTCACTGTGAGGGTTTAAAAAGTGGTTATTCAACATGAGGCCCGATCCAAATGACATTTTGAATCATTTTTGGAAGAGTCCAAAAAATCAATTTTCTGATGAAAAACGATGACCCCGGACCAGTCGAACATTGAAAAAATGATCAATAGTGATGAAATTTTAACATTTAATCTTTTGACTTAAATGACGATTGGATGTGAGTTATTACTTTTTCAACTAAAATAAGTGTGTTTAAAGTCATTTCTGTGCCTGAAATTGGTTAAAATTGAAGATTTTGAGTAAGCAAAACTCTGTAAAAATGGCAATTTTGGTCACTGTGAGGGTTTAAAAAGTGGTTATTCAACATGAGGCCCGATCCAAATGACATTTTGAATCATTTTTGGTAGAGTCCAAAAAATCAATTTTCTGATGAAAAACGATGACCCCGGACCAGTCGAACGTTGAAAAAATGGTCAATATTGATGAAATTTTAACATTTAATCTTTTGACTTTAAATGATGGTTGGATGTGAGTTATTACTTTTTCAACTAAAATAAGTGTGTTTAAAGTCATTTCTGTGCCTGAAATTGGTCAAAATTGAAGATTTTGAGTAAGCAAAACTCTGTAAAAATGGCAATTTTGGTCACTGTGAGGGTTTAAAAAGTGGTTATTCAACATGAGGCCCGATCCAAATGACATTTTGAATCATTTTTGGAAGAGTCCAAAAAATCCATTTTCTGATGAAAAATGATGACCCCGGACCAGTCGAACATTGAAAAAATGATCAATATTGATGAAATTTTAACATTTAATCTTTTGACTTAAATGACGATTGGATGTGAGTTATTACTTTTTCAACTAAAATAAGTGTGTTTAAAGTCATTTCTGTGCCTGAAATTGGTCAAAATTGAAGATTTTGAGTAAGCAAAACTCTGTAAAAATGGCAATTTTGGTCACTGTGAGGGTTTAAAAAGTGGTTATTCAACATGAGGCCCGATCCAAATGACATTTTGAATCACTTTTGGTAGAGTCCAAAAAATCAATTTTCTGATGAAAAACGATGACCCCGGACCAGTCGAACGTTGAAAAAATGGTCAATATTGATGAAATTTTAACATTTAATCTTTTGACTTTAAATGACGGTTGGATGTGAGTTATTACTTTTTCAACTAAAATAAGTGTGTTTAAAGTCATTTCTGTGCCTGAAATTGGTCAAAATTGAAGATTTTGAGTAAGCAAAACTCTGTAAAAATGGCAATTTTGGTCACTGTGAGGGTTTAAAAAGTGGTTATTCAACATGAGGCCCGATCCAAATGACATTTTGAATCATTTTTGGTAGAGTCCAAAAAATCAATTTTCTGATGAAAAACGATGACCCCGGACCAGTCGAACGTTGAAAAAATGGTCAATATTGATGAAATTTTAACATTTAATCTTTTGACTTTAAATGACGGTTGGATGTGAGTTATTACTTTTTCAACTAAAATAAGTGTGTTTAAAGTCATTTCTGTGCCTGAAATTGGTCAAAATTGAAGATTTTGAGTAAGCAAAACTCTGTAAAAATGGCAATTTTGGTCACTGTGAGGGTTTAAAAAGTGGTTATTCAACATGAGGCCCGATCCAAATGACATTTTGAATCATTTTTGGTAGAGTCCAAAAAATCCATTTTCTGATGAAAAACGATGACCTCGGACCAGTCGAACGTTGAAAAAATGGTCAATATTGATGAAATTTTAACATTTAATCTTTTGACTTTAAATGACGGTTGGATGTGAGTTATTACTTTTTCAACTAAAATAAGTGTGTTTAAAGTCATTTCTGTGCCTGAAATTGGTAAAAATTGAAGATTTTGAGTAAGCAAAACTCTGTAAAAATGACAATTTTGGTCACTGTGAGGGTTTAAAAAGTGGTTATTCAACATGAGGCCCGATCCAAATGACATTTTGAATCATTTTTGGAAGAGTCCAAAAAATCAATTTTCTGATGAAAAACGATGACCCCGGACCAGTCGAACATTGAAAAAATGATCAATAGTGATGAAATTTTAACATTTAATCTTTTGACTTAAATGACGATTGGATGTGAGTTATTACTTTTTCAACTAAAATAAGTGTGTTTAAAGTCATTTCTGTGCCTGAAATTGGTCAAAATTGAAGATTTTGAGTAAGCAAAACTCTGTAAAAATGGCAATTTTGGTCACTGTGAGGGTTTAAAAAGTGGTTATTCAACATGAGGCCCGATCCAAATGACATTTTGAATCATTTTTGGTAGAGTCCAAAAAATCAATTTTCTGATGAAAAACGATGACCCCGGACCAGTCGAACGTTGAAAAAATGGTCAATATTGATGAAATTTTAACATTTAATCTTTTGACTTTAAATGATGGTTGGATGTGAGTTATTACTTTTTCAACTAAAATAAGTGTGTTTAAAGTCATTTCTGTGCCTGAAATTGGTCAAAATTGAAGATTTTGAGTAAGCAAAACTCTGTAAAAATGGCAATTTTGGTCACTGTGAGGGTTTAAAAAGTGGTTATTCAACATGAGGCCCGATCCAAATGACATTTTGAATCACTTTTGGTAGAGTCCAAAAAATCAATTTTCTGATGAAAAACGATGACCCCGGACCAGTCGAACGTTGAAAAAATGGTCAATATTGATGAAATTTTAACATTTAATCTTTTGACTTTAAATGACGGTTGGATGTGAGTTATTACTTTTTCAACTAAAATAAGTGTGTTTAAAGTCATTTCTGTGCCTGAAATTGGTCAAAATTGAAGATTTTGAGTAAGCAAAACTCTGTAAAAATGGCAATTTTGGTCACTGTGAGGGTTTAAAAAGTGGTTATTCAACATGAGGCCCGATCCAAATGACATTTTGAATCATTTTTGGTAGAGTCCAAAAAATCCATTTTCTGATGAAAAACGATGACCCCGGACCAGTCAAACGTTGAAAAAATGGTCAATATTGATGAAATTTTAACATTTAATCTTTTGACTTTGAATGACGGTTGGATGTGAGTTATTACTTTTTCAACTAAAATAATAGTGTTTAAAGTCAGTTCTGTGCCTGAAATTGGTCAAAATTGAAGATTTTGAGTAAGCAAAACTCTGTAAAAATGGCAATTTTGGTCACTGTGAGGGTTTAAAAAGTGGTTATTCAACATGAGGCCCGATCCAAATGACATTTTGAATCATTTTTGGTAGAGTCCAAAAAATCCATTTTCTGATGAAAAACGATGACCCCGGACCAGTCGAACGTTGAAAAAATGATCAATATTGATGAAATTTTAACATTTAATCTTTTGACTTAAATGACGATTGGATGTGAGTTATTACTTTTTCAACTAAAATAAGTGTGTTTAAAGTCATTTCTGTGCCTGAAATTGGTCAAAATTGAAGATTTTGAGTAAGCAAAACTCTGTAAAAATGGCAATTTTGGTCACTGTGAGGGTTTAAAAAGTGGTTATTCAACATGAGGCCCGATCCAAATGACATTTTGAATCATTTTTGGTAGAGTCCAAAAAATCAATTTTCTGATGAAAAACGATGACCCCGGACCAGTCGAACGTTGAAAAAATGGTCAATATTGATGAAATTTTAACATTTAATCTTTTGACTTTAAATGATGGTTGGATGTGAGTTATTACTTTTTCAACTAAAATAAGTGTGTTTAAAGTCATTTCTGTGCCTGAAATTGGTCAAAATTGAAGATTTTGAGTAAGCAAAACTCTGTAAAAATGGCAATTTTGGTCACTGTGAGGGTTTAAAAAGTGGTTATTCAACATGAGGCCCGATCCAAATGACATTTTGAATCACTTTTGGTAGAGTCCAAAAAATCAATTTTCTGATGAAAAACGATGACCCCGGACCAGTCGAACGTTGAAAAAATGGTCAATATTGATGAAATTTTAACATTTAATCTTTTGACTTTAAATGACGGTTGGATGTGAGTTATTACTTTTTCAACTAAAATAAGTGTGTTTAAAGTCATTTCTGTGCCTGAAATTGGTCAAAATTGAAGATTTTGAGTAAGCAAAACTCTGTAAAAATGGCAATTTTGGTCACTGTGAGGGTTTAAAAAGTGGTTATTCAACATGAGGCCCGATCCAAATGACATTTTGAATCATTTTTGGTAGAGTCCAAAAAATCAATTTTCTGATGAAAAACGATGACCCCGGACCAGTCGAACGTTGAAAAAATGGTCAATATTGATGAAATTTTAACATTTAATCTTTTGACTTTAAATGACGGTTGGATGTGAGTTATTACTTTTTCAACTAAAATAAGTGTGTTTAAAGTCATTTCTGTGCCTGAAATTGGTCAAAATTGAAGATTTTGAGTAAGCAAAACTCTGTAAAAATGGCAATTTTGGTCACTGTGAGGGTTTAAAAAGTGGTTATTCAACATGAGGCCCGATCCAAATGACATTTTGAATCATTTTTGGTAGAGTCCAAAAAATCCATTTTCTGATGAAAAACGATGACCTCGGACCAGTCGAACGTTGAAAAAATGGTCAATATTGATGAAATTTTAACATTTAATCTTTTGACTTTAAATGACGGTTGGATGTGAGTTATTACTTTTTCAACTAAAATAAGTGTGTTTAAAGTCATTTCTGTGCCTGAAATTGGTAAAAATTGAAGATTTTGAGTAAGCAAAACTCTGTAAAAATGACAATTTTGGTCACTGTGAGGGTTTAAAAAGTGGTTATTCAACATGAGGCCCGATCCAAATGACATTTTGAATCATTTTTGGAAGAGTCCAAAAAATCAATTTTCTGATGAAAAACGATGACCCCGGACCAGTCGAACATTGAAAAAATGATCAATAGTGATGAAATTTTAACATTTAATCTTTTGACTTAAATGACGATTGGATGTGAGTTATTACTTTTTCAACTAAAATAAGTGTGTTTAAAGTCATTTCTGTGCCTGAAATTGGTCAAAATTGAAGATTTTGAGTAAGCAAAACTCTGTAAAAATGGCAATTTTGGTCACTGTGAGGGTTTAAAAAGTGGTTATTCAACATGAGGCCCGATCCAAATGACATTTTGAATCATTTTTGGTAGAGTCCAAAAAATCAATTTTCTGATGAAAAACGATGACCCCGGACCAGTCGAACGTTGAAAAAATGGTCAATATTGATGAAATTTTAACATTTAATCTTTTGACTTTAAATGATGGTTGGATGTGAGTTATTACTTTTTCAACTAAAATAAGTGTGTTTAAAGTCATTTCTGTGCCTGAAATTGGTCAAAATTGAAGATTTTGAGTAAGCAAAACTCTGTAAAAATGGCAATTTTGGTCACTGTGAGGGTTTAAAAAGTGGTTATTCAACATGAGGCCCGATCCAAATGACATTTTGAATCACTTTTGGTAGAGTCCAAAAAATCAATTTTCTGATGAAAAACGATGACCCCGGACCAGTCGAACGTTGAAAAAATGGTCAATATTGATGAAATTTTAACATTTAATCTTTTGACTTTAAATGACGGTTGGATGTGAGTTATTACTTTTTCAACTAAAATAAGTGTGTTTAAAGTCATTTCTGTGCCTGAAATTGGTCAAAATTGAAGATTTTGAGTAAGCAAAACTCTGTAAAAATGGCAATTTTGGTCACTGTGAGGGTTTAAAAAGTGGTTATTCAACATGAGGCCCGATCCAAATGACATTTTGAATCATTTTTGGTAGAGTCCAAAAAATCCATTTTCTGATGAAAAACGATGACCCCGGACCAGTCAAACGTTGAAAAAATGGTCAATATTGATGACATTTTAACATTTAATCTTTTGACTTTGAATGACGGTTGGATGTGAGTTATTACTTTTTCAACTAAAATAATAGTGTTTAAAGTCAGTTCTGTGCCTGAAATTGGTCAAAATTGAAGATTTTGAGTAAGCAAAACTCTGTAAAAATGGCAATTTTGGTCACTGTGAGGGTTTAAAAAGTGGTTATTCAACATGAGGCCCGATCCAAATGACATTTTGAATCATTTTTGGTAGAGTCCAAAAAATCCATTTTCTGATGAAAAACGATGACCCCGGACCAGTCGAACGTTGAAAAAATGGTCAATATTGATGACATTTTAACATTTAATCTTTTGACTTTAAATGACGGTTGGATGTGAGTTATTACTTTTTCAACTAAAATAAGTGTGTTTAAAGTCATTTCTGTGCCTGAAATTGGTCAAAATTGAAGATTTTGAGTAAGCAAAACTCTGTAAAAATAACAATTTTGGTCACTGTGAGGGTTTAAAAAGTGGTTATTCAACATGAGGCCCGATCCAAATGACATTTTGAATCATTTTTGGAAGAGTCCAAAAAATCCATTTTCTGATGAAAAACGATGACCCCGGACCAGTGGAACATTGAAAAAATGATCAATATTGATGAAATTTTAACATTTAATCTTTTGACTTTAAATGACAATTGGATGTGAGTTATTACTTTTTCAACTAAAATAAGTGTGTTTAAAGTCATTTCTGTGCCTGAAATTGGTCAAAATTGAAGATTTTGAGTAAGCAAAACTCTGTAAAAATGGCAATTTTGGTCACTGTGAGGGTTTAAAAAGTGGTTATTCAACATGAGGCCCGATCCAAATGACATTTTGAATCATTTTTGGTAGAGTCCAAAAAATCCATTTTCTGATGAAAAACGATGACCCCGGACCAGTCGAACGTTGAAAAAATGGTCAATATTGATGACATTTTAACATTTAATCTTTTGACTTTAAATGACGGTTGGATGTGAGTTATTACTTTTTCAACTAAAATAAGTGTGTTTAAAGTCATTTCTGTGCCTGAAATTGGTCAAAATTGAAGATTTTGAGTAAGCAAAACTCTGTAAAAATGGCAATTTTGGTCACTGTGAGGGTTTAAAAAGTGGTTATTCAACATGAGGCCCGATCCAAATGACATTTTGAATCATTTTTGGTAGAGTCCAAAAAATCCATTTTCTGATGAAAAACGATGACCCCGGACCAGTCGAACGTTGAAAAAATGGTCAATATTGATGAAATTTTAACATTTAATCTTTTGACTTTAAATGACGGTTGGATGTGAGTTATTACTTTTTCAACTAAAATAAGTGTGTTTAAAGTCATTTCTGTGCCTGAAATTGGTCAAAATTGAAGATTTTGAGTAAGCAAAACTCTGTAAAAATGACAATTTTGGTCACTGTGAGGGTTTAAAAAGTGGTTATTCAACATGAGGCCCGATCCAAATGACATTTTGAATCATTTTTGGAAGAGTCCAAAAAATCAATTTTGTGATGAAAAACGATGACCCTGGACCAGTCGAACATTGAAAAAATGATCAATATTGATGAAATTTTAACATTTAATCTTTTGACTTAAATGACGATTGGATGTGAGTTATTACTTTTTCAACTAAAATAAGTGTGTTTAAAGTCATTTCTGTGCCTGAATTTGGTCAAAATTGAAGATTTTGAGTAAGCAAAACTCTGTAAAAATGGCAATTTTGGTCACTGTGAGGGTTTAAAAAGTGGTTATTCAACATGAGGCCCGATCCAAATGACATTTTGAATCATTTTTGGTAGAGTCCAAAAAATCCATTTTCTGATGAAAAACGATGACCCCGGACCAGTCGAACGTTGAAAAAATGGTCAATATTGATGACATTTTAACATTTAATCTTTTGACTTTAAATGACGGTTGGATGTGAGTTATTACTTTTTCAACTAAAATAAGTGTGTTTAAAGTCATTTCTGTGCCTGAAATTGGTCAAAATTGAAGATTTTGAGTAAGCAAAACTCTGTAAAAATAACAATTTTGGTCACTGTGAGGGTTTAAAAAGTGGTTATTCAACATGAGGCCCGATCCAAATGACATTTTGAATCATTTTTGGAAGAGTCCAAAAAATCCATTTTCTGATGAAAAACGATGACCCCGGACCAGTGGAACATTGAAAAAATGATCAATATTGATGAAATTTTAACATTTAATCTTTTGACTTTAAATGACGATTGGATGTGAGTTATTACTTTTTCAACTAAAATAAGTGTGTTTAAAGTCATTTCTGTGCCTGAAATTGGTCAAAATTGAAGATTTTGAGTAAGCAAAACTCTGTAAAAATGGCAATTTTGGTCACTGTGAGGGTTTAAAAAGTGGTTATTCAACATGAGGCCCGATCCAAATGACATTTTGAATCATTTTTGGTAGAGTCCAAAAAATCCATTTTCTGATGAAAAACGATGACCCCGGAACAGTCGAACGTTGAAAAAATGGTCAATATTGATGAAATTTTAACATTTAATCTTTTGACTTTAAATGACGGTTGGATGTGAGTTATTACTTTTTCAACTAAAATAAGTGTGTTTAAAGTCATTTCTGTGCCTGAAATTGGTCAAAATTGAAGATTTTGAGTAAGCAAAACTCTGTAAAAATGGCAATTTTGGTCACTGTGAGGGTTTAAAAAGTGGTTATTCAACATGAGGCCCGATCCAAATGACATTTTGAATCATTTTTGGTAGAGTCCAAAAAATCAATTTTCTGATGAAAAACGATGACCCCGGACCAGTCGAACGTTGAAAAAATGGTCAATATTGATGAAATTTTAACATTTAATCTTTTGACTTTAAATGACGGTTGGATGTGAGTTATTACTTTTTCAACTAAAATAAGTGTGTTTAAAGTCATTTCTGTGCCTGAAATTGGTCAAAATTGAAGATTTTGAGTAAGCAAAACTCTGTAAAAATGGCAATTTTGTTCACTGTGAGGGTTTAAAAAGTGGTTATTCAACATGAGGCCCGATCCAAATGACATTTTGAATCATTTTTGGTAGAGTCCAAAAAATCCATTTTCTGATGAAAAACGATGACCCCGGACCAGTCGAACGTTGAAAAAATGGTCAATATTGATGAAATTTTAACATTTAATCTTTTGACTTTAAATGACGGTTGGATGTGAGTTATTACTTTTTCAACTAAAATAAGTGTGTTTAAAGTCATTTCTGTGCCTGAAATTGGTCAAAATTGAAGATTTTGAGTAAGCAAAACTCTGTAAAAATGACAATTTTGGTCACTGTGAGGGTTTAAAAAGTGGTTATTCAACATGAGGCCCGATCCAAATGACATTTTGAATCATTTTTGGAAGAGTCCAAAAAATCCATTTTCTGATGAAAAATGATGACCCCGGACCAGTCGAACATTGAAAAAATGATCAATATTGATGAAATTTTAACATTTAATCTTTTGACTTAAATGACGATTGGATGTGAGTTATTACTTTTTCAACTAAAATAAGTGTGTTTAAAGTCATTTCTGTGCCTGAAATTGGTCAAAATTGAAGATTTTGAGTAAGCAAAACTCTGTAAAAATGGCAATTTTGGTCACTGTGAGGGTTTAAAAAGTGGTTATTCAACATGAGGCCCGATCCAAATGACATTTTGAATCATTTTTGGTAGAGTCCAAAAAATCAATTTTCTGATGAAAAACGATGACCCCGGACCAGTCGAACGTTGAAAAAATGGTCAATATTGATGAAATTTTAACATTTAATCTTTTGACTTTAAATGATGGTTGGATGTGAGTTATTACTTTTTCAACTAAAATAAGTGTGTTTAAAGTCATTTCTGTGCCTGATATTGGTCAAAATTGAAGATTTTGAGTAAGCAAAACTCTGTAAAAATGGCAATTTTGGTCACTGTGAGGGTTTAAAAAGTGGTTATTCAACATGAGGCCCGATCCAAATGACATTTTGAATCACTTTTGGTAGAGTCCAAAAAATCAATTTTCTGATGAAAAACGATGACCCCGGACCAGTCGAACGTTGAAAAAATGGTCAATATTGATGAAATTTTAACATTTAATCTTTTGACTTTAAATGACGGTTGGATGTGAGTTATTACTTTTTCAACTAAAAAAAGTGTGTTTAAAGTCATTTCTGTGCCTGAAATTGGTCAAAATTGAAGATTTTGAGTAAGCAAAACTCTGTAAAAATAACAATTTTGGTCACTGTGAGGGTTTAAAAAGTGGTTATTCAACATGAGGCCCGATCCAAATGACATTTTGAATCATTTTTGGAAGAGTCCAAAAAATCCATTTTCTGATGAAAAACGATGACCCCGGACCAGTGGAACATTGAAAAAATGATCAATATTGATGAAATTTTAACATTTAATCTTTTGACTTTAAATGACGATTGGATGTGAGTTATTACTTTTTCAACTAAAATAAGTGTGTTTAAAGTCATTTCTGTGCCTGAAATTGGTCAAAATTGAAGATTTTGAGTAAGCAAAACTCTGTAAAAATGGCAATTTTGGTCACTGTGAGGGTTTAAAAAGTGGTTATTCAACATGAGGCCCGATCCAAATGACATTTTGAATCATTTTTGGTAGAGTCCAAAAAATCCATTTTCTGATGAAAAACGATGACCCCGGAACAGTCGAACGTTGAAAAAATGGTCAATATTGATGAAATTTTAACATTTAATCTTTTGACTTTAAATGACGGTTGGATGTGAGTTATTACTTTTTCAACTAAAATAAGTGTGTTTAAAGTCATTTCTGTGCCTGAAATTGGTCAAAATTGAAGATTTTGAGTAAGCAAAACTCTGTAAAAATGGCAATTTTGGTCACTGTGAGGGTTTAAAAAGTGGTTATTCAACATGAGGCCCGATCCAAATGACATTTTGAATCATTTTTGGTAGAGTCCAAAAAATCAATTTTCTGATGAAAAACGATGACCCCGGACCAGTCGAACGTTGAAAAAATGGTCAATATTGATGAAATTTTAACATTTAATCTTTTGACTTTAAATGACGGTTGGATGTGAGTTATTACTTTTTCAACTAAAATAAGTGTGTTTAAAGTCATTTCTGTGCCTGAAATTGGTCAAAATTGAAGATTTTGAGTAAGCAAAACTCTGTAAAAATGGCAATTTTGTTCACTGTGAGGGTTTAAAAAGTGGTTATTCAACATGAGGCCCGATCCAAATGACATTTTGAATCATTTTTGGTAGAGTCCCAAAAATCCATTTTCTGATGAAAAACGATGACCCCGGACCAGTCGAACGTTGAAAAAATGGTCAATATTGATGAAATTTTAACATTTAATCTTTTGACTTTAAATGACGGTTGGATGTGAGTTATTACTTTTTCAACTAAAATAAGTGTGTTTAAAGTCATTTCTGTGCCTGAAATTGGTCAAAATTGAAGATTTTGAGTAAGCAAAACTCTGTAAAAATGACAATTTTGGTCACTGTGAGGGTTTAAAAAGTGGTTATTCAACATGAGGCCCGATCCAAATGACATTTTGAATCATTTTTGGAAGAGTCCAAAAAATCCATTTTCTGATGAAAAATGATGACCCCGGACCAGTCGAACATTGAAAAAATGATCAATATTGATGAAATTTTAACATTTAATCTTTTGACTTAAATGACGATTGGATGTGAGTTATTACTTTTTCAACTAAAATAAGTGTGTTTAAAGTCATTTCTGTGCCTGAAATTGGTCAAAATTGAAGATTTTGAGTAAGCAAAACTCTGTAAAAATGGCAATTTTGGTCACTGTGAGGGTTTAAAAAGTGGTTATTCAACATGAGGCCCGATCCAAATGACATTTTGAATCATTTTTGGTAGAGTCCAAAAAATCAATTTTCTGATGAAAAACGATGACCCCGGACCAGTCGAACGTTGAAAAAATGGTCAATATTGATGAAATTTTAACATTTAATCTTTTGACTTTAAATGATGGTTGGATGTGAGTTATTACTTTTTCAACTAAAATAAGTGTGTTTAAAGTCATTTCTGTGCCTGATATTGGTCAAAATTGAAGATTTTGAGTAAGCAAAACTCTGTAAAAATGGCAATTTTGGTCACTGTGAGGGTTTAAAAAGTGGTTATTCAACATGAGGCCCGATCCAAATGACATTTTGAATCACTTTTGGTAGAGTCCAAAAAATCAATTTTCTGATGAAAAACGATGACCCCGGACCAGTCGAACGTTGAAAAAATGGTCAATATTGATGAAATTTTAACATTTAATCTTTTGACTTTAAATGACGGTTGGATGTGAGTTATTACTTTTTCAACTAAAATAAGTGTGTTTAAAGTCATTTCTGTGCCTGAAATTGGTCAAAATTGAAGATTTTGAGTAAGCAAAACTCTGTAAAAATGGCAATTTTGGTCACTGTGAGGGTTTAAAAAGTGGTTATTCAACATGAGGCCCGATCCAAATGACATTTTGAATCATTTTTGGTAGAGTCCAAAAAATCAATTTTCTGATGAAAAACGATGACCCCGGACCAGTCGAACGTTGAAAAAATGGTCAATATTGATGAAATTTTAACATTTAATCTTTTGACTTTAAATGACGGTTGGATGTGAGTTATTACTTTTTCAACTAAAATAAGTGTGTTTAAAGTCATTTCTGTGCCTGAAATTGGTCAAAATTGAAGATTTTGAGTAAGCAAAACTCTGTAAAAATGGCAATTTTGGTCACTGTGAGGGTTTAAAAAGTGGTTATTTAACATGAGGCCCGATCCAAATGACATTTTGAATCATTTTTGGTAGAGTCCAAAAAATCCATTTTCTGATGAAAAACGATGACCTCGGACCAGTCGAACGTTGAAAAAATGGTCAATATTGATGAAATTTTAACATTTAATCTTTTGACTTTAAATGACGGTTGGATGTGAGTTATTACTTTTTCAACTAAAATAAGTGTGTTTAAAGTCATTTCTGTGCCTGAAATTGGTAAAAATTGAAGATTTTGAGTAAGCAAAACTCTGTAAAAATGACAATTTTGGTCACTGTGAGGGTTTAAAAAGTGGTTATTCAACATGAGGCCCGATCCAAATGACATTTTGAATCATTTTTGGAAGAGTCCAAAAAATCAATTTTCTGATGAAAAACGATGACCCCGGACCAGTCGAACATTGAAAAAATGATCAATAGTGATGAAATTTTAACATTTAATCTTTTGACTTAAATGACGATTGGATGTGAGTTATTACTTTTTCAACTAAAATAAGTGTGTTTAAAGTCATTTCTGTGCCTGAAATTGGTCAAAATTGAAGATTTTGAGTAAGCAAAACTCTGTAAAAATGGCAATTTTGGTCACTGTGAGGGTTTAAAAAGTGGTTATTCAACATGAGGCCCGATCCAAATGACATTTTGAATCATTTTTGGTAGAGTCCAAAAAATCAATTTTCTGATGAAAAACGATGACCCCGGACCAGTCGAACGTTGAAAAAATGGTCAATATTGATGAAATTTTAACATTTAATCTTTTGACTTTAAATGATGGTTGGATGTGAGTTATTACTTTTTCAACTAAAATAAGTGTGTTTAAAGTCATTTCTGTGCCTGAAATTGGTCAAAATTGAAGATTTTGAGTAAGCAAAACTCTGTAAAAATGGCAATTTTGGTCACTGTGAGGGTTTAAAAAGTGGTTATTCAACATGAGGCCCGATCCAAATGACATTTTGAATCATTTTTGGAAGAGTCCAAAAAATCCATTTTCTGATGAAAAATGATGACCCCGGACCAGTCGAACATTGAAAAAATGATCAATATTGATGAAATTTTAACATTTAATCTTTTGACTTAAATGACGATTGGATGTGAGTTATTACTTTTTCAACTAAAATAAGTGTGTTTAAAGTCATTTCTGTGCCTGAAATTGGTCAAAATTGAAGATTTTGAGTAAGCAAAACTCTGTAAAAATGGCAATTTTGGTCACTGTGAGGGTTTAAAAAGTGGTTATTCAACATGAGGCCCGATCCAAATGACATTTTGAATCATTTTTGGTAGAGTCCAAAAAATCAATTTTCTGATGAAAAACGATGACCCCGGACCAGTCGAACGTTGAAAAAATGGTCAATATTGATGAAATTTTAACATTTAATCTTTTGACTTTAAATGATGGTTGGATGTGAGTTATTACTTTTTCAACTAAAATAAGTGTGTTTAAAGTCATTTCTGTGCCTGAAATTGGTCAAAATTGAAGATTTTGAGTAAGCAAAACTCTGTAAAAATGGCAATTTTGGTCACTGTGAGGGTTTAAAAAGTGGTTATTCAACATGAGGCCCGATCCAAATGACATTTTGAATCACTTTTGGTAGAGTCCAAAAAATCAATTTTCTGATGAAAAACGATGACCCCGGACCAGTCGAACGTTGAAAAAATGGTCAATATTGATGAAATTTTAACATTTAATCTTTTGACTTTAAATGACGGTTGGATGTGAGTTATTACTTTTTCAACTAAAATAAGTGTGTTTAAAGTCATTTCTGTGCCTGAAATTGGTCAAAATTGAAGATTTTGAGTAAGCAAAACTCTGTAAAAATGGCAATTTTGGTCACTGTGAGGGTTTAAAAAGTGGTTATTCAACATGAGGCCCGATCCAAATGACATTTTGAATCATTTTTGGTAGAGTCCAAAAAATCAATTTTCTGATGAAAAACGATGACCCCGGACCAGTCGAACGTTGAAAAAATGGTCAATATTGATGAAATTTTAACATTTAATCTTTTGACTTTAAATGACGGTTGGATGTGAGTTATTACTTTTTCAACTAAAATAAGTGTGTTTAAAGTCATTTCTGTGCCTGAAATTGGTCAAAATTGAAGATTTTGAGTAAGCAAAACTCTGTAAAAATGGCAATTTTGGTCACTGTGAGGGTTTAAAAAGTGGTTATTCAACATGAGGCCCGATCCAAATGACATTTTGAATCATTTTTGGTAGAGTCCAAAAAATCCATTTTCTGATGAAAAACGATGACCTCGGACCAGTCGAACGTTGAAAAAATGGTCAATATTGATGAAATTTTAACATTTAATCTTTTGACTTTAAATGACGGTTGGATGTGAGTTATTACTTTTTCAACTAAAATAAGTGTGTTTAAAGTCATTTCTGTGCCTGAAATTGGTAAAAATTGAAGATTTTGAGTAAGCAAAACTCTGTAAAAATGACAATTTTGGTCACTGTGAGGGTTTAAAAAGTGGTTATTCAACATGAGGCCCGATCCAAATGACATTTTGAATCATTTTTGGAAGAGTCCAAAAAATCAATTTTCTGATGAAAAACGATGACCCCGGACCAGTCGAACATTGAAAAAATGATCAATAGTGATGACATTTTAACATTTAATCTTTTGACTTAAATGACGATTGGATGTGAGTTATTACTTTTTCAACTAAAATAAGTGTGTTTAAAGTCATTTCTGTGCCTGAAATTGGTCAAAATTGAAGATTTTGAGTAAGCAAAACTCTGTAAAAATGGCAATTTTGGTCACTGTGAGGGTTTAAAAAGTGGTTATTCAACATGAGGCCCGATCCAAATGACATTTTGAATCATTTTTGGTAGAGTCCAAAAAATCAATTTTCTGATGAAAAACGATGACCCCGGACCAGTCGAACGTTGAAAAAATGGTCAATATTGATGAAATTTTAACATTTAATCTTTTGACTTTAAATGATGGTTGGATGTGAGTTATTACTTTTTCAACTAAAATAAGTGTGTTTAAAGTCATTTCTGTGCCTGAAATTGGTCAAAATTGAAGATTTTGAGTAAGCAAAACTCTGTAAAAATGGCAATTTTGGTCACTGTGAGGGTTTAAAAGGTGGTTATTCAACATGAGGCCCGATCCAAATGACATTTTGAATCACTTTTGGTAGAGTCCAAAAAATCAATTTTCTGATGAAAAACGATGACCCCGGACCAGTCGAACGTTGAAAAAATGGTCAATATTGATGAAATTTTAACATTTAATCTTTTGACTTTAAATGACGGTTGGATGTGAGTTATTACTTTTTCAACTAAAATAAGTGTGTTTAAAGTCATTTCTGTGCCTGAAATTGGTCAAAATTGAAGATTTTGAGTAAGCAAAACTCTGTAAAAATGGCAATTTTGGTCACTGTGAGGGTTTAAAAAGTGGTTATTCAACATGAGGCCCGATCCAAATGACATTTTGAATCATTTTTGGTAGAGTCCAAAAAATCAATTTTCTGATGAAAAACGATGACCCCGGACCAGTCGAACGTTGAAAAAATGGTCAATATTGATGAAATTTTAACATTTAATCTTTTGACTTTAAATGACGGTTGGATGTGAGTTATTACTTTTTCAACTAAAATAAGTGTGTTTAAAGTCATTTCTGTGCCTGAAATTGGTCAAAATTGAAGATTTTGAGTAAGCAAAACTCTGTAAAAATGGCAATTTTGGTCACTGTGAGGGTTTAAAAAGTGGTTATTCAACATGAGGCCCGATCCAAATGACATTTTGAATCATTTTTGGTAGAGTCCAAAAAATCCATTTTCTGATGAAAAACGATGACCTCGGACCAGTCGAACGTTGAAAAAATGGTCAATATTGATGAAATTTTAACATTTAATCTTTTGACTTTAAATGACGGTTGGATGTGAGTTATTACTTTTTCAACTAAAATAAGTGTGTTTAAAGTCATTTCTGTGCCTGAAATTGGTAAAAATTGAAGATTTTGAGTAAGCAAAACTCTGTAAAAATGACAATTTTGGTCACTGTGAGGGTTTAAAAAGTGGTTATTCAACATGAGGCCCGATCCAAATGACATTTTGAATCATTTTTGGAAGAGTCCAAAAAATCAATTTTCTGATGAAAAACGATGACCCCGGACCAGTCGAACATTGAAAAAATGATCAATAGTGATGACATTTTAACATTTAATCTTTTGACTTAAATGACGATTGGATGTGAGTTATTACTTTTTCAACTAAAATAAGTGTGTTTAAAGTCATTTCTGTGCCTGAAATTGGTCAAAATTGAAGATTTTGAGTAAGCAAAACTCTGTAAAAATGGCAATTTTGGTCACTGTGAGGGTTTAAAAAGTGGTTATTCAACATGAGGCCCGATCCAAATGACATTTTGAATCATTTTTGGTAGAGTCCAAAAAATCAATTTTCTGATGAAAAACGATGACCCCGGACCAGTCGAACGTTGAAAAAATGGTCAATATTGATGAAATTTTAACATTTAATCTTTTGACTTTAAATGATGGTTGGATGTGAGTTATTACTTTTTCAACTAAAATAAGTGTGTTTAAAGTCATTTCTGTGCCTGAAATTGGTCAAAATTGAAGATTTTGAGTAAGCAAAACTCTGTAAAAATGGCAATTTTGGTCACTGTGAGGGTTTAAAAAGTGGTTATTCAACATGAGGCCCGATCCAAATGACATTTTGAATCACTTTTGGTAGAGTCCAAAAAATCAATTTTCTGATGAAAAACGATGACCCCGGACCAGTCGAACGTTGAAAAAATGGTCAATATTGATGAAATTTTAACATTTAATCTTTTGACTTTAAATGACGGTTGGATGTGAGTTATTACTTTTTCAACTAAAATAAGTGTGTTTAAAGTCATTTCTGTGCCTGAAATTGGTCAAAATTGAAGATTTTGAGTAAGCAAAACTCTGTAAAAATGGCAATTTTGGTCACTGTGAGGGTTTAAAAAGTGGTTATTCAACATGAGGCCCGATCCAAATGACATTTTGAATCATTTTTGGTAGAGTCCAAAAAATCCATTTTCTGATGAAAAACGATGACCCCGGACCAGTCAAACGTTGAAAAAATGGTCAATATTGATGAAATTTTAACATTTAATCTTTTGACTTTGAATGACGGTTGGATGTGAGTTATTACTTTTTCAACTAAAATAATAGTGTTTAAAGTCAGTTCTGTGCCTGAAATTGGTCAAAATTGAAGATTTTGAGTAAGCAAAACTCTGTAAAAATGGCAATTTTGGTCACTGTGAGGGTTTAAAAAGTGGTTATTCAACATGAGGCCCGATCCAAATGACATTTTGAATCAGTTTTGGAAGAGTCCAAAAAATCCATTTTCTGATGAAAAACGATGACCCCGGACCAGTCGAACGTTGAAAAAATGGTCAATATTGATGAAATTTTAACATTTAATCTTTTGACTTTAAATGACGGTTGGATGTGAGTTATTACTTTTTCAACTAAAATAAGTGTGTTTAAAGTCATTTCTGTGCCTGAAATTGGTCAAAATTGAAGATTTTGAGTAAGCAAAACTCTGTAAAAATGGCAATTTTGGTCACTGTGAGGGTTTAAAAAGTGGTTATTCAACATGAGGCCCGATCCAAATGACATTTTGAATCATTTTTGGTAGAGTCCAAAAAATCAATTTTCTGATGAAAAACGATGACCCCGGACCAGTCGAACGTTGAAAAAATGATCAATATTGATGAAATTTTAACATTTAATCTTTTGACTTTAAATGACGATTGGATGTGAGTTATTACTTTTTCAACTAAAATAAGTGTGTTTAAAGTCATTTCTGTGCCTGAAATTGGTCAAAATTGAAGATTTTGAGTAAGCAAAACTCTGTAAAAATGGCAATTTTGGTCACTGTGAGGGTTTAAAAAGTGGTTATTCAACATGAGGCCCGATCCAAATGACATTTTGAATCATTTTTGGTAGAGTCCAAAAAATCAATTTTCTGATGAAAAACGATGACCCCGGACCAGTCGAACGTTGAAAAAATGATCAATATTGATGAAATTTTAACATTTAATCTTTTGACTTTAAATGACAATTGGATGTGAGTTATTACTTTTTCAACTAAAATAAGTGTGTTTAAAGTCATTTCTGTGCCTGAAATTGGTCAAAATTGAAGATTTTGAGTAAGCAAAACTCTGTAAAAATGGCAATTTTGGTCACTGTGAGGGTTTAAAAAGTGGTTATTCAACATGAGGCCCGATCCAAATGACATTTTGAATCATTTTTGGTAGAGTCCAAAAAATCAATTTTCTGATGAAAAACGATGACCCCGGACCAGTCGAACGTTGAAAAAATGGTCAATATTGATGAAATTTTAACATTTAATCTTTTGACTTTAAATGACGGTTGGATGTGAGTTATTACTTTTTCAACTAAAATAAGTGTGTTTAAAGTCATTTCTGTGCCTGAAATTGGTCAAAATTGAAGATTTTGAGTAAGCAAAACTCTGTAAAAATGGCAATTTTGGTCACTGTGAGGGTTTAAAAAGTGGTTATTCAACATGAGGCCCGATCCAAATGACATTTTGAATCATTTTTGGTAGAGTCCAAAAAATCCATTTTCTGATGAAAAACGATGACCTCGGACCAGTCGAACGTTGAAAAAATGGTCAATATTGATGAAATTTTAACATTTAATCTTTTGACTTTAAATGACGGTTGGATGTGAGTTATTACTTTTTCAACTAAAATAAGTGTGTTTAAAGTCATTTCTGTGCCTGAAATTGGTAAAAATTGAAGATTTTGAGTAAGCAAAACTCTGTAAAAATGGCAATTTTGGTCACTGTGAGGGTTTAAAAAGTGGTTATTCAACATGAGGCCCGATCCAAATGACATTTTGAATCATTTTTGGTAGAGTCCAAAAAATCAATTTTCTGATGAAAAACGATGACCCCGGACCAGTCGAACGTTGAAAAAATGGTCAATATTGATGAAATTTTAACATTTAATCTTTTGACTTTAAATGATGGTTGGATGTGAGTTATTACTTTTTCAACTAAAATAAGTGTGTTTAAAGTCATTTCTGTGCCTGAAATTGGTCAAAATTGAAGATTTTGAGTAAGCAAAACTCTGTAAAAATGGCAATTTTGGTCACTGTGAGGGTTTAAAAAGTGGTTATTCAACATGAGGCCCGATCCAAATGACATTTTGAATCATTTTTGGAAGAGTCCAAAAAATCCATTTTCTGATGAAAAATGATGACCCCGGACCAGTCGAACATTGAAAAAATGATCAATATTGATGAAATTTTAACATTTAATCTTTTGACTTAAATGACGATTGGATGTGAGTTATTACTTTTTCAACTAAAATAAGTGTGTTTAAAGTCATTTCTGTGCCTGAAATTGGTCAAAATTGAAGATTTTGAGTAAGCAAAACTCTGTAAAAATGGCAATTTTGGTCACTGTGAGGGTTTAAAAAGTGGTTATTCAACATGAGGCCCGATCCAAATGACATTTTGAATCATTTTTGGTAGAGTCCAAAAAATCAATTTTCTGATGAAAAACGATGACCCCGGACCAGTCGAACGTTGAAAAAATGGTCAATATTGATGAAATTTTAACATTTAATCTTTTGACTTTAAATGATGGTTGGATGTGAGTTATTACTTTTTCAACTAAAATAAGTGTGTTTAAAGTCATTTCTGTGCCTGAAATTGGTCAAAATTGAAGATTTTGAGTAAGCAAAACTCTGTAAAAATGGCAATTTTGGTCACTGTGAGGGTTTAAAAAGTGGTTATTCAACATGAGGCCCGATCCAAATGACATTTTGAATCACTTTTGGTAGAGTCCAAAAAATCAATTTTCTGATGAAAAACGATGACCCCGGACCAGTCGAACGTTGAAAAAATGGTCAATATTGATGAAATTTTAACATTTAATCTTTTGACTTTAAATGACGGTTGGATGTGAGTTATTACTTTTTCAACTAAAATAAGTGTGTTTAAAGTCATTTCTGTGCCTGAAATTGGTCAAAATTGAAGATTTTGAGTAAGCAAAACTCTGTAAAAATGGCAATTTTGGTCACTGTGAGGGTTTAAAAAGTGGTTATTCAACATGAGGCCCGATCCAAATGACATTTTGAATCATTTTTGGTAGAGTCCAAAAAATCAATTTTCTGATGAAAAACGATGACCCCGGACCAGTCGAACGTTGAAAAAATGGTCAATATTGATGAAATTTTAACATTTAATCTTTTGACTTTAAATGACGGTTGGATGTGAGTTATTACTTTTTCAACTAAAATAAGTGTGTTTAAAGTCATTTCTGTGCCTGAAATTGGTCAAAATTGAAGATTTTGAGTAAGCAAAACTCTGTAAAAATGGCAATTTTGGTCACTGTGAGGGTTTAAAAAGTGGTTATTCAACATGAGGCCCGATCCAAATGACATTTTGAATCATTTTTGGTAGAGTCCAAAAAATCCATTTTCTGATGAAAAACGATGACCTCGGACCAGTCGAACGTTGAAAAAATGGTCAATATTGATGAAATTTTAACATTTAATCTTTTGACTTTAAATGACGGTTGGATGTGAGTTATTACTTTTTCAACTAAAATAAGTGTGTTTAAAGTCATTTCTGTGCCTGAAAATGGTAAAAATTGAAGATTTTGAGTAAGCAAAACTCTGTAAAAATGACAATTTTGGTCACTGTGAGGGTTTAAAAAGTGGTTATTCAACATGAGGCCCGATCCAAATGACATTTTGAATCATTTTTGGAAGAGTCCAAAAAATCAATTTTCTGATGAAAAACGATGACCCCGGACCAGTCGAACATTGAAAAAATGATCAATAATGATGAAATTTTAACATTTAATCTTTTGACTTAAATGACGATTGGATGTGAGTTATTACTTTTTCAACTAAAATAAGTGTGTTTAAAGTCATTTCTGTGCCTGAAATTGGTCAAAATTGAAGATTTTGAGTAAGCAAAACTCTGTAAAAATGGCAATTTTGGTCACTGTGAGGGTTTAAAAAGTGGTTATTCAACATGAGGCCCGATCCAAATGACATTTTGAATCATTTTTGGTAGAGTCCAAAAAATCAATTTTCTGATGAAAAACGATGACCCCGGACCAGTCGAACGTTGAAAAAATGGTCAATATTGATGAAATTTTAACATTTAATCTTTTGACTTTAAATGATGGTTGGATGTGAGTTATTACTTTTTCAACTAAAATAAGTGTGTTTAAAGTCATTTCTGTGCCTGAAATTGGTCAAAATTGAAGATTTTGAGTAAGCAAAACTCTGTAAAAATGGCAATTTTGGTCACTGTGAGGGTTTAAAAAGTGGTTATTCAACATGAGGCCCGATCCAAATGACATTTTGAATCACTTTTGGTAGAGTCCAAAAAATCAATTTTCTGATGAAAAACGATGACCCCGGACCAGTCGAACGTTGAAAAAATGGTCAATATTGATGAAATTTTAACATTTAATCTTTTGACTTTAAATGACGGTTGGATGTGAGTTATTACTTTTTCAACTAAAATAAGTGTGTTTAAAGTCATTTCTGTGCCTGAAATTGGTCAAAATTGAAGATTTTGAGTAAGCAAAACTCTGTAAAAATGGCAATTTTGGTCACTGTGAGGGTTTAAAAAGTGGTTATTCAACATGAGGCCCGATCCAAATGACATTTTGAATCATTTTTGGTAGAGTCCAAAAAATCAATTTTCTGATGAAAAACGATGACCCCGGACCAGTCGAACGTTGAAAAAATGATCAATATTGATGAAATTTTAACATTTAATCTTTTGACTTTAAATGACGATTGGATGTGAGTTATTACTTTTTCAACTAAAATAAGTGTGTTTAAAGTCATTTCTGTGCCTGAAATTGGTCAAAATTGAAGATTTTGAGTAAGCAAAACTCTGTAAAAATGGCAATTTTGGTCACTGTGAGGGTTTAAAAAGTGGTTATTCAACATGAGGCCCGATCCAAATGACATTTTGAATCATTTTTGGTAGAGTCCAAAAAATCAATTTTCTGATGAAAAACGATGACCCCGGACCAGTCGAACGTTGAAAAAATGATCAATATTGATGAAATTTTAACATTTAATCTTTTGACTTTAAATGACAATTGGATGTGAGTTATTACTTTTTCAACTAAAATAAGTGTGTTTAAAGTCATTTCTGTGCCTGAAATTGGTCAAAATTGAAGATTTTGAGTAAGCAAAACTCTGTAAAAATGGCAATTTTGGTCACTGTGAGGGTTTAAAAAGTGGTTATTCAACATGAGGCCCGATCCAAATGACATTTTGAATCATTTTTGGTAGAGTCCAAAAAATCCATTTTCTGATGAAAAACGATGACCCCGGACCAGTCGAACGTTGAAAAAATGGTCAATATTGATGAAATTTTAACATTTAATCTTTTGACTTTAAATGACGGTTGGATGTGAGTTATTACTTTTTCAACTAAAATAAGTGTGTTTAAAGTCATTTCTGTGCCTGAAATTGGTCAAAATTGAAGATTTTGAGTAAGCAAAACTCTGTAAAAATGACAATTTTGGTCACTGTGAGGGTTTAAAAAGTGGTTATTCAACATGAGGCCCGATCCAAATGACATTTTGAATCATTTTTGGAAGAGTCCAAAAAATCCATTTTCTGATGAAAAATGATGACCCCGGACCAGTCGAACATTGAAAAAATGGTCAATATTGATGAAATTTTAACATTTAATCTTTTGACTTTAAATGACGGTTGGATGTGAGTTATTACTTTTTCAACTAAAATAAGTGTGTTTAAAGTCATTTCTGTGCCTGAAATTGGTCAAAATTGAAGATTTTGAGTAAGCAAAACTCTGTAAAAATGGCAATTTTGGTCACTGTGAGGGTTTAAAAAGTGGTTATTCAACATGAGGCCCGATCCAAATGACATTTTGAATCATTTTTGGTAGAGTCCAAAAAATCAATTTTCTGATGAAAAACGATGACCCCGGACCAGTCGAACGTTGAAAAAATGGTCAATATTGATGAAATTTTAACATTTAATCTTTTGACTTTAAATGATGGTTGGATGTGAGTTATTACTTTTTCAACTAAAATAAGTGTGTTTAAAGTCATTTCTGTGCCTGAAATTGGTCAAAATTGAAGATTTTGAGTAAGCAAAACTCTGTAAAAATGGCAATTTTGGTCACTGTGAGGGTTTAAAAAGTGGTTATTCAACATGAGGCCCGATCCAAATGACATTTTGAATCACTTTTGGTAGAGTCCAAAAAATCCATTTTCTGATGAAAAATGATGACCCCGGACCAGTCGAACATTGAAAAAATGATCAATATTGATGAAATGTTAACATTTAATCTTTTGACTTAAATGACGATTGGATGTGAGTTATTACTTTTTCAACTAAAATAAGTGTGTTTAAAGTCATTTCTGTGCCTGAAATTGGTCAAAATTGAAGATTTTGAGTAAGCAAAACTCTGTAAAAATGGCAATTTTGGTCACTGTGAGGGTTTAAAAAGTGGTTATTCAACATGAGGCCGATCCAAATGACATTTTGAATCATTTTTGGTAGAGTCCAAAAAATCAATTTTCTGATGAAAAACGATGACCCCGGACCAGTCGAACGTTGAAAAAATGGTCAATATTGATGAAATTTTAACATTTAATCTTTTGACTTTAAATGACGGTTGGATGTGAGTTATTACTTTTTCAACTAAAATAAGTGTGTTTAAAGTCATTTCTGTGCCTGAAATTGGTCAAAATTGAAGATTTTGAGTAAGCAAAACTCTGTAAAAATGGCAATTTTGGTCACTGTGAGGGTTTAAAAAGTGGTTATTCAACATGAGGCCCGATCCAAATGACATTTTGAATCATTTTTGGTAGAGTCCAAAAAATCAATTTTCTGATGAAAAACGATGACCCCGGACCAGTCGAACGTTGAAAAAATGGTCAAAATTGATGAAATTTTAACATTTAATCTTTTGACTTTAAATGATGGTTGGATGTGAGTTATTACTTTTTCAACTAAAATAAGTGTGTTTAAAGTCATTTCTGTGCCTGAAATTGGTCAAAATTGAAGATTTTGAGTAAGCAAAACTCTGTAAAAATGGCAATTTTGGTCACTGTGAGGGTTTAAAAAGTGGTTATTCAACATGAGGCCCGATCCAAATGACATTTTGAATCACTTTTGGTAGAGTCCAAAAAATCAATTTTCTGATGAAAAACGATGACCCTGGACCAGTCGAACGTTGAAAAAATGGTCAATATTGATGAAATTTTAACATTTAATCTTTTGACTTTAAATGACGGTTGGATGTGAGTTATTACTTTTTCAACTAAAATAAGTGTGTTTAAAGTCATTTCTGTGCCTGAAATTGGTCAAAATTGAAGATTTTGAGTAAGCAAAACTCTGTAAAAATGGCAATTTTGGTCACTGTGAGGGTTTAAAAAGTGGTTATTCAACATGAGGCCCGATCCAAATGACATTTTGAATCATTTTTGGTAGAGTCCAAAAAATCAATTTTCTGATGAAAAACGATGACCCCGGACCAGTCGAACGTTGAAAAAATGGTCAATATTGATGAAATTTTAACATTTAATCTTTTGACTTTAAATGACGGTTGGATGTGAGTTATTACTTTTTCAACTAAAATAAGTGTGTTTAAAGTCATTTCTGTGCCTGAAATTGGGCAAAATTGAAGATTTTGAGTAAGCAAAACTCTGTAAAAATGACAATTTTGGTCACTGTGAGGGTTTAAAAAGTGGTTATTCAACATGAGGCCCGATCCAAATGACATTTTGAATCATTTTTGGAAGAGTCCAAAAAATCAATTTTCTGATGAAAAACGATGACCCCGGACCAGTCGAACATTGAAAAAATGATCAATATTGATGAAATTTTAACATTTAATCTTTTGACTTAAATGACGATTGGATGTGAGTTATTACTTTTTCAACTAAAATAAGTGTGTTTAAAGTCATTTCTGTGCCTGAAATTGGTCAAAATTGAAGATTTTGAGTAAGCAAAACTCTGTAAAAATGGCAATTTTGGTCACTGTGAGGGTTTAAAAAGTGGTTATTCAACATGAGGCCCGATCCAAATGACATTTTGAATCATTTTTGGTAGAGTCCAAAAAATCAATTTTCTGATGAAAAACGATGACCCCGGACCAGTCGAACGTTGAAAAAATGGTCAATATTGATGAAATTTTAACATTTAATCTTTTGACTTTAAATGACGGTTGGATGTGAGTTATTACTTTTTCAACTAAAATAAGTGTGTTTAAAGTCATTTCTGTGCCTGAAATTGGTCAAAATTGAAGATTTTGAGTAAGCAAAACTCTGTAAAAATGGCAATTTTGGTCACTGTGAGGGTTTAAAAAGTGGTTATTCAACATGAGGCCCGATCCAAATGACATTTTGAATCATTTTTGGTAGAGTCCAAAAAATCAATTTTCTGATGAAAAACGATGACCCCGGACCAGTCGAACGTTGAAAAAATGGTCAATATTGATGAAATTTTAACATTTAATCTTTTGACTTTAAATGATGGTTGGATGTGAGTTATTACTTTTTCAACTAAAATAAGTGTGTTTAAAGTCATTTCTGTGCCTGAAATTGGTCAAAATTGAAGATTTTGAGTAAGCAAAACTCTGTAAAAATGGCAATTTTGGTCACTGTGAGGGTTTAAAAAGTGGTTATTCAACATGAGGCCCGATCCAAATGACATTTTGAATCACTTTTGGTAGAGTCCAAAAAATCAATTTTCTGATGAAAAACGATGACCCCGGACCAGTCGAACGTTGAAAAAATGGTCAATATTGATGAAATTTTAACATTTAATCTTTTGACTTTAAATGACGGTTGGATGTGAGTTATTACTTTTTCAACTAAAATAAGTGTGTTTAAAGTCATTTCTGTGCCTGAAATTGGTCAAAATTGAAGATTTTGAGTAAGCAAAACTCTGTAAAAATGGCAATTTTGGTCACTGTGAGGGTTTAAAAAGTGGTTATTCAACATGAGGCCCGATCCAAATGACATTTTGAATCATTTTTGGCAGAGTCCAAAAAATCAATTTTCTGATGAAAAACGATGACCCCGGACCAGTCGAACGTTGAAAAAATGGTCAATATTGATGAAATTTTAACATTTAATCTTTTGACTTTAAATGACGGTTGGATGTGAGTTATTACTTTTTCAACTAAAATAAGTGTGTTTAAAGTCATTTCTGTGCCTGAAATTGGTCAAAATTGAAGATTTTGAGTAAGCAAAACTCTGTAAAAATGGCAATTTTGGTCACTGTGAGGGTTTAAAAAGTGGTTATTCAACATGAGGCCCGATCCAAATGACATTTTGAATCATTTTTGGTAGAGTCCAAAAAATCCATTTTCTGATGAAAAACGATGACCCCGGACCAGTCGAACGTTGAAAAAATGGTCAATATTGATGAAATTTTAACATTTAATCTTTTGACTTTAAATGACGGTTGGATGTGAGTTATTACTTTTTCAACTAAAATAAGTGTGTTTAAAGTCATTTCTGTGCCTGAAATTGGTCAAAATTGAAGATTTTGAGTAAGCAAAACTCTGTAAAAATGACAATTTTGGTCACTGTGAGGGT